>NC_073359.2:11508750-11824375 GCF_027580225.2 Misgurnus anguillicaudatus | reverse complement strand
AAAAGTTTTAAATATGGATATTTCTACAACAACACTGCGCGGATTACCCTCAGAAGACCTTTGTTTATCATCCTGGAGCCGTTTGGATTTATTTTGTGAAGGATGGACGCACTTTTTTGGACTTGAAGGTCATGGACCCTGTAACTTCACATTTAATTAACTGAAAGATCTAAAACATTTTCTAAAATATCGGAAAATGTGTTTGTCTGAGGGACGATGGACGGATGCATCTCGGACGGCTTCGGGGTGAGTGAATCATGGGTTTGATATCATTTTTGGCCGAACTATCCCTTTAAACCGGTTCAAAAAGCTGATTCACCAGTTCCTGACGTCATCAAGAAATGACATCACTACGCATTTATTTTCTAACTACTTGTATCAATGAAACATTCAAATAAATTTGTTTGTGTCAACACATTAAAACATTCAAATAAAAAGTTGTTTTTGTTAAGGCATGGCTGATTTTTTTGCCTTTCATTCACAAGTTAGTAATGTTTGTGGTCACAGTTTCAATCGCGTATCGTAAATGCCATTTAAACTCATTGGGTTTTCTTAAACAACAAAAACATGATTTCCATGGACAATGAATCATACTAAAGCTTTTTAATAAAACAAGCATATCAAGAAACTAATAAAACAAGAAACTTTGCACATCAGGCTCCTTCAAATCTTCGGTGATAAACACGCAGGCTGCCCCGCTGCCCCATAAGGCAATGCCTTCGGAGACATGAAGGCAGCAGAGAGGAATGCTTTCGGACACACAGCAGAGAGGAATGCTTTCGGACACACTTCAAAGGCAGAGAGCGCCTTTGTGATAACTAATGACATATTTAAAAACTACAATACTAATTTCTCACTAGAAATGGAATTAAAAGGTGTAAAAAGTAGGGATGCACCGAATCCAGATTTTTTGGGTTTGGCCGAATACCGAATCCCCTGTTTAAGATCCGGCCGAATCCGAAACCAAATACCGAATCCTACACCTAACATTGGATACGGACATGCCTCGATGCCTTCCTGCCTTGGAAAGCTGCCGCAGAAGCCAGCACTTTAGAGTTTTTGGACGCAGCCGCAGTGTCCGCAACTCATTCGTCAGAATCATCTGCAGTCCTCGCCTCAGCAATCATCGACAAATTTCGACAGTTGGTTGAACCCTATGGGTTGAACCAGCTCATTTGGTTCGTCCTGCGTCATCAACCTGGAACCTATGTCCGAAACTAAAGTTCGATTCAGTTCGTTTTGCAAACCGGCTCGACCGGTTACTTCCTGAGAATCGGCTCAAAAGAACGATTCATTCAAGAATCTAACATCACTAGTTGAGACTAAAAATATCCAAAAAGTCATATTTTAGCATCCTTTCCCTAGAATCTGTAACAGCCTGATCTCACGAATTTCCGTGGGATAGTCACGGAATTGTTTGCTAATTTTTTCGTGGCATTCTCACGGATCTCCACATTTTTCTGTGGCCTTGCTATGGACTGTCTTTTTTCGTGGCATTCTTGCGGGTTGGTTACTCAACTGTTTTGTCCTATTTTCTTATCATTTTCGCTTGGTTTAGGGTTAGATTAACATGAAATGACAGCCCTACCCAAACCCAACTCTAACCCCAACGCCAGGCGAAAATTGTTTAAAGTTTAGAAAATATAAAAGAATAAATCAGAAAAAAATAGTACAAACCAATAGTTAAAGTGACATACTAACGCAAACACCAAATCTAACCCTAAAGCAAAAAAGCAGTTGAGTAACCAATCCATGGTTGGGTCAGAATGAGACCAACCAAACCTAGAAAATTTCTATTTTGGCCCAACCATGGATAAAACCAAATATATTTAATATTAGGAAGATGTGTCACTGGTATTGATATGAATGGGGGAGATTGCAATGTTCAGAATGCTCGCTCAAGTCCCGCCTCCAAGTAAAAAGAGCCAATCGCCAATAGGAATCTTCTGGGAGAGAGACCTTGCGCATGCGCATAATCGTTGCAAATATGGTGGAGGAGTAACGTGACTTCCTTAAAAGGACTTTTATGAAACTACCCAGCATGTGTTACTTTATAACCCAGTGGATATATTTGTCTCTTTTTGACCCAACTATGGGTTAACCCAGCATTTTTCCATTTTCATCCTTTTACCATTGTTTTTTATTTTAGGATGAAAAAGGACAGAAACTGAAGACATTCCTCTGGGTGGATCTGGTAAGTCATACTGCAACTGTTTTTCAAGTGACAAATTGACTTTTAAAATGTTGCATTTTTCATGCAATTGAAACTAAATCCACTAATATCTAAACTGTGTGATGTATAGATGTGGAATATTGAAGGTTTGAGCTGGGATCCTGTTGAGTGTGGAACAGACAGAATCTCACTGCCGAGAAAAAAACTGTGGATGCCCGATATTGTTATAAATCAATTGTGAGTTATCAATATCAAACTCTACTTTGATTTAAAGTCACAATGTAACAGAAGTAGCAATTGTCTTATTTTTCCCCCGTCGTGACGTATATCAGAGTGAAACGAGAATAAAAGGTTGGGCGGGACTTGATTTCATTCATAGAGAATTGATTGGATCGTTGGAAGTTGGTTCATGCTGCTATTTGCTAATCGTGTCAATCGTTTCCCGGTCCCCGGCCGCCCTCCTGCCATACCTTGTGACCGAAAGTGAAGAGAGATCATTTCAAAGAGGGGAGGGGCGCTTTTGATAAAAGATTATGACGGCACATGATTTTTTAAAAATAATAATGAAGCTTACAGATAAGTCATTTGTAAATCAAAACTAGCACAATATTCCAAAAAAATAAAGCTTTTAATTACATTGTGACTTTAAGGTTTACATAATGTGGACACTGTGAATAATTTACTGTATCTATTACAAAAGACACAATAGTAAGCCTGTCTATCCTTATATTTTTTGTAAATAAAATTTAATTTAAACAGCTGATTCCAATGATCCACCATTAATGTAAGCTACCCTACCCATCAAATAATCTTTAGAGCTTTTATCAAATATCAGACAGGATATTAAAGGAAATTGAGCCAAGTATTCAATTTATTGAAGTCCTCCAATGCCGTTTTAAAAGTATCCCGTCATGCACCTAATGAAGAAAGTTGAAAATAAAATAAAATGTCCAGAGCTTAAAGGGCACATATTATGGCCTTTTTACAAAATATATTTTATATACTTTTAATATAAGTCTCACGTGTGCCCAAAATTTGTCTGTAAAGTTTCAGCTTAAAATATCCCACAGATCATTTATTATAGCATTTCCAAAAAGCCTCTATTTGGGTGGGAGCAAAAATGTGTCTGTACCTTAAACTTTTTCGCCGCCATTGATGAAATAACTCGTCAATTAAGAGAAAACGCTTCCCTGCCAATGACGAGAATTTCCGGCTTTCCACAATACCGCTATTATCCACAACTTATACAACCCGGAAGTAGCGCCTCACGTGAAAGAGAAAGAACTCTGTGTATGTTTTAAAGATCGCTCTGCATCTGATCTCTATCAAAAGTCCTTCACAAAAATCGAATTATCTCAGCTTTTTGCTCAAAATTGGCTGTTTTTGAAGAAACCTACCCATGTTTGAGAGGTGATTACAAGAGAACTAATGAAGGTAGGATTAAACTGCTTTTTTAATCATAGGGTCCGTTCTTTTATTTTATATTTTTTAGTTTTATATATTTAAAGAAGAAAATTTTCTGGAAGGCATTAAACTTTTGTGTAAATCATGAAAAATGCTGGCGCTGGCTGGCAATTTATTTTAAACGCTGGAGGGGAAAGAGTTAAATGCAAAAGCTCTTCACTTCCTTACAAACAGACAGTGAGCGCTTTCAGTTATAATAGATCTGATTTATTCAGTCTGAAACAATAGTATCCATTGGACAGAGTACAGCTCGCTAAAGGTGGAACCAATGGTAATGCAGGACTTTAAGGGGCGTGGCTTTATAAATGTGACCTCACATTGATAAAAAAATGAAAACAGCATTGCTAATAAGACTGCTTTGGTTTAATGGTAATTGATTTTTTTCATCGTAGGGTGGTTGTGTTCATACACAGCCAACACACATTACTGTATGTCCAAACACCTTGTAAAAGTGGATTTTGCATAAAAGGTGTCCTTTAAATCAAAGGCACTTTGTCACTCTGTCTTTTCCTATCTCATGTTATTTTATAGTTTTGACTTTCCAAACTTTTGTCTAGTAATGTCCCAGAAGTCATTAAATGCACTTTAATAAATTGTTGGTATACTGTTAACATTGTCCTCTTTTACTTAAAAGCGTTGATGAGAACAAAGTCCCGGACACCTATTACCTCTACGTCACTCATGATGGCAGGGCAATCGACAGTATTCCTGTTCATGTGATCAGCTCCTGTAACCTGGACATCTACACCTTTCCATTTGATATACAGAACTGTACATTCACCTTTAATTCATACCAGCATTCTGGTAAGTTTACTTCAACAAAAGATCAATGTTCACTTATACCTGTATGATACAACTTAACTATTACCTTGATTGATACAGTTCAACTACTACCTGTATGATACCATCCAGTTTGTCTCATCTTCTTCACAGTGCTGGATATTCAGTTGTTCTTTGCTGATTCAGTGGAGTATGTATTTAAAAAATCCCTATCTGTGATGAGTACTAGAGGAGAGTGGGAGCTAGTCGACATGCGTGCTGACAAACCTACAATACCTCCTGGGGATAAGAGCAATGCATATGACACTCTTAACTACTATGTATGATCATTTTAACATGACTACAATGAAACAGTTGCTGTCTGCCTGAGTACTGACCTGAGAGTTTTGTAAAAATATAACAACATCATGATTCTTTATAAACTATAGAGCATGACAACCTTTGAAGAACCTTTATTTATATATTTATTTATTATTTTTACCATGGTCACACTACAATAGACCCCTTCACGGTTCACGTCACAGGCGGTTCCCACTGCGCATGTCGGGGTCAGAAAAGCCAATACAGCAGATTGAGTTGCGTATTATTCCGTATCGTCAAAAATGCCTACTTACGCCGTGGGCTGTGAAAATCACACCAGTTCTTCCGTTAAGTTTTCGCGATTCATGAAGAATCTCAAAAACAAAAACAAAAAAACATCTGCGGCTGCAAGCAATTAACGTGCAGACTGGAACAATGCAAATATCAAAGAGGCTTGTGTTTGTAGTGCTCACTTCATTTGAGGTAAGTCATCATTTTTCAGCCATGTTAGATTAAATTATAAAGCCTGGATGGTATAAACAGTTTGACCCCATGCTGCGCGCGCACCCGATAGTCATTCAATGTTTACAAACCTTGAAGGCGTCTATTACAGCCTTTAAAATTTCTACCCAAACCCCTGCATGTATGGGCACCAACCAGCAACCGGGTGTCCGTCAAGTCCACAAGACCATAGAGTGTCCCATTTGTCATTTAAGGTTTGAAAAGGGTGCTCATGGGCACCTTTTTTAGGTAAAAAAAAAATGCACCTTATGAGATTTTAGGTCTTGTGGACTTACAATGGCCACCGAGTGCCTGTGTCAATTAAGTCCATAAGACCTCAAATCACATAAAGTGCACTATTTAACCTAAAAGATGTGCCCACCCTTTTTAAACCTTAAATGACAAATGGGACACCCTACGGTCTTGTGGACACTCGGTGGCCATTGTAAGTCCACAAGACCGTAAATCACGAGGTGCACTATTTAACCTAAAAGAGGTGCCCATGAGCACACTTTTCAAACCTTAAATGACAAATGGCCACCGACTTGGTTACCTCTTTTAGGTTAAATGGTGCATCTTATGCGATTTATGGCCTTGTGGACTTACAATGGCCACTGAGTCCGTGTGTACGTTTAGTCCACAAGACCGTGGAGTGTCCCGTTTGGCATTCGGGGTTTGAAGGGGGTGCTCATGGGCACCTTGTTGGGTGGAATGGTGCACCGTGTGTGATTTTAGGTCTTGTGAACTTACAGTGGCCACGAAGTGGCGGTGGCCGTTAAGTCAATAAGACCGAATGGTGTCCATTGTAAGACCTCAAATCACATAAAGTGCACTATTTAACCTAAAAGAGGTGCCCATGAGCACCCTTTTCAAACCTTAAATGACAAATGGAACACCCTACAGTCTTGTGGACACTCGGTGTCCATTGTAAGTCCCCTAGACCTCAAATCTCATGATGTGCGCCATTTAACCTAAAAGAGGTGCCCATGAGCACACTTTCAAACCTTAAATGACAAATGGGACACCCTATGGTCTTGTGGACTTAACAGACACAGGCACTCGGTGGCCATTGTAAGTCCACAAGACCATAAATCACATGAGGTGCACTATTTAACCTAAAAGAGGTGCCCATGAGCTAGGGGTGTGCAGCTGAGTCAGTATTTGTATCTGTATTTGTATTTGTAACAATCTCAAAATTGTTTGTATCTGTATTTGTATTCAGATGGAACCGGAAGTGGGCGGGTCTTAAACCGGAAGTTTGTCATATTACATGAAAATGACATTTTAAATGAATTTTTGCTTCCATGATAATTACAACTTAAATAACTGTAAATATTTATTAAAAATAATATTACAAAATTTTTATCAAAAAGACAAATAACTTGATTCTCATTAATAATAGGCATGGAAAACAAACTCTCATTTCAGCTTGTGCCTATGTGCGTTGAACTTGAGAGCGCGTTGACTGTACATCACCTTTAAGCGTTTATTGTGTCTTTCAGTTGTGACCAATTTTGTCTAAATGAGTAGGAGGTTTTCATAAAAAAATAAGTAGCCTACATTAATCCCTCGCCTAGCGATTCAAATAATTAAACATCTAAAATGATCGTTATTTGTACGTTTTCTGAGAGTGAAATGATTAACCTAATACTACGAAGATGCGTGTCATGTCCGACATCTAGGTTTCGGTTTAATAACATGCAGGAATTTGAAAATAAAATGCAGGACTTGCTTGATGTTTAAACAGTTATTAAGAGAGATAAAGTTCGGGTCTGATTTATGTTAAGTTATTAAGATCGACGAGACTCGCGCTGACTGACAGATCCGAAACGCAACGCACAGACAAGCATGTGCACTGACAGAATAGTTCAAAAACATCTGTTTTGACAAGAATTTACGAAAGCATAATAAGCATTACAACAAAATTGCTGAGCTCATTATTATCCAAGTCCATACAGCGTTTGCGCGAACAGAACGAATTGTTTAAAAAAAACTTTATCATTAATCTTCATCTAAATTAATACATAATCAGATATTCGTTTAAAATTTCAAATAACAATATGCTCTCTTTTTTAAAAATCAGTTTTGACTTAGTTCAAATAAGCAACATGATTTTAAACAATAAGGTAATTAGAAAGATTTAATTCAAATGTTTCAGTTGTTATTTACTTACTTTATTTTTATGTTAATTGCAATTCATGTCATAGTAATCTTCAGTTTAAATTTTGCTTTTAAAATGTTACATTCTCATATTTTTATCTATTTACTTCTTTATTTTATATTCACCTAGATTGACAATATAGCTTGCTTTATAGTAATTAAAAGATCATCTGTGACCGAAGTCACATGACACCAGGGGCAGACTGGCAATCACCCTTTTTAAACCTTAAACGACAAATGGGACACCCTACGGCAGGGTTCTCCAAATCTTCCCCTGAAGGGCAGAGTTTAGGTCCAACCCTAAACAAACTTACCCACCGGTGATTTTCTAGTGATCAAGAAGACATTGATTAGCTTGCTCAGGTGTGTTTGATCAGGGTTGGAGTTAAGCTCTGCAGTGCTCCGGCCCTCCAGGGGAAGATTTGGGGAACCCTGCCTTACGGTCTTGTGGTCTTAACGGACACAGGCACTCAGTGGCCATTGTAAGTCCACAAGACTGTAATTCGCATAATGTGCACTATTTAACTTAAAATAGGTGCCCATGAGCACACTTTTCAAACTTTAAATGACAAAAGGGACACTCTTTAGTATTGTGGACTTAATGGTCACACACTCGGTGGCCATTGTAAGTCCACAAGACCTCAAATCCATGAGGTGCACCAGTTAACCTAAAAAAGGCACCCTTTTCAAACCTTAAACAACAAATGGGACACCCTACGGCAGGGTTCCCCAAATCCTACCCCGGAGGGCCGGAGCACTACACAGTCCAGGTCCAACCCTAACCAAACATACCCACCTGTGATTTTCTAGTGATCAAGAAGACATTGATTAACCTAAAAGAGGTGCCCATGAGCACACTTTTCAAACTTTAAATGACAAAAGGGACACTCTACGGTATTGTGGACTTAATGGACACACACTCGGTGGCCATTGTAAGTCCACAAGACCTCAAATCGCATGAGCTGCACCATTTAACCTAAAAAAGGCACCCTTTTCAAACCTTAAACAACAAATGGGACACCCTATGGCAGGGTTCCCCAAATCTTACCCTGGAGGGCCGGAGCACTACAGAGTTTAGGTCCAACCCTAACCAAACTTACCCACCTGTGATTTTCTAGTGATCAAGAAGACATTGATTAGCTTGCTCAGGTGTGTTTGATCAGGGTTGGAGTTAAACTCTGCAGTGCTCCGCCCTCCAGGTTAAGATTTGGGGAACCCTGCCTTACGGTCTTGTGTACTTAACGGACACACGCACTTGGTGGCCATTGTAAGTCCACAATACCGTAAATTGCAAAAGGTGCACCATTTAACCTAAAAGAGGTGCCCATGAGCACCCTTTTCAAACCTTAAATGACAAATGAGACACCCTACGGTCTTGTGGACTTAACGGACATACACACGCGCCTGCTATTGTGAGTGCACAAGACTATAAGTCGCATGAAGTGCGCCATACAACGCAACCAAAACAATTCACATGAGCTTTGTTTCCAGTCTGCAGCATTCACATGTCTATGAATAGTAGTCAAGGGAATGAAAAGTTATGTGCGACCACAGCAACTTAGCCAGAAATTTCCCCCACTAACTACCAATACATTCAAAAAATAAATAAATACATTTGAATTTTAGATTATTTGTTAAATTAGTCCTTGTAAACTGAATTGTTACATAAATAAATCTCAATCTAATGTAAATTTACTCAATACTGTTTGTTCTTGATTAGATTGTCCTCAAACGTCGAGCCAGTCTGTACATCGTGAACCTCTTGATTCCCAGCTGCTTCCTTATTGCTGTTGATCTGTTCAGTTTTCTTCTGCCACCTCAGGAGACGGATCGCTCCACATTTAAAATGACTCTCATCTTGGGATACACTGTGTTTCTGCTATTAATGAATGATCTGCTGCCCGTCACGGGAAACACCTTACCTCTCTTAAGTCTGTATAAACATTTCTTTGCAGCTTTAATTTTTTTCTCCTACTGTATGTACATTAACTTTTGTCTATATTCATTGTCTTTTCAGATGTGTTTTTCTCTCTCTGTTTGATACTGATGGTGGCGAGTCTGATAGAGACGATTATCATGACTAATATTATGTGTGGCTCAAGTAATTATGGACCGTTACCTCAGTGGATGAAAGTGCTTTTTCTTAAATACCTCGCCAAACTTGTTTGTTTAAGCAGGAGTGACCAAAACTGTGATCATGATGGTGAGTCTTACCATACCCAGTGTTCTAGTTTGTGTAAAAGAGAAAGTTTCTAAACACATTACCAATGTCAAATTCTCTTGTGTACCTGCAGATTACAGAACTCAGAGCAGATCTTTTGATCCTGTAGTAAAAATCCCAGAGACTGAAGACATCCACAATATGCCTCCTACACTTCATAAGCTGAAGAAAATAAGCCACGACTTACTTTCTATCCGTCAGCAGGTTGAAAAACATTATGATACTGATCAGGGTACAGATGAGTGGGTACTTTTGGGTCAAATCATTGACCGCCTGCTTTTTGGAATGTATACAATATTTCTTGTATTTAGTTTCTTCACTATATTAGTCTTTTGGGTGATCTGGTACAATATGAGTGCAGCTTTGGTATAAATAACTTTACTCGCACTGTGAATAATTTACTCTGTGAATGTCTTTAAATGTACAACTCTGTAATCTGTGTTTGTCTATATTGTACATGTTACTTATGGCACTTATATATGGTCACCAATGCAGAAATCCAACTGTATTATGACTGAAACAATTCAACCAAGCAATACTTAAGCTTTTTAATTTAAATAACATTTATTGTAATGCTGCTGTAATAGTGAATATAATAAAATAAAACAAATAAAATGTTCTGCAATTTTTTGTCATGGTTCCAGCCACATGATTATATACTCAATAATTTGTCTTATTATGCCTTTTATGGGTCTTAGAGGGATAGTTAAGCTAAAATGTGAATTTGTATTTTGTTCTACTATGCAAGTCAATGGGTACCGTCAACTGTACATCATTTACCAAAATATCTTCTTTTGTGTTCAACAGAAGAAATTTATACAGGTTTAGAACAACATGAGTGTGAGCAAATGATGACAGAATTTTCATTTTTGAACTATCGCTTTAAATACAGCTAAGATGTATATTGCTAATTTTTTCATTAAAATTAGGGTGCGTCTCATTTCTCTGTCTTACCCCTTACCCCTACCCCTCAGTTTTGCGCGTTCATGTGAGGCGAAGTGGCGTCTCAATTCTCAGTTTGATCAAGGGTTAGGGCCAAGGCGTAGGGATCATAGACCGTAAAAAAATATGGACGTAGTGTCCGTGACGTCACCCATTGGTTTCTGAAGAGCGTTTTTGAAGCTTACAGAAGGCATTGCCTGACATGGGTGAAGCTGAGGTGGCTGGATGCTGAAACCACGCCCGCCTAGCGCGAGTCTATTGACAGCAGTGGCTGTTCAACCGTCACTCAAGTGGCCACGCCCTTAATTATGCAGAAGTTTAAGGTTTAATAGAATTTAAACGGAACAAAAAAATTCACCCCCCTCACAGTTGTCATAAAGAGCAAAATTAGCTATATAGACCAAAAACTATTTTTGTACCAGGCTGTAAACATATTATTTTCTACTGTAAAGTTGGGAATTTTTAACATGGGAGTCTATGGGAATTGACTCCCTTTTGGAGCCAGCCTCAAGCGGCCAGTCGATGAATTGCAGTTTAAATCACTTCCGTATTGGCTTTATCAGAGAGATCAGAAGGTTGCCCCTCTGTAGGGATACATAGCCCTTGAAACTGAGTTTGATAAGGACCACACTTGAAAGAGAGGGGTAAACGTTAACGTAGGAATTTTTCAGGAGAGCCGGCATCAAGATTTTTTATGGCTGAACGTCGAACTGTCAAGGAGTCTCACAAATGAAAGTAACGTTATTTTCAGCAGTTTATTGAGATTAAATGATGACACTCATGTTTTATGATACTTTTAATAAAATGTTCAAGCTGTTTTAATTGTAATGTTTTGTTTTTGAATCACTAGTTAAGCTGCTAGCTAGCAGCTAAGTTATGCGCTATTTGTTGAACTTAGCTCAGGCAATCGATACCACAACCTTAGACGACGGCATCTTCTTTGTTTATGTCAACGCTTGTCTGTTTACGTAGCAGCCAGTTAGCGGCAAGGGAAGGTGACGCAAACGGTAATTGAGTGGTGTCTCAATTTTTAGAGGAACGATCTGTCTTACCCCTTCCCCTTCACTCTGTTTCGAGGGGCAAGGGGAAGACGAAGACAAAGGGGAAGGGGTAAGACAGAGAAATGAGATTGGCCCTTAGTAGTATGCTTAAAAACTATGAAGTGTTTAAGTGTTCAAACACAATCACAGCCTTGTGGAAAGAATCTATTATCGAGCGCTTGCACAGGTCAGTTTCAACATGTTTTGCATCATCCTAAACAGTTTATTTTACAGTTTTCTAGTAAAATGTTATACCAGATATATAAATATGTGCACATTAAATATTATTTAATTATAGCACCACTTGTAGAAAAATCCAGAGTTTTTGCTATCAATCTTACCTAGGGTTGTGCCGATAGACGATAGTATCGTGTATCGACGATCTTCAGACATATCGCCAATGGCAGGCTTTCATGGCGATAGTCACGACGATAGTTGGAGAATGGTTATTATCATTATTATTATTATCATCATAGTTTTATATTAACACCCACAATGCATGCTTTTCCTCACATGAGGGTTTGTGGGATTCACTTTACGTGGAGAGCTTGTAAAGAGAGAATTCCTTCTTGCACGTACCTGCATTAATGCGCGCGTCTTGGTCTCCTTCTACCACTAAATCCAGCACGCCGCGTCATGAGCAGCTGCGCTTCTCTCTGTCTCACGTGCACGCGCTCTCGCGTCTGTCCGAAGTCTAAACATAAACTAAAGTAGTAATCCTTATGTATTTGTTCAGTTTAATGCGTTTCATGCGAGCTGAGGCAAACTTTACTTTTAGTTTAAAATATGACCCGCTGCATATTAGCGCCTCTCTTTCACTCTCGCGTACGTGCAGAAAGCTGCGCTCTGTCTGAAGTCAGATCACTAGGTATGAATCCTGTTTATGATATGCATTTCAAGGAGTTGTAGAAACACGTCCCTCGTGTTTAATATATGATTGTGTTTAAAATATGATCGCGTTCCGCTGGACCGATGCGTTTAAAAAGGCACCTCATGAGAGCACCACTGCTTGACACGTGCAGTCTTCTGCAACAGCACTTAACCAATGCATTGAATTGTTTATGTGCACGCACGTGTGTGTGCGTGCGCAGATGCATGTTTTTACAGTTATTAAGTAATCATGATAGGGTTTTAATGACGCGCTCGCATTAATGGCATCAGGTTTAAGAAGGTTGCTGTCATGACGGTGTTGCTCTTGTTTTTTTTTTGTCCACCCATCAAGTGACTTGTTATAATGAGTAAAAAATTAACAAATAAAAAAATGAGTAAACTACTGCCCCGCCCCCCGATAATATCGTGTATCGCCGATCTCACAGGCTGACGGTAGGACGATCTGAAAATAGGGCATATCGCCCAACACTAATCTTACCCATAAAGTGTAAACATACAATCTTACTAATCTGAGTTAAATTCAGTGGCTTGCTATTTTGTCATGTCTTCCTTTCTGGATACACCTGGGCCATCTATCACAGGTTGTATTTTTTACCATATTTTTGATTGTAAAATCCTCCGAGGCCATTTCTACTCAGTAGAAATCAGTACCCATTTGGATACGCAAAACAAAATAATGAGCGATAGTCTCCATTGGTTTCTACTTAAAAACTTCATTACATAAGGTTTATATTTATTTATAACAATACACTCTCAGAAAAAGAGGTACAAGAAGGTACAAAAGTTGTCACTGCACAGTACAAAATGCAGCATGAACTTAAAACAATTTAAATATGCAAGTCAATTCAAACAACTATTTAAAGTTGACTTGACAATAAGTTGTGATAAGTTGACATAACTTAACACAAGTAAAAACAAGTTTAAATGAACTTAATTTGTTAAGTTAAAGTAACATAAAATATACAGGTATGTTGATTTGACATCTTTTTGGTACCTTTTCAAAAAGTACACTTTTGTACCTAAAAGTAGTATTCGAACTGAGGGGGTGCTGGGGTGGTCCAGGAATCTCCTTTAAGCGTTAAGGGACCACCTATAAATCACAAAAATATAAATTAGGGGGGTCCCCTGGTTTTTATTAAAATTAAAATACTACATGAATTTCGCAATAAACTCATTCAAAGGATTTCTGTCTGAGGGGTCAAAACGGTTAGGGTTTTACTTAGGGTTAGGATAATTTGGGGGTTCTTTTATTAAAACGTTGATCCAGGACCAACAAAAAATGTTGATTCTGGATCACCTCTTACTTTGTGAAATCATGGCTAACCTTTAATGATGGGAGGGCTTGGCCCGGTGCGGGGAACCCCTATAATCTTTGACATAATTCGAACACTGCCTAAAGGTTTACATATTGGTGCCTTAGAGGTACATCAGTATGTACCAAAATAGTACCTTTTTAAAAGGTACCTTTTTTTCTGAGAGTGTACAGTACAAAATGTCATTTGAATTAAAAGTATTTGTCCAAGGAAACGCTTTACTGAGGAATAAACTATAGTTCTAAAAAAAATAAACAAGAAAATGTATTTTGTATTTAACGTTGGTGAAGTACAAAAAGAAAAACTATTTTGAGTTTGTTACCAAATATTTACACAAGTAATTTGGGAGATTACATCATGCATGATGCTTCATGGTGGTGGACGTTATAGATTTCTTTGGGCAAATTATAAATTACATTTTTGAGTATGTAAATGAGATTTCAAATGAAAATGTATTATGTATATAAGGCGCTTTTGTATATGTATTATGTATATAAGGCGTCATCTGTGCACGTTCGTAGTACAGAAAGTAAAAAATAGCTTCAGTTTATGCAAATTTGTAATAGATAAATTCTGCACATGTTAGTGAATGCTTCAGTACATACATTTTTAAGCTACATATTAATGGTCTATAATTTATTACACTGATTATTTTTATTATTGTTTTAATTTTTTTCAATACAACAGTTACAGATTTTGCAATCTTTTTATTGCTGCCCTTTGCATGGAAAATAAACCCCCCTGCATTAACCATCAAATTTGTACTGTGGGATTTACATGAGGTATATTGTGCTTTGCATGTTGTTGTGTTATAAAACATTTGGTTTTTAGGTTGCCAGGACTCCATTTGAAACCTTACAAACAGCATACAACTGTGAGAATAAAGATCATTTATATTTTAGAAAAATACTTATCTGTCACCATATTCAAGCTGATATGGCTGTGGTAGTCCTTTCGATACCAAAGGTAAGACATTCATGTAGTAAAGTAATGCAGTACCTGATTTGAGTACTATTAATATTTGAGGTCTTATTAATTCATTTTCATTATTGCATTATTTACAATTAACAGTGAGAAATGTAGTTTACAATGTTTATTGACTTAATGTTGTTAATTAAAACCAGTGCAATTGTCTGTTAATGTTACAGTATGTTATTGTGCATTCATGTTAACAAATAAAACTTTTATTTTAATATACTGAATGTTAATTTAACAAACGAATAATAAATGGTGTAAAAATATTGTGGTCATTGTTATTGTAAGTTAATAAATGTGGTTAACAAATAAAAACCTTATTTTTTGTTTAATCAACAAACATTTTAGCACTATTGTATGTTTAACAGGCATTGTGGTAATATAGAAAATGTATTATACAATGCTTGTTACTAAAAGTACACTGGATCGATTAAAAGTGTTATTTCTTTTATTTACATGTCATGAGTACCACTGTACAATGAAACATGTACTATTATGTATTAAGTAAAAATTCAAAGTATTACAATACTACTCCTCATGCTATGTTGGAGGTGTGGATAAATATGAATTGTGTGGAAAGATTTAAAAGTTAAAAAGTGAGACTATTGCTCTTCATCGGGACATTTTAAAGGTATCTGCTAAACAAATAACCAATGTACCTGTTTATTACATGTTTATTACATGTTAACATCATCTTTTTAGGCTGTTCCTGACTTTCATTTCACAATCTACTGTCTCATCATATCGGGTGGGATGATCCATTTACATTTTAATTACAAATATAACAAATAAAAATGTAACCACAATAATGTTTGACTCTGATTACTCTTTTTGTTGTATTTAACATATGAACTTATTCTTACAGTTCTGTTAATGAAATCTTCTGAGGCTATTAACTGCTCTGAACCAACGACAGATGCTCTTCTAACTGCCCTGAAAGCAAGCGTCTTTGGTAAAACTGATGTGAGGCCAGTTATTTACCCACGAACTCCAACTAACATCAGTGTGTCCTTCACTCTGTTTGGAATTATTGATGTGGTAAGTTTCTGTAATATCATTGCCAGTCATGTACAGTAAAGTCATACAGAGCTGTAAAAATCAAATCCAGAAATAAACAACGTTATGACGTAATAAATGGTAAATGGACTGCATTTATATAGCGCTTTAACAGACCTCTGACCATCCAAAGCGCTTTACAATTGGCTTAACATTCACCCATTCACTCACTCATTCATACGCCAAAGGCGGTGTCAGCCATGCAAGGCGCCATCCAGCTCGTTGGGAGCAGCTGGGGTTAGGTGTCTTGCTCAAGGACATCTCGACACTTGGTCAGGTGGAGCCGGGGGTTGAACCACCAACCCTCCGATTTGGTTTGGGACTGGTTAGATCGTGTCAGCACACTTCACTTTGGCTTGGTTAGCTTTTCCATCAAGTTTAGTAACAGTTCAGAGTGGGAGGGATTAAAGGCGTGTCGTTTTATTTGCGCTGCTTACCGCTGTGACATCATACAAGTGAGAGCGTTGTTGGAATGCTATACATCCTCAAATCGCAAGCCTGCAAAACACTGGTATAGCTACCCAGTCTCATAAGGTCTCGTGATATAGTCACGTAATTTTTAGATTTTTGTTTTTATAATATCACGAATTTACGCGTTTTTTCGTGATCGTATAACAAATTCCTGTTTTCGTTTGATTATCACGTATTGGTTACTCAACTGCTTTTTCCTATTTTTAAACCATTTTTGCTTCGGTTTAGGGTTAGATTTGGTGATTGCATTAGAATGTCACTTTATGGTTTATAAAAAAAATTCTGTTTTTTTTTATATGTCGCCTGGCGTTAGGGTTAGAGTTGGGTTTGGGTAGGGATGTCATTTTATGTAAATCTAACCCTAAACCGAAGCAACAATGGTAAGAAAATAGGACAAAACAGTTGAGTAACCAATATGTGAAAACAGGAATTCATTATACGATCACGAAAAAACGTGGAAATTCGTGATAATATCACGAAAAAATTTTGTGACTATATAACGAAATTTCGTGAGACTGGGCTGGGTATAGTGTTCCTGATTCTCAACCTGTGGATATTTTTCACAGCTAAAAGGGAGTTTGGGAACTTCAAAGCATAGATGACAACAGGATTGCATGAAGCTAAAGCTAATCTTGCATTATAGCGATGACGCTGGTAGTGACGATTCTCTCAGACTAATGATCTACATTGATCTACAGTGTTTTCACGTCACGTTTTAGTATCAGCTCAGCTCGTTTGGAACCCCAACAGAGGTGGAACTAAAAAAGTATTGGGTACTACGTACTGTATCCAGTGGAAAAGCCCCCAAAAGGAAGCGGTACTATGCAATGGAAAATCTCTTAGCCTGAAGGGGATCGCACACTGGCCACGCACCTCAGCGCCGCGTCGCGCCTAGGAGAACTCGGAGGTATTGTAAACCAGAAGTGCACATTAAACAGCGCGAGCTTCATCAGATAGCGTCTACTTCAAAATGTAAAATAAACATTAGCAGCCAATGTTTATCATTAATGATTTGGGACAAATATGATGTTATTTAATGTTAAACTATGTGAGTGGCGCTGTGTGGCACGACAGGGATTTGAGCAACTTCCAGATTCAAAGCTGGGCGGCGCGGACAGGCACCACCTGGTGGCGCCAGTGTGCAAATACTCATAAAAAAGAATGTGTTCGATTTTTTTTAGAATGGCGCGGCGCTGAGCTGCGCGACCGGTGTGCGATCCCCTTTAGTATGCAAGAAATGCCCTGATGGTGGCTGCTTATTCCGCGATATCTCATTTTGTATCGGATCCCAGCGTTGGGTCAAAAACGGACAAATCCCAACCATTGGGGTAAATTAATTAATAAAATGTTTAGATTTGATGGTTTAAAAATAATCCTGTATTTTTTTAGCTCACTATTGTACCCCATTTTCTATTACATTAGGCCACAGGAGGTGAAGAGGTGCTAAATTCAAGGAGTTAATAAATAAATAAAAAATACCAGGAAACTGTGCGCCAACTGTATGTAGGCTAGGCTCCATGAAATGTATTTATGGTCTTAATTGTTTAAAAAGTAAACTGTTTTATGGTTGTTGTACGTCATAGGTAAGCAAGCATAAAGGTCATGCACAATTTAGGGCTACACTGTAAAAAATACTTTGCTGCCTTAAAATTTTTTGTTAAATCAACTTGTTGTCACAACTTGTAAATTATGTTTAGAAAAGTCAACTTAATTTTATAAGTTATAACAACTCACCTGTAGTTACAGTATAACATCTCATCTCTAGTCAAGATAAATAATAGTAAGTTGCAATGACTTGTAAATCCGAGTTGATTCAACAAAAAATTTTAGGGCAGCAAAGTATTTTTTTACAGTGTAGATTGGAAATTAGATTGCAATTTAGTTTGTTCTTGATTTTTCTTTATCAGGATGAAAAGGCACAAATATTTGAGTCCTTCATTTGGAGGTATCTGGTAAGTCCTTATGTAACTGTTTTTAGGCTTCTTTTAACAATTAGGATTTTTTGCCTCTCATGAACTTTGAAACTTTTTTAGTTTTGGAATATTGAAGGCTTGAGCTGGGATCCTGTTGAATGTGGAACAGATCGAATCGCACTGCCAAGAAAAAAGCTGTGGATGCCTGATATTGTTATCAATGAATTGTGAGTACTACATGTATATGTATATGTATATATTCTGAACGTGCATATAGGGAAGGAAAAGTGTCACATTTAATATAATCACTACAGCGATGGAAGTCCTGCTATTGTGATATAATGTTGTGAAACTAATGCTAACAAATACTGTTTAATCTACCCATTTTCACCAAGATGCGTACAAATGACACGCAGTGTGATTATCGTGCAATAGATACGCCAAATTCCGCTTTTGCGTGCATATGATACGCCAGTCCTTCCCATTCACTTATATGGCGAATCGTTTTGTGTCGTTTTGTTTATTGTTTTCTAATTTTTTTATGTTTTATAAACAATTTATGCTTGGGTTTAGGGTTAGATTTCAGATTTGTTTAAGCAGGTTATTTAATATACAGGTTTCTCCATGTTTTTGTCTATATTTAAGTCATGGTCGCTTGGAGTTGGGGTTAGAGATGGGGTTTGGGTTAGGATGTCATTTTTATATAACAAAAAGTTGTTCTAACCCTAAACCCAAGCGACAATGGTAAAAAAAAACAGAAAACAATAAATAAAACGACACAAAACGATTCGCCATATAAGTGAATGGGAAGGACTGGCGTATCATATGCACGCAAAAGCGGAATTTGGCGTATCTATTGCTAAAAGCGTGTCATTTTTACGCTTTTTGGTGAGAATGGGTTGGTTTAATACTGTACTACAGATGTTTGTTGTTTTAAATCGGGTTTTGATCATATAAATTATCACATGTATACATTGTGTGTTTATTTTAAACTAAAGCTATTAAGTTAAAGCCTTAAGGGGGTCGCATGCCGGACGCGCAGCATCGCGCTGTTCTAAAAAAATCGAACACATTGTTTTCTATGAGTATACGCACACCGGTGCCGACAAGTGGTGCCTGTCCGCGGCTCCCAGCTACGACTCAGGAAGTTGCTCAAATCCCTTTCGCGCTACAGAGCGCCACTCACATAGTTTAACATTAAATAACACCATATTTGTCCCAAATCATTAATGATTAACATTGGTTGCTAACATATATTTAGCATTTTGAAGTAGACGCTATCTGACTAAGCTTGCGCTGTTTAATGTGCACTTAATGTGCGCGGTGTATGATACCTCCGAGTTGTCCTAGACGCAGCACAACGCGGCTCTGCACGTTCGGTGTGCGACCCCCTATAAACCTGCATCAGGTGTGAATATATTTGATAACATATATTTACATATTTCTAAGATTATCTTTTTTCTGTGTAGCATGGATGAAAATAAAGCCCCAGTTACGTACTACCTTTACCTTACTAATACGGGTTTAGTAATGGATGATCAACCAATTCACGTGATCAGTTCCTGCAACCTGGACATTTACACCTTCCCATTCGATATTCAGAACTGTACATTCACCTTTAATTCATACAAACTCTATTGTAAGTGATTGAATGATACATTTTCATTTAGCACCCTACAATATCTCTGTGGTCATCAATATATTTTTGTCTACAGTGGAGGATATTCAGATGTTATTTACTGAGCCAGTGGAGAGCACACTTCAAAATTCTCTAGATGTGATGGCAACCAAAGGAGAGTGGGAGCTGATAAACATGCTTTCTGAAAAGGGTTTACTCCCAGTGGAAAATATGAATACTTCATATGATTTGCTTATTTTCCATGTATGAACACAATAAAACGTACATGTTATTATTTGGTTGTTTAAATTAAACAGTGTTTTCATTAAATTAAATGCAATACTACAATTTTTTTACTTGTATTGTTTTAGATCGTCCTCAGACGTCGGCCCACTATGTACATCGTGAACCTATTGATTCCCAGCTGCTTCCTTATTACTGTTGATCTGTTCAGTTTTCTTCTGCCGCCTCAGGAGACGGATCGCTCCGCCTTCAAAATGACTCTCATCTTGGGATACACTGTGTTTCTGCTATTAATGAACGACATGCTGCCTGTCACAGGAAACAGCTTACCTCTCATAAGTTTGTATAAATACTTCAGTCTGTCTTTTTATGAAAAACAACCTCATAGGTTGTTTGTGTATGCAGCCGAATATGACCTATGCTTACGTTTTAAAGTTGAGCGCCCTCTAGCTGGCATAAAATAAACTGCAGTGTTTTGCTTTTTTCTATTTGACCGTAGCTACCAATCAAAATTCGGCTTTGTTCGTATGTAATGTGTAAACTTAGTCATAACATTTTTTCTAATATTCAATTTACAATATTTGCTTTTACTTTTATGCATTTTACTGTCACTTTGTGTAAGCGACTTACAGTGCATTCAAGTTATACAATTGGAATACAATATATCTTTGCACTGCTAACCCAAGGCTCGTAGCTACAGGAAAATTATCATGGAAATAAACTCTTTTCCTGCCAGCCTTTTTTTTTTAAAGTTGCCAGCCAGCGGCAACATTTTTATAATTTTTACAAAAGTTTAATGCCTTCCAAAAAATGTTTTTCTTTAAATATATAAACATACAATATATCAAATTAAATAATAGACCGTCTGCGTAAAAAAAAACCCGCTTCATCTCATCTTCATTTGTTCTCCTTTTATCACCTCTAAAATATGGGTAGGTTTCTACAAATTTTGAGCAAAAAGCTGAGATAATTGTGTTTTTGTAAAGGACTTTTGATAGTGATTCGATTCAAAGCAAAGATCAAAACATACATTAAGTTCTTCCTGTTTGCCCTAAAGGGTTGCTTCCGGTTTTTATAAGTTGGGTAAGATGCCCACCTGGTGGATAATAGCGGAAATACGGTTTGCCGGAAAAACTCGTCATTGGCAGGGAAGCTTTATCTCTTAATTGACGAGTTCAATTGTCATTGGCGGGTAAAGAGTTAAACCCCATGAGCAAGGGAGTGCCGCAGGGATGTCGTATTTTTGTAGACTAATCCGGAGGTTTGCGGGATACTGGTTCCCTCGCAAAAAAAGCCCATTAATTTTTCACCTATACTTTTGCAAAAAATAAGCTTATGTCAAAGTTTATGACACTTACACATTTTGTCCAACAAGATAATCTTCACCAATGAACACAACATTTATGAATTTTAGAATTCAAAATTCATCGCTTTATATTTCTAGTAAACGCATTTATACTTTCAAATTCATAACATTTGTATTCCTCCATGATGATTAACTTGTTGGACAAAACGTGTAAGTGTCTTTAACTTTTGTTAAACACTAAGCTTATTTTTGCAACAATCCAAAAGTCTATGGGAAAAATGAATGTTTTTTTTGCGAGGGAACCAGTATTCCGCTAACTTCCAGGTTAGCCTACAAAAATACGTCATCACTGCAGCAATCTATAAGGTGAAAGTATCTATGGCAGGGTTCCCCAAATCTTACCCTGGAGGTCTGGAGCACTGCAGAGTTAAAGGAATAGTTTACTCATTTTCAATATTAAAATATGTTATTACCTTAACTAAGAATTGTTGATACATCCCTCTATCATCTGTGTGCGTGCACGTAAGCGCTGGAGCGCGCTGCGACGCTTCGATAACATTTAGCTTAGCCCCATTCATTCAATGGTACCAATCAGAGATAAAGTTAGAAGTGACCAAACACATCAACGTTTTTCCTATTTAAGACGAGTAGTTATACGAGCAAGTTTGGTGGTACAAAAAAAAACGTAGCGCTTTTCTAAGCGGATTTAAAAGAGGAACTATATTTTATGGCGTAATAGCACTTTTGGGAGTACTTCGACTCGGCGCAGTAACACCATCCCTCTCCCATTATGAGAGTGAGAAGGGGAGCGGACTTTTCAGGCGAGTCGAAGTACTCCCAAAAGTGCTATTACGCCATAAAATATAGTTCCTCTTTTAAATGAAAATGAGTAGACTATTCCTTTAAGGTCTACTACAGTACAGTACTACAGAATTGTTTGTATGTGTTGCATGTTTTATGTAAAGTGACATTTTAGACCATCGACGAGAGTGCAATACAACATAAATAGATTGCTTGTCATAGTCGTGACTGGCTAGGACAGTTTAAAAACACTTCTTATGTTATTATCATGATCAAGCTTAAGTTGACTTTTATAGAAATTTGTCTTACATTTTTCTCCAGATGCCTTCTTTTCTCTGTGTTTGGCACTGATGGTGGCGAGTCTTCTGGAGACGATTCTCATCACTAATATCCTGTGTGGCTCCAGCAACTATCCACCACTACCTGAGTGGGCAAAGGTGCTTTTCCTCAAATATCTCGCCAGACTTGTTTGTTTAAGCAAGAAACCCGATGACCAAAACCGTGACCTTGAAGGTGAGATTTAGCATGCTACACTGCACGATGGTATTTTTTATTAAAAACTTCTGTTTCTTCATCGCCTCCTCTGGCAAAAACAGATCACATTATAAATCATTATTATACACTGACTGACCATTATGTGATTCATACACCTGGTTTCTAATGCAATTGCGCAACAATTGTTTTGGGGTTTTTTTTTGGGGGGGGGGGCAATATTTAACCAAAAACAGTTCAGTTCAAAATTTGCCTAAATCTTAGTAATTGCTTAAAGATTGCTGTAACTTGATGTCAACAAGCTCTCTTATTCTTTCAGTGTACACCATTAACTGTGATCCTGTTAAAATCCCTGAGACTGAACTCATCCACAAGAGGCCTCCTACTCTTCAGGAATTGAGAAACATAAGCCAGAACTTACAATCCATCATTCAAAGTGTTAATAAACATTTTAATACTGATCAGAGAGAAGAGGAGTGGGTACATTTGGGTCAAGTCATTGATCGAATGCTTTTCGGCTTGTATACTGTCTTTCTCTCAGTGAGTTTTTTCACTATAGTAGTCTATTGGCTTTATTGGTACAACATTACTGCATCTTTGGTATGAAAATGATAGGGGAAGGTTGAGTTTATATGATCTGCTTCAATTGACTTTTTACATCAGATGGAACGCAGTGCAAAAAATTCCGTAGAAATTGCAATGTTATTGCAGCGGGGTTGCCGGTAATTTACCGTGGATTTCAATTTATGTTATTTACTGGCAAGAGTTTGTTCAAAGTTAAATAAATTTTAAATATTAACAAGTCTTTATCTTTACAGAAAAAACTATACAATAACAGCCTCAGGCAAAGCATTCTGGGAACCATAAATCATCATCAACCTTTTTCTGTTTTTTGCTTCAGATTTTGTTTCCCAGAATGTTTTGCTTTATGCTGTTTTTTTTTTAGTTTTACTCTGTAAAGACAAAGACTTGTAAATGTTAATTTTTCATTTAACTTTGAACAAAATGTTGCCAGTAAAAAACATAAATTTAAATATACGGTAAGTTACCGGCAACCCAGCTGCAATTTCTACGGAATTTATTTACATTGTAGTGATTGTTAATGTCTGTATACATTCACATGATAGTTGTTTTTATTTTAACTGATTCAGCGAAACAAATATTAAAATGTGGTCCTTTTATAAGATATTGACAATATTTTGTCATAGGGAGGACCGGGAGTATTCCCGGTGTGCCAGTCTGTTTTTTGGGAGATTTGTTGTTATGATGTTTACTCCAGTAAACTAAATTTTGAAAGTCATTTAATATTTGTTCTTTTTTTAACAAGGCAGGCCTACCCTATGTTATTTGGCAACATGTGATCTTCGTACTAAAAAATAAACATAAGGCTTTTTATTTTCCATTTGTTTCCCTTGCATACTTGATAAATCTTGCTTGTGTATTGTATATCAGGGGTTTTTAATCCAACAGGTAATCCCCATTTTTAAAAATGAGAAATATAGGGGAAAACACAAACACATTTGTTCCCTTTCAGTAGTTTTTGAATAAGTTTAATTGAATAATGTTAAAATACTTTATGATAGGCCTGCACGAGTATGGCAAAAATCATATTTGTTTAGGCTACTGTATTTGCACTAAATTGGAAAATATATATTTGAAAAATACAATTAATAGCAAGGCTGTAGAAAACAGTGCACTATTGCAGACTTATATAACTTTAATTATATTATTTTAATATGGTCAGTCATGAACTAAAGTAGGACGGTGAACTAAGGCATGAAACTCCAGGGCTGAAAATGAGACCCACTTCTGACCTGGTAAGGAATAAACCAAAAGTGGTGGTTAAAATGTGCAAAGATGATTATTTTGTGAAATATTATCAATGTTTGTGTGCTTAAAGAACTGTATTTTAATGAAAACTTTTACATAAAGCTGGTTATTTTTTCTTTTCTTTTATGTTATTTTCTTTTATTTATTATTGAATTTTTATATCACATCTAAATAAAATGAAGTAAATATAAAATGAATCTATTATAGTATTACACATCTGTAAAACCTACAAGAAGAATCAACGAAAGCCATTACATGATTTGATGAAAAAAAATCAATACTGTAGGTCAAAAGCTGGTATAAGACATTGCTGTGTTCATATCTTTAAGCTTGATGTATCCCTAACACTGTAAAATAATTTTATGTAGTTATGCAGCTGTTTGCCAGTAACTAACTGTAGATTTAAATGTATGTTATTTACCGGCAAGTGTGTTAAAAGTTTAATGAGGAACCAGAAATCCTCATCAACCTTTTTCTGTTTTTTTTTTCTTTCAGATTTTGGTTCACAGAATGATTTGCATGAGGCTGTTGTTTTAGATTTATTTTGTAAAGATAAAGACTTTTTCATGTTTAATGTTCATTTAGCTTTGCACAAACTGTTGCTAGTAAATAACATAAATTTAAATCTACAGTAAGTTACTGTCAAACAGCTGCCAGTAATACAGAAATGTTTAACAGTGTACTTTTATTTGTTCAGTTCACTACATCACTGTGGAATTGTTCACACTTTAAAAAGTTTTTAAAATTATTTTCTATTTGAATAATCTACTTAAACTGCTGAATCCATTAAAATACACTGCTATGATGAACCTCTTGTGTTTTATTGTTTTATTTGATTTAAAGTTTAATGAATTTAACATTTAAATGAATAAAGACATAAAAGATAAAATGCAAAAAGCATTAAAAGACTGATGTCACGGAAAGTCTTTTTCGTGTCACTCATTTCTATAAATAGTTTTTCTTTTTCTTTTTCGTGGTATTTTATGTATTGTTTTCTCAATGTTATTTTCTATTTTCTTACCATTGTCGCTTGGGGTTAGGATCACTTTCTGTTACATTTTTAGACATCCTAACCATCTAAACCCAACTCTAACCCCAACTCCAAGCGAGAATAGTTTTAAAAGCGGAAGAAAAACATGTAGAAACCAATACATAAAAGTACATTCTAACCTCAAATCTAACCCCAACCGACAATGATTTACAAATAGGAAGCAAAAAAATTAGAAAACTATACATAAAATGATTGAGTGACACGAAAAAGACATTCATGCTTGAATTTTGTGCCATGGACACATAAATTAATCAAAATTTTCATGACTATAACACGGCTTGCCATGAGATCATGTTGGCATAAAAATATTTATTATCTAAACTGTTGTCCATGAACAACTGTCTATTTCTTTCATTATTATTAGACATAATGTATTGTAATGATAATGAAAAACCCTGAGCATATACTTCACTAGATCTATTCCCCTGTTTTTGATAAGGTCACGTATCTTAACCTCAGCTTTGTGTATGGAAAACAGCTTTTACCACTGTAAACAAACACAAGGTCCCAGTTACCACCACATAGATTTAATCTGGGATTTTTTTAACAACATGTACTAGGTATTTTGCATTTCTGGGCTTGTGTCCCCACAAACATTTTGCATAAAAGTTTCATTGTTGCATGCACGGGTTGGCAATTTCACAGAATGCATCAAATTTGACTAAGCAAATAAGTTAGTATAGATATCCACCATATATCACATAACCTATCAAAGTGAAAAATTATTCTCACATGATAATCAGTGTAGTCGCTAACCGACAGCTTAATGGATATACAACTTATGTCAGCGTTCAAGGTAAGATTAATCTTTAAAAAACGGGCTGGGCGTGCTGGTTAGTTCAACTGGTTATTATTATGAAAGTCAGTGGGGTTTTGCTTTGTGCTTTAAAACTTATAATAACTTAGATGCTGTAGATGTGATGGAACTGGGCAGGAACTGTGTTGTTTTCATGCATACCTTTGATTTAATAGGTAAATAATTACAATCAATAAATATTCATGAATCATGCATTTTACACAGGAGTCAAACCTCACTCCATCATAGTAATTTTACAGCTGTTTAAACTTATATTCAAATATAAACAATGCAAAAAGTCTGAGATCACCTATATGTAAGATGCTACTTGGAACATTCACATGTGAACCTGGAATAACACAAATTATCGCACAAAATTGTGTAATTGTGTCTGAATAAAAAAATTGCGGAAAGCGACTGCCAGAGAACATGAGTTTACTCTTAAGTCTGAAAGGTGATTTTATTACAACACAGGCCCTCTGTAAAGTTTTATCACCATAAGCTGCAATGTTATTCGTATTGAGAATCATGCGTTTATTTTCCACTACGATGAGGAAACTGATGCCATCTGTGATTTGTTTCCAGCATTGTCCAGTGTTGCACAGTGTTATGTGTAATAATTGCATATACACCCTCTAAAAAATTTGCTGTAATTTTGCAGCTGGTTGCCAGTAACTTACTGTAGAAGATAAAGTCAAAAAATGTTTCATGTTCATTTAACTTTGAACAAAATGTTGCCAGTAAATAACATAAATGTAAAATCTACAGTAAGTTACTGGCAGCTAGTTGCCAGTAATACCCATTAATACTGTAATTTCTACAGACATTTTTTACATTTCATGTACAATAGGAAAATGCGTTGCAACTTCAAATTGTACAAAATAAATCTTTCATGCCAATTTTTTTTTGTGAAATGCACTCAAAATTGTCTTGGGTATCTAGCCAAATTGCATTTGAATATCTTCAACTTTCAAACAAAACAAAAACACTGTATGTAGGTTTGTTCAAAGGTAAAATGAAGAGCATGAGACATCTGGCTTAACCAAATTTACAGACTTCACACAAAAAGTAGCTTTAAGTATTGCTTCTGCATATGCTGCAACATTGGGAAATTTAAAGTATAGGCCCACATGAGTTAAATTACAGAAAAGGTAAGCTTATAAATACAGAGTTTATTGGTAACTGTTCAACATGATTCACAATAAGTCATGTTATAGTCACAAAAAATGTGATTAATTTATTCGTGTCCATCGCACGAAATTCAGCTTTTTTTCGTGTCTTGAGCACAAATGTCTTTTCGTGTCACCCGAACCAATTTCTATAAATAGTTTTTCGTGTCCATGGCACGACTTTCTTTTTTGTGTCATTTTACACTGTAAAAAAATCAGTAGAAATTACAATGTTATTGCAGCTGGGTTGCCGGTAAATTACTGTAGATTTAAATTTATGTTATTTACTAGCAAGAGTTTCTTTAAAGTTGAATAAATTTTAAATATTAACAAGTCTTTATATAAAACTATACAATAACAGCCTCATGCAAAGCATTCTGGGAACCAGAAATCATCATCAAACTTTTTCAGTTTTTTGCTTCAGATTTTGTTTCCCAGAATGTTTTGCTTAATGCTGTTTTTCTAGTTTTATTCTGTAAAAACAAAGACCCGCAAATGTTTAATGTTCATTCAACCCTGAACAAAATGTTGACAGTAAAAAACATAAATCCAAATCCACGGCAAGTTACCGGGAACCCAGCTGCAAATTTCTACGGAATTTTTTTACAGTGTATGTATTGTTTTCTAATTTTTTCTCTTGCTATTTTTAAATCATTGTCACTTGGGGTTGGGGTTAGATTTGGGGTTTGGGTTAGGATGTATTTTTATGTATAGGTTTCTACATGCTTTTTCTTCCGCTTTTAAAACTATTCTCGCCTGGAGATGGGGTTAGAGTTGGGGTTTGGGTTAGGATGTCTAAAAATGTAACAAAAAGTGATTCCTTAACCCAACCCTAAGCAATAATGGTAAGAAAATAGGAAAAAACTATGAGAATACAATACATAAAATGACACGAAAAGAAAGTCGTGCAACGGACACGAAAAACTATTCATAGAAATTTGTGCGAGTGACACAACAAAAGACATTCGTGCTTAAAGAAAAAGCACGAATAAATAAATAAAATTTTGCATAACTATAACATGACTTTCGTTGTGATCAGTCTGTAACTATTGTAGACATTTATTTTGCTTGGTTGCACTTCAATTATTCAGTTTTTCGTTATTTTTTTTAAACATAATTATTAAGTGAACAAATTATAGTTTTCAGTCTTTCATCTTTTTTGACCCCAGAAAGATTAGCAAAAACACTGAAATATTTAAATAAAAAAATACTTGAATAAATGTTTATAATTGTCATTGCAGGTTAGTCAATGGGCTGCCAAACTACTACAACATTCAATTTACATCTACATCATTATACAAAGTAAGATAAACGTTATGAGTTTATGAATCATTAAGTTGGCAATTTTTCTTGTCTTTATACTTATTTTGTATTTAAACCCTTCTGTCAGCTTTTCTCATGAGACCATCAGACACTTTAAACTGTACCCAGCCCACCGCAGACTCTCTTTTAAATGCCTTGAGAGCAAGTGTCTTCAACCAAACCGATGCACGGCCTGTGATTGATCCAAAGACTCCTACTACAATAAATTTGGGGTTCACTTTGTATGCCATTTTAGACGTGGTAAGCAACTTCGTTTGTGGTTGGATAACTCTGAGAGTGGGACTTTCCACATGCGCAGAATTGACAGATTTTGTACTAACAAGAAGTCTTGTCGCTTATCTATTTTGTAGAAACACCTGCTATTAAACCCTCCCAAATGATGTTTAATGCACTGAAATAAATTAGTTTCACTGAAAAAAGATTTATCATTTAATCAAGACAGAAAGGTCAAATTTTGGCAAGACAAAAGTTTTGTCACATATACAGAAATTGAACAAATTTACTGCAAATACAAAAATATGTCAGCAAATTAAGTAGTGGTGCTGTGAGATCCAAATTTATTATCTTGTATGACTTCCATGAGCTTGAAGGACTGCATCCATGCGGTTTGGCACGGATTCTTACAATGTATTGATGAAGTCATCAGGAATAGCATAGAAAGCAGTCTTGCATGCATCCCAGAATTCATCAATATTCTTTGGTTTTGTCTTCCATGCTTCCTCTTTCATCCTACCCCGCATATGCTCAATGATGTTCATGTCTGGTGACTGGGCTGGCCAATCCTGGAGCATCTTGATCTTCTTCGCCTTGAGGAACTTTGACGTGGAGATGGTATGCGTATGCGATGGAGCACCATCCTGCTGCAGAATTTGACCTCTTTTATGGTTGGGAATATAAGACGTAGCTAAGATTTCTTGGTATTTTAGACTATTGATGTTGCCTTCCACCCTGCAGATCTCTTGCACACCCCCATACTGGATTTAACCAGACCATGATTTTTCCGCCACCAAACTTCACTGTTTTCTGGTGAATCTCGGATCCATGCGGGCTCCAGTAGGTCTCCTGCAATATTTAAGGTGACTGTGGTGTAATTCAAGGGAAGATTAATCTGAAAAATCAACCTGCTGCTTTTCCAGCGTCCATCATTTTAGCAGGCTGTGGGCCTTTTGTTTAGTGCTGGCTTCTGGGCACCGATTCGACCATGGAGGCCATTTCGAGACAGAATCCGACAAACTTTTCTGGTGGACACAGGGACTTCTCGGTGACCAGGTCTTGTGGAGCTCTGCCGCAGTGGAAAATGGTCTGGCCTTGGATTTTCGCGCCAACAAACGGTCCTCTCGAGCAGTTGTCTTGCGGGGTCTGCCTGACCTGGGCTTGTCAAAAACGTCTCCAGTCTCTTCAAATCTTTTTTCTATCATCTGTAGTTGACTCTGAGACACATTGAAGGTGTCTGCCACATCAGCAGTGGATCTAGTCTTCAGCCTCTTGATAATCAAAACTTTAGTCTCTGGGGGAATCTTAGGCATGTTTGCAGGTGTATAGTTGCAGTTGATGTGAAGGTCTAGTGTACTAGGGGTCTTTTTATACACACCTGAGACCTAATTGATTCATTATTAGTCACAGATGAAGCTCATATGACAAGGCGACAACACTTATGTCTTTGCAAACATTGACTCAATGGGCTTTACCAAGCTGTGAATATTAGAATACTTTTTGACAGTTTCGTTTTGCACTGAAACATTATTACAAAAGCTGTTGGGATTAAAATGAGCCATTAATTGAAAAAATCTCGATTAGAAATATATTTCAGCGGCACTTCAGTTCAATTTGTACACAAGCGACAAGACTTTTGACAGGGAGTGTATAAGATTTGTATTAAATCCTTTTTTCTAATGTACACAGTAGTTAAACTACAAATATAAAGTTGGACCAACAAGTCTTTCATTAGCCAATCAGGCACTTTCTGCCTGTCAATCATGATGTACATTCACATGAAGTCCTTATAAGGAATGCAGGAAGCTGAAAGTGTGGTTGTTAATTGGATCGTTTCAATTAAATGGCATAATAACAACTAACAATTGCCATTTGCTAGTTTGCTATTAAACCAATTCAGTAATATTTATCATGTGATGTGCCATTTCATACAAAACCACACTGTAAAAAAATGATATCATATCAACACACTGTATATTTTTATGTTAGTTTAACTTAACAAATTAAGGTAAACAATTTCAACTTGTTTTTCTCAGCTTTTATTCTCACAGGTCAAAACTTACACTGCAAAAAATGATTTTCAAGAAAAAAATGTTCTTTTGTATTTTTGTCTTGTTTTTAGTAAAAATATCGAGGAATTCTTAAATTGAGATGCTTTTTCTTGATGAGCAAAACGGTTCAAGAAAATAAGTTTAGTTTTTAGACCAAACAAATCTGCCAATGGGGTAAGCAAAAAAATCTTAAACACTAAATTCAAGAAAAATTTCCTTACCCATTGGCATATTTTTTGCTTGTTTTATGCACAAAATCACTTAAATTTGATATTTTGGCCTAAAAACTAGACTTATATGCTTGGGTCGTTTTGCTCAACAAGAAAAAGCAATTTGAGAATTTTTAGATATTTTTACTGAAAACAAAACAAAAATTCTAATAATTTTCTTTTTCTTGAAAATCATTTTTTGCAGTGTAAAAAGTGTGTTGAATTGACTTGCATAATTAAGTTGTTTAAAGTGCCCATATTATGAAAAACTCACTTTTTCTGGGTTTTGGGGTGTTCATTTGTGCCTCTGATGCTTCCACACGCATACAAACTTGGAAAAAAATCCATCCATGCTGTTTTGAGTGAGAAACAGGTTTCTGAATGTCCTCGGCTTTGAGTCTTAGATTGCACGGTATCAAACTCAGCTCCGTTGTGACGTAACTAGCCTTGTCGTCACATTCCGTTTGAATTCATCCCGCCCACCACCCCACTCGCAGGTTTCCACCCACCAGGTAGCTAGAGAGTACAGAGCAGTCACTTAACTGATATCATCATGTCTCACGGAAATAACAGCGCTATTTGGATATTATGGATTATACTACCGCCTACTTTAAAAAACAAAGTTATAACATGTGTTTATTGGAACCTAAAGTGTAGTCTCATATACAGTTTGTTACGACGTAAATAGTCCTCAGATTGTAGGCGATATTATTTTCTATTACAAGACGTTCATGCAAAATCTGATGTAAACAACAGACAATATATCTATATTTCAAGGATTATATGCATTTGTGGACTAAAATAGTCATTGGATGTATTCTAAACGGTTTTCATGGATTATTCACACAAACAGACTGGATTCGATTCGCGATCGTTATATCAACACAAAAGGTAAGAAGTCACGTTTATATTTTGCATGTTGTCATCTTCTGTCACAAAATACTACATTTATGATGCTAGAGCATCTGTATCTCAAAATAGAGACCAGATTGATGCTAATCTCGTAAATTGTACCTTTTAAATGTATAGTAATGTTAATATTATTGTTTGTAGACAGCAGGCTACCTTACCGACCCGGCTTTTCTGACGAGGCTAATGTACCCCCGAATCTCTTATCACTTTCCCAAGATACAGTCCTGACCTCCCGCTAGCTTCTAGCAATTAACACGTGGTCCACAAGCAGTATACATACCCCGCCGGGTCTAAATTTCTGTAATTTGTGAAAATAATGCGTTTGAAAATGTATTATAATGGGAATATGTTAGCATTGTCCAGGGAAAACGAGTTTATTGTTGAGACTGCTACATCACAATTTACTCTCGAATCATTATATGTCATGAGTTTCTTCTCCTGGAGTGTACTTATTAGTTATACTTTTTTGCTTGATTTGTCTGTTGGCAACATAAACCGTTAATAATAATATATAAAAATAATAACACAGTATGGTCTGTACTGCTCACGAAATCACTGAGCACGCGCACATGACTTTAGTAGTGGGGCATGGCCAAAGGAGCAGCAGCTCATAAATATGTAATGACCACCTCAACACGGCACAATCTGAAATGCACTGAAACAGAGGCTACTAGAGATGGGTAACAATCTTTTCCTACAAGCTATTTCGAGCAAACAACTTTTGAAACATGTTTTATGGAACTCATACACCTATTTAACTTGTGGAAAAGCAGAACATGGGCACTTTAAACTTCATGCTGCATTTTTTCACAATGCACATACAGTGGGGCAAAAAAGTATTTAGTCAACCACCAATTGTGCAAGTTCTCCCACTTAAAAAGATGAGAGGGGCCTGTAATTTTCATCATAGGTAGACTTCAACTATGAGAGACAAAATGAGGAAAGAAAATCCAGAGAATCACATTGTCTGATTTTTTGGGAATTTGTTTGCGATTTATGGTGGAAAATAAGTATTTGGTCAATAACAAAAAAGCAAGATTTCTTTCTCTCACAGACCTGTAACTTCTTCTTTAAGAGGATACTCTGTCCTCCACTTGTTACCTGTATTAATGGCACCTGTTTGAACTTGTTAGCAGTATAAAAGACACCTGTCCACAACCTAAAACAGTCAGAATGCAAACTCAACTATGGCCAAGACCAAAGAGCTGTCAAAGGACACCAGAAACAAAATTGTAGACCTGCACCAGGCTGGGAAGACTGAATCTGCAATAGGTAAGCAGCTTGGTGTGAAGAAATCAACTGTGAGAGCAATTATTAGAAAATGTAAGACATACAAGAACACTGATAATCTCCCTCGATCTGGTGCTCCACGCAAGATCTCATCCTGTAGGGTAAAAATTATCACCAGAATGGTGAGCAAAAATCCCAGAACCACATGGGGGGACCTAGTGAATGACCTGCAGAGAGCTGGGACCAAAGTAACAAAGGCTACCATCAGTAACACACTATGCAGCCAGGGACTCAATTCCTGCAGTGCCAGATGTGTCCACCTGCTTAAGCCAGTACATGTCCGGACCCGTCTGAAGTTTGCTAGAGAGCATTTGGATGATCCAGAAGAAGATTGGGAGAATGTCATATGGTCAGATGAAACCAAAATAGAACTTTTTGGTAGAAACTCAACTTTTTGTGTTTGGAGGAGAAAGATGCTGAGTTGCATCCAAAGAACACCATACCTACTGTGAAGCATGGCGATGGAAACCTCATGCTTTGGGGCTGTTTTTCTGCAAAGGGACCAGGACGACTGATCCGAGTTAAGGAAAGAATGAATGGGTCCATGTATCGTGAGATTTTGACTCAAAACCTCCTTTCGTCAGCAAGGGCATTGAAGATGAAACGTGGCTGGGTCTTTCAGTATGGCAGTGATCCCAAACATACCGCCCAGGCAAAGAAGGAGTGGTTTCGTAAGAATAATTTCAAGGTCCTGGAGTAGCCTAGCCAGTCTCCAGATCTCAACCCCATAGAAAATCTTTGGAGGGAGTTGAAAATCTGAGTTGCCCAGCGACAGCCCTAAAACATCACTGCTCTAGAGGAGATCTGCATGGAGGAATGGGCCAAACTACCAGCAACAATATGTAAAAACCTTGTGGAGACTTACAGAAAACGTTTGATCTCTGTCATTGCCAACAAAGGGTATATAACAAAGTATTGACATAAACTTTTGTTATTGACCAAATACTTATTTTTCACCATAATTTACAAATAAATTCTTAAAAAATCAGACAATGTGATTTTCTGGATTTTTTTTCTCATTTTGTCTCTCATAGTTGACGTGTACCTTTGACAAAAATTACAGGCCTCTCTCATCTTTTTAAGTGTGAGAACTTGAACAATTGGTAGCTGACTAAATACTTTTTTGCCCCACTGTACACCACCTTTAACATGGTGCATTTTGAAAATAGCTCATTAAAAATCATAAATGTGTTTCCATTTTAGGATGAAAAAGCTCAAATCTTGGACACATATCTCTGGCTGTGGTTTGTAAGAGTTCCAAGCTTTCATCAGCTATACATACAGTCTCTACTGCATCTTATAAATTTAGCTTATGGATGTATCACTAATGTTATATCTTTCTTGATATATTAGCGTGTTTATCTTGCAAGAGTAAATTAAATTCACTAATAAAAATGCTCTGTTTTGTACTGTAGGGTTGGCAGATTGAAGGTTTGAGCTGGGATCCAGTTGAATGTGGAACAGAAAGAATCACGCTGCCGAGAAAAAAACTCTGGCGTCCTGATCTTATCATCAATGAATTGTACGTTCTAGACACACCTGATTAAATAGTTTGACATTTTGTGAGCTCAGATTACAGTGAAAAATGAATAAATAATGTTTTGCTTCAGTTTTTTTATAAATTTGGTAAGAGCGGCATCTAGTGGATAATCGCGGTATTACAGAATAACATAAAAACTCATCAGGAACACGTTTTTTCATGCCCTTTAAAAGGATAAATCACCCAAAATGTATACTTTCTTTTATTTATCCTCATTTCATTTAATTTCAAACATCTTTATAAAGAATTGCTTGCCGGCTCATACAGGGGCCGTCAGGCTCCAAAACTACATAAGATAGAAGCATACTAAATAAAATGCACCAATAAAGTATCAGAAATACTTGTATGTATAGTACTTAGAGAAACATGTTGGTCAGTATGAGCTTGTAAATAATCAGATATAGAAAACCAATACCACATTACAAAATGCCAAGAAAAAAGCTATATCCTGTTAAAGTTATAAAAATGTACAACTGTTGTTGCTGGCTTACTTGTTTTGTGTTTTAGCATGGATGAAAACCGAGTCCCAGACACCTATTATCTTACTCTATTCAACACTGGCACAGCTGTAGACGGGCTTCCTTACCACGTGATCAGCGCCTGTAACCTGGATATCTACAACTTTCCATTTGATGTTCAGAACTGCACATACACATTCAGTTCGTACAAACTCACGAGTGAGCGAACATAATTCCAACTTACTACTGTTTTTCACGTCATCTGTAATTGATTGTGTTTAACAAATTCATTTCTCCCTCCAGGGAGAGACATCCTGTTAACATCAGATCCCGTGGAAGATACGTTGGCGAGCTCTTTTCGTAACATGGAGACTAAAGGAGAGTGGGAACTTATTGACATATTGTCCAGCAGACCGAAAAACGCCACGTATTTTAACTTGGATGGGTTGGACAGCTGGGATGAAATTGCTTACCATGTATGTGTCAAATTCAGTTGTTGATTACTAACCCTGTTTACAGTAATAATCAGTGCGGGGTGTAATGCATTGCTAAGTAATAAATTGCCATTTCTTTGAAGAGTAATGTAAGCAATTACTCTTTAAGCATCACTCTTCAAGTAATTTAATTGCAGTTACTTATTATGTAACTTACATACTGTATACGCTGTAGAAAAACATTGGTTCAACTGAAAAAATTAAGTAACCTGGTTGCCGTAAAATTTTGCATTAATTAAACTTAAAAATATTTGTATACACATTCAAAAAAAATTATTCATTGGATTAACTCAATAAAATTGTGGGTAGGATTTCCATCCAATATGAATGTGTACCCCTAACTCACAAAAAAATTTGCTTTACACAATAAAAATATATTGAGTTAGTCCAACTCAATTTAAAGTAAATGGCAATACTCAATTAAGTGTAGTTGCCTCAACTCAATTTAGTGTAGTCTGATTAACTCAATTTAGCGTAGTTTGTATAACTCAATGTAGTGTAGTCTGAATTTTTTATAAAATGTTTTTATATCATACTAATTAGCATAAGCACATGTTAGCATGCTAATAATAATAACATATGATACTTTGGATGAGCATGAGAGAAGAGACTGATCTCCAAACGGGCATTAACACAGTTAGTGCTCATTGAGAGAAATTCGTCACATCTACTACCTAACCACAAGCGCCACTCTTCTGCACGATGGTAACCAAACAATTTGAAAAAATATAACACAAACGCTTCTAAATCAATAAGATAAACGGACATTAAACACTATTAAGTATACCTAAAAATGCATAAAATAACACTTAATTTAAAAAATTACTCTCCAAAAGCAGTTGCATGAAAAGCATGCTGGGAAATACAGATCCACGGCCCAGTTAGTAATAGCAACAAAAATCATTCGTGTTGTCCCAACATAAAATGATTAAGTGGACTGAAAATGATAAATTAGGTTGAGATAAAAAAAGGTATTCTTTTTCCAGAACCCAAACTCAAACTAATTTACAAAAAATAACTAAGTCTATAGAACTATAGAAAATAACACAGTAAATGCCATTTATTTCATATTTTTAGGACAACAATACTTTAGGACAATAAATAAATTATAGTACATATTCATTTTGTGTTTGACTAATTAAATATATATACTTACTGCTCTTAATGAGGTATTTTCAATTAATTGAACACAATTTTAATGTGTAATTTCTAATGAAGGGCTTGAATCATTTTTTGAGTGCACTTGTATACACTTCCACTACTAGCGATCTGCATGTGTAATTGGACATTGACGCGAACAACTGTGCACTTGCAGGTCAGATGCAAAAGTATAAATCAAGCTTTAGACCCCAACATATACTATAGTAACAATAAATGCTCACAGGAGACGCATTTGAGTTGATAAAGATTAATACCAGGTGTAAACAGGGCCATTGAGTGGTATTTCAGTTGTATTTAAAGTTGTATCTTGCTCTCTTTCTGGTTGTTAGATTGTCCTGAGACGTCGACCGACTCAGTATGTGGTGAATCTGTTGATCCCCAGTTACTGCTTGATTACCGTTGATGTGTTCAGTTTTCTTCTGCCGCCTCAACATGTGGATCGATCCGCATTTAAAATGACCCTGATCCTGGGATACACCGTCTTTCTCCTCCTGATGAACAATCTGCTCCCTGTTACAGGAAACACCATCCCTATAATAAGTCTGTGAAATTAATATATGTTTAAATACACTGTATATTTGACCCTGGACCACAAAACCAAAGTCTTAAGTAGCATAGGTACATTTGTAGCAAAAGCCAAAAACACATGGGTCTGGGTCAATATTATCAATTTTTCTTTTATGACAAAAATCATTAGGATATTAAAGGTGCAGTGTGAAAATTTTAGAAGGATCTCTTGACAGAAATGCTAAATTATATACTAAACTATATTATCAGGGGTGTTTAAAGACCTTTAATAATGAACCGTTATGTTTTTATTACCTTAGAATGAGACGTTTTTATCAAGATGTACCGAGGGTCCCCTTACGTGGAAATCACTATTTTGTGCCGCCATGTTTCTACAGAAGCCCTTAACGGACAAACTTTTTTACTAAGTTGTCTCTGACTATGTTTTTCCAATGGTGGCTACCGTAGCTTCTCTATGCGTTTCAAACCCGTGGGGTGAGCAGTGGACTAAAATTTACACACTGCACCTTTAAGTAAAGATTGTTAGTAGATGCAGTTGCTAATCACTTCATTAAGGGTGTTTTTCTCAATATTTTGATTTTTTTACACCCTCAGATTCACATTTTAAATAGTTGTATCTCAGCCAAATATTGTCAATTTTAACAAACCATCAATGGAAAGCTTATTTATATATTTTATAAATCTCAATTTTACAAAAATGAACCCTTATGACTGGTTTTGTGTTCCAGGGTCACATATTAATATATCACATACAGTATTGGATACAACAAGCTACTGTTATAGTTACTGTGACTTATACATTTTTAAAACTTTTTAAATACTTTACGATTGAATTATATTTTGGAGCAACAAGTAAGAAAATAAATATTAAAGTTATTTTGAATCAACATTTGAACATTTACATTTAAACAGCATGGGCTGGTATTGTGTAGTGATGTAGTGTAGATATTGGTGCAATAGTGATGATCATACACTACACAACACTTCTAACACAAATTTTATTAGAAGAAAACATTGACTAATTACATAAGAAAGACCCAAAAAAAGTTTATTATTGTGTGTCTTTCTCTCTCTATAGATGTGTTCTTCTCTCTGTGTTTGACATTGATGGTTGCTAGTCTGTTGGAATCAATTCTCATCACTAATTTATTGTGCGGCTCAGCTAACTATCCGCCTGTTCCAAACTGGGTCAAGGTCATTTTCCTGCATTACCTGGCACGATTTGTTGGTTTGAGCAAGAAATCTTCAGACCAAAATTATGTCACTCAAAGTGAGTCTCAAATTAACTTCTTTTCCACCTATTATTTCAATTAATAATTACCGCTTATCCAATGAATAATCACTAAAATCATGTGTGCATAGAGAAACGTCTCGGTTACGTATGTAACCCACGTTCCCTGAAGGAAGGGAACGGAGACGTCACGTCGTGACCGACGAATTGGGAACTCGCTTAGAAGGACCAATCTGCTTCGATAACTACTAAAACGCCAATGAACTTGGCATTGAGATATTTGCATAATGCTGGCGCCGCCCCGCCAGGTGCAAATATGGAAATTAGCTTAATTTTGCTGAGAAAGCCGGAAAGTGTGACCGGCCGTAAACAGCAGGGAGCAGACCTGTGGCGACGGAATGTGACATCTCTGTTCCCTTCCATCAGGGAACGTGGGTTACATACGTAACCGAGACGTTCCCTTTCAGTCAGTCACTTCGACGTCACGTCGATGACCGACGTATTGGGAATCCCTACCAAAACGCCACTGAGGGCTGACCTCTTCCAGTGTCTGTGTAAAGCCCTCCGGTTCCACTTAAGGAGAAGGAGAATTAGGTTTTAAAGCAGAAGGCAGGGCACTAGATGTTCCTTTAACCCCACAGTAGTGCCAGCAACTGAGAAGCGCCCTATCTGAGCGGGATAGGAACGCTGCGGAAGCCACTGCCCCGTTAAGGGCTGATGGTGGGCGAAAGTCAACCGTAGTTGAGGTAAAAAGACAGCCGTGGCTGTGTAAGCAAAGCAGTGCGCTGCTGAGGGAAACGTGGGCTAGTAGGATTAACCCCACGGAAAAATACTCACAAAGGAACCCGGTGGGATGCAAAGGAGATGCCCGAGCCAAACACATAGGTTCGCGAGGATGCAGCAGGTGAAAGGCTGACAGCGGATGCTCCGCAACATCAGGCTGCTAGGGCAGCAGAGGAAGGACAAATCAAACCATTACACATTTTTGTCTTAATGGCCTTCCATACTGACACTTATTGAAGCACCAGTCGGAGGCTGCAAGCCGACGTGCGAGTCTGTTTTCCGTGCTCCCCCTGATGAGGAAAGAACACGAGAGGAGACAGGCTCGATACGAACACTGTAAATCTAATGAACGTATAGATGTCGCCCAACCAGCAGCTCTGCAGATGTCTGTTAGCAAGGAACCACAAGCGAGAGCCCAAGATGAGGCAACACTCCTAGTGGAGTGCGCTCTCAAATTAAATGGACAAGGAATGCCCTGCAGATTATAAGCTAGGGTGATAGTATCAACTATCCAATGACATCCTCTGCTAGTGACAGCTTTCCCTTTCTGTTGACCACCATAACAAACAAAGAGCTGATCTGAGGCCATGGTTGGTTCTGCCTCCTCCGGGGGCAGCGCTTGCAAGCTCACCACCTGATCTCTGAAGGGAGTGTTGGGAACTTTGGGCACGTAGCCTGGTCTGGGTCTGAGTGTTACGCTCGTGACAGCAGGGCCAAATGAAGGCACGAATCGTCGATGGAGAATGCATGTTGATCCCCTACCCTCTTAACGGAGGCCAATACGAGCAGGGTCAGAGCTTTCATTGATAAAAACTTCAGACTCACAGACTGCAGAGGCTCAAATAGAGGTCCAGGGCTTTTCAGCACCATGGACAGGTCCCAAGGAGGAATAGAGGGAGGGCATGAAGGGTTCAGCTTTCGAGCACCTCTTAAAAACCTAATAACTAAATCGTGCGGGTGACCGATCTGCCATTTATTAGAGAGTGATGTGCAGATGTGGCGGCGATATCAACTTTAACTCTTTCCCCGCCATTGACGAGATATCTCGTCAATTAAGAGAAAACGCTTCCCCGCCAATGACGAGATTTTCCGTCTTTCCGCAATACCGCTATTATCCACCAGGTGGCGCCCTTCCGCAACTTTTTAAACCCGGAAGTATTGCCCTCTGATAAGCTGCTGCATGTCCGTGTCTGTTTAAAATATCGCTCTGAATGGGATCGCCATGAAAAGTCCGTCACATACATGGAATTATCTCTGCTTTTTGCTCAAAATGTGGTGTTTTTGCAGAAACCTACCCATATTCAAAAGCTGATTACAAAAGAACTACTCAAGGTAGGATGAAACGTTTTTTTTGTTTGAAAGCAGAGGGTCTGTTCTTTCATTTGGTATATTGTATGTTTATATATCTGAAGAAGAACATTTTCTGGAAGGCATTAAACTTTGGTGAAAATAATGAAAAACGCTGGCGCTGGCTGGCAACTTTTTTAAAAAATGCTGGCGGTGAAAGAGTTAATGGTGGAGGGTGACAGCCTACGCTCCGACTTTTGCACGCAGTACATGTGCACCGGACGCTTTCACTGTAGTGAAACGAATGCCCGAGAATTTGGGGGGGTGCCGTTAAATTCTATTTCGTAACCGAGGCGGATCGTGCATAAAACCCAATGAGACGGGCTGGTGTACCTGCGGTGAGGCAGCCGAGCAGGGCAGGTGTGACTGCCGATGCGTGTGCCTTGCGAGCACAAACATCTACAGTGTGCGTGTGTGTGACACTGGCCTGAGTCCGATGAGGGTGACGGTCATTTGGTCTCCTGCGCGGAGAGCGCAGATTCTGATGAGGGTGATGGTCGTCTGTTCTCCTGCGCGGAGAGCGCAGACTCCGGTGAGGGTGATGGTCGTCTGGTCTCCTGAGCGGAGAGTGCAGACTCCAGAAAACACCCGCTGGCGATAGAGGAGGAGGAGGAGGGTGAGCTGGTGTGTGCCCGCTCACAGCTCTCTCGATCCTCAGGAGACCTGGAGAGGGAAGAGGAATGCACTTTTGTGGTTATGTGGGTACCGGCTGGACAGCCGGTGGAACAACAATGTAACCAAGGATTTTTCCACCCGACCCTCTTCCGGGGTAAGGAGTGAATCACCGTCTCCTGAAGAGTGATCCTCTCCAACTCTCGGGGCAACTTAAACTCCCGATTGTCACGGGAAGCGGCTGAGCGGGCGGGGCGAGCTGCTGACGACCGGTTCCCCTGCGCTGCTGAGGTGAGGTCCAAGGAGGGGGAACGAAAGGTGGCCGCCGCAGGATGCCCTCGGCAAGAGGCAGACTGAGGAGCCGGCGTTGGTGGACCAGGGCAGCTCTCTTCCGCCGTGGCACGACCTAGGAGATCGCCTCAGTTGCGCCTCATGACTCCCCGGACTCCCCGAAGAGGCTGGTCTGTGAGACAGGAGCATTCAGAAAGTTGTTCTTGTCTGCGTCCGTCATGTCAGCCAGACACAGCCAAAGGTGGCGTTCTTGGACCACTGTGGTGGACATCGCACGACAGAGGGTCGCGGTCTCCCTCGTGCAGATCTCTAAAGCCTTAGCTTGGACCTGCAACAGAGCCATGGCAGCGAGGGAGGTGAGAGGTGAAGGCTGAACGGCCGTAGACGGCCGCACATTTCATGTTTGAGTCAGCTCTTTGTGCTGTCGGGAAAGAAAGGCACAGGTGAGGACCGAGAAGCCTGATCAGCTCTGAAGTACCAATCATGCAGACGGGCTGGTTTGGGAGGAGGGGGCATTAACCCCTTCAACCCTACCAGTTCCGTCGCTCGAGCAGGCACGGCTGCCATCTCCGGGTCGAAGTCCGCCTCGGAGGGAAAAGGGGGGCACCCCTCTGATGCTGCTGAAGTGGCGGGACCAGAAGGAGCTCCAATGGATTCGGCAGAAATCGTAGAACACGACTCTGCGGTCTCCACTGGAGCCTCAACCGGCTGAGGATAAAAAGGCTGGGAGGTGGAGGACGCATCCCCCGACCTACTCAGCATAGTGATGCGAAGAGCGTCCTGCGAGCGCTTGGCAGCCGCACCCTGGCGACGTTCAGCACTGCAAAGGCGCGGACATCGTTCCTGTAGAAACGTCAGTCGTCTCTGCAATCCAAGAGGGTTATGCTCTCACAGAGAGAACAAAAACTCTCCACGAACGCAGCCTTGGAGTGCTCGATGCCCAAGCACGAAGACAGCGCTCGTGATCGCATCCAAGATCGCACGGATGAAAAGCTATCCTGAAAAGGACGCTGATCTCCGAATATACGAGAGAGTTGCTGTCTTTAAAAAGACACAGAGCTCTCACGTATCACTCTTTTAGGGAAATCACTCTTTAGGTGCTCAGCTGATAATGCGCACAGGGAGAGGCAACGCACACACTAAACTCAAAACAAAAAAGATGCAGAGCAGTGGAATACTGAGAGCGTCCGCTGTGTTAGTACTGCTTGTCAACCAACTTCAGCAACCGTTCCCAGAAGAGCTAGTAGCTTCTCAGTAGCAGATAATGATGGCTTTCAAAGCGAAAAAGCTAATTTCCATATTTGCACCTGCTGCTTATATACGCACCTCGGGGCGGCGCCAGCGTTATGCAAATATCTCAATGCCAAGTTCATTGGCGTTTTAGTAGTTATCGAAGCAGATTGGTCCCTCTAAGCGAGTTCCCAATTCGTCGGTCACGACGTGACGTCGTAGTGACCGACTGAAAGGGAAGTACCTAAACTATGGATCAGCTGGTTTAAAAAAATAATGTCATTTTTAACAAAATACTTGTAGCCTAGTGTAGCATAGCACAGCTCAATTTTTCACAACTTCACTTTTCACAGCACAAATATTAGGTAAATGGGTTTGATTTTGGTCACAATTCTTATAGTGTAGTTACTTTGTTTTGCTTTTACACTGTAGTGCTGTGCAAAAATGCTTTTGCATGTGAATTTACATTTTTAGCCCTACTATTGACTACACTAACACAATTTATATGCAATTTCAGTAAAAACTACTGACATCACTTCCAGTTCACCTGAGAAAGAAATGAATAAAATCCGACTTCAAGACCAGAAATTACCAATAAACATGGAAGAAGAACTGACTGAACTGAGTGTAATACATGAAAATGTGCTCACCATTCGCCAGCATGTTGATAAGCATCTGTCTAGTGATCAAAAGTCAAATGAATGGATTCACCTTGGGGAGGTCATCGATCGATTTATTTTCATTTTATATGTCATCTTCCTTTCTGTCAGTTTCGGTACCATATTATTCTTTTGGTTTTACTGGTACAGTTTTGGAAAAAAAACTAAATAGTCTATGATTTGCATAAATATATTTAATTACAGTCGAAAAAGTTTATTGAAATGTCATTAGAACATCTTTTAAACTCTTGAATTTAATTTAAGGATTTCACTGTAAAAAAAACTCCTTGTTGCACTTACATTTTTAAGTTTAATCAGCTTGAATTTTCAATTAATTTCAACTTTCTTATAGTGAGGAGTTGCTTTAAATTATAAAAAATAAATTTGAATTACCTTAAGTTATTTCAATTTTATTTAATAAATATATCAACTCCTAACTATTCAAGAAAGTTGAAATTAATTAAAAATTCTTTTTTTTAAGTTTTATGTTTAAAAAGGTTTCATATAATTATTCAAGAAAATCAAGGGTTGTCACAATATTAGACTTTCACTATACAATTATCAAGATCGGAAAAACTCACAATATCTATGAAATGTTTTTATGTTTTAAATAAACAATGCTGCGGTCAAATTCATCTTGAATATTTTTTTGTTTCATATATTTGCAGGCCAATAAATTATGCAAAACTTTTTGTAACACTTTACAAAAAGGTAATACGTTTTTATTAGTAAATGCATTTACTAACATGAACAAACAGTGATTGATATAGTTTTTTAATTCTTGTTAATATTGGTTAATGTCAATACACTTTCATGTTAGTTCATGGTGCATTAACTAATGTTAACATTTTGTTTGTGTAGTGTGCTTAAAAAACTGTATTCATGAGAATTTTTACATATTATATACAGCTGATTATGTTTTATTTAATATTCTTTTATTCTATTTATAAGTGTATTTTTATTTATCTTATATAAATATAATACAGTAAATATAAAATAAATCTATTACAGGAAAACAATCTACATGATTTTTGAAAAATTGAATAAAAGAAAAAAATAGCTTTTTTATTTGTTTAAGGTAATTAACTTGATTGATGTGTCCATACTTTTGTTTATTTAGTTCAATACGATAAACCAAGTTACACACTGCAACTTGTCCATAAAATTTGATCATCACATTTTTTTATTTTATTTTTCACTTCAGGAATAACATTATACATAATTATACAACATTATACAATTAACATATATATATATATATAATGTATTGTTATAATAATAATGATATGTCGAACCCCCTGAGCATTTATACTTCACTAGATCTCATTCACAGTTTTTGATAAGGTCACGTTTCTTAACCTCAGCTTTAGGTATGGAAAAACAGCTTTTTACCACTGTAACAACAACAAGGTCACATTTACCACCACAAAGATATTTGTAACAATAGGTATTTTGCATTCTGGGCTTGTGTCCCCACAAGCATTTTGGCAAAAACATTTTTTGCATTTCTGCATGACAGCACAGGTTGGCAATTTCACGGATTTTATAAATTTGACTAAGCAAATGAGTTATCATACATATCCACCATTTTATCACATTACCTATCAAACTGAGAAATTATTCTCAAATGAAAATCAGTGTAGTCGCTAACCAACAGCTTAATGGATATACAACTACTGTCAACATTCAAGGTAAGATTAAGCATCAAAAAGCAGGTGGGTATACTGGTTAGTTTCAGTTGGTAATTATTATGAAAGTCAATGATTTATTATGTTGTGCTTTAAAGCGTATTACTTATGTTGATAGCAGACTGTCGTTTTCAAACCACACTCCATCATAATCATTTTACAGCTGTCTTACACAACAAATGTTATATTTAGATATGATCAGTGGGGTGCAAAAGTCTTCAAGATAACAGTCCACTTATCAAATAAACAAATTTGTGAAATTGATCATGCACATTTCAAGATGCTATATGGAGCATTCTCACATCATTCTGGATAAAAACGTATCATGAGGGTTCGCACAAAGTTGTGTCTTGTTTTCCATCACGATGTCTTTAAAGCAAAAGGGAGACATACCAAACTCCATTCAATTTCTCCCGAAATATTTTGTGGTGGGTTCTCAGGCCAGTCAATCTTATAAAGATTAAAAGCATGCAGATATGTCCAAATATGATTCTTATGTGAAATATTATGAATGTTTGTGTAGTGTGATTAAAGAACTGTATTCATGATATTTTTTATTTTATATATAATTTTTTATTTTATATATAATTTTATATTATGTTATTCTATTTATTGTTTATTTCGAATAAAATATAAGGGTAAAATAAACTTTTATTTAAGATCTACTTGTGTCATGAATACAGATATAGTGGCAAAAGACTACAGGAGAATAGATATCAATTTTCTTGACTTTAGTATGAATGGTTTAAAGAGTCTCATGCGTTTATATTTTAATTACTATGAGAAAACTGATGCCAGCTGTATACAGTGTATGTATATCATATTGTATGTGCATATGTTCTGTATTCCATTAGATGTTTTTAAGGAAGTGCAGTTTCATCATATCATGAGTACCGTCTACTTGCAGTATATGAAGTGTTGCTGAGAATTATATGAAAAAACTACAAATTGTACAGAATAAATCTTGCATGCCAATTTTTTGGTGAAATGCACTGAAAATTGTCTCGGGTATCTCACAAAATTGCATTCAAAAATCTTTAATAACTACATACAACATTGCAATTAAATATCTTTTAATAGCGTTATACAAAATAACAATTAAATATCTTTTAATAACTTCATAGAACATTGCATAATTATCTTTTTATAACTTCATACAACATTGCATATAAATATCTTTTAATAACTTCAGACAACATTGCATTTAAATATATAACTCATTCCCCGCAATCCTTTTTTTTTTGTATCTAAAAAGTTTTACAAAATGCCTTCCAGGAAAAATTTCTTCTATAAAATATATAAACATACAAATATATCAAATGAAAGAACAAACCCTCTGCTTTCAAACAAACAAATAAACAAACAAAATGTATGAATTGACAAGATAACTAGTCAATGGCGGGAAAAGAGTTAATACGTTTTATGTATTGCTTCTGCAACCAAGAATATGCTTCCCATCAAAATCAGTTAAATTATAAATCATAAGGATCTCTATCAATAGAGGTTTATAATTGGTTTCTTTATTTCCTTTTACCGTTGTAGAGCTTTATGGGTTTTCAATTATTTGTTTCTTAATGTTTTACAGATATAATTGTTCAGTGTTTTTACTCTTTCGTCTTTTTGACCACAGAAAGATTTGCAACAAATATTGCTGTGTTATATTTAAATAACAAATACTGATAAGTGTTTATATTTGCCATTGCAGGTTAGTCAATGGGCTGCCAAACTACTACAACATTCAATATACACCTACATCATTACACAAAGTAAGATAAACAGTTTACTGTATGAATCAATAAGTTAAAATTGCAATAATGGCCTTTTTAAACTCATTTTGCATTCAAACCCTTCTGACAGCTTTTCTCATGAGACCTTCAGACACTTTAAACTGTACCCAGCCCACCGCAGACTCTCTCTTAAATGCCCTGAGAGAAAGTGTCTTCAACAAAACCGATGCACGGCCTGTGATTAATCCGAGGACTCCTACTACAATTAATTTGGGGTTTACTTTGTATGCCATTTTAGACGTGGTAAGCAACTTCATTTATGATACATCTAACATGACATTTTAATGAAATGACACTTGGAAAATATCTTGATAGATTTCCCTTATTTTGGTGTCCTAAATATCATTAAAATAATAGGGTATGATAACAAAAGCTTATAGTAAAAATATTGGTCCCTACTATGTAAAAACATTGAATAAAACAATGTATGTACTTACATAAGAAAAAATATATACATTGATTAATGATTAATGATTGTGACCAACATGTTGTTACATTGTATTGACATTTAAAGTGTCTGCATTTAGTTACACCTTTGACCCCACCCCTAACTCAAACCCCGCCCTTAACCTTAAAAGCAAACCCTAAACAACACATATGCACATTTCCTGTCAAACATTACATGTTTTGATTATGCATGTTAAAGCGATAGCTCGGCCAAAAGTGAAAATTAACCGTCCGAGTTACATGTCCATACTTTTTTATACAGACACATATTTAGATGTTTTTTTAAAAGTCCTACCTCTTTCAATCTTTATAATGAATGAATGGGGTCTGCATTTTCAAAAATAACTAGCGTCCGGTAACACCGCCATTTTATACTCCTCTGCATTCAGGTGAGAGTATCAGCGTAGTGTACGCACTTTTCGTAGTGACGATTGAAGAATGCGAAGGGCAGAGGAACTCTGCATTTATCATACGTCAATATGAAAAGTGTGTACACTTTGCTGATACTTCCTCCTGAATGCAGAAAGAAGCTAGTAATTTTCATTTGTTAAGTTTTAAATATGGATATTTATCTAACAACAACAGTGTTGGGGAAGTTACTTTTAAAAGTAATGCATTACAATATTAAGTTACTCCCCAAAAAGTAACTAATTGTGTTACTTAGTTACTTTCCATAGAAAGTAATACTTACGTTACTTTTAAGTTACTTTTGCCTTACTTTTTCTTCCTTGGCTGAGGCTTGAAAGTAACTTGCATTACTTTTTTAAAAAAGTAACTCAAATATTAATGTGTACATTTACAAAGTAATGCGTTACTTTACACGTTACTTCAGAAAAGTATATTATTACGTAATGCACGTTACTTTTAATGTGTTACCCACAACACTGTACAACAATGCATCGAATACCCTCAGAAGGCCTCTATTTATGTCCCTGGAGCCGTGTGGATAACTTTTGCGAAGGATGGATGTACTTTTTTGGGGATTAAAGGAGCCAGACTCCATATTCACCCATTATAAAGACTGGACTTGGACATTTTCAAAAATAACCTTTCTGATGTGTTCATATAAAAAGATGGACATTTTTAACTCGGATGGTTTGAGGGTGAGTAGTTTTCATTTTTGGCCAAACTATCCATTTAACTAGTAAGCAATTGCCATTTGTTAGTTCGCCATTGCTTTCCACAACACCTGACTGTCCTCTCCTTTGAATGCAAAGAGAGCCAATTCAGTATTATCTGTCATGTAATATGGATATTGTCTCAGTGACATTCCATACAAAACCACATACAGCCCCTTTAACATGGGGCATTTTGAAAATAGCTAATTAAAAATTGTAAATTTCTTTGCATTTTAGGATGAAAAAGCTCAAATCTTGGAAACATATCTCTGGATGTGGATTGTAGGAGTTCCAAGCATATAATTTTTAGCTTTCATCATTAATGCATATATCTAATGCATCTTTTGATAATTAAGTTAGCTAATGAATGTATTTGTATTTGAATGTATTAAATTAACTCGTCAATAAAGATGAGCTCTGTTTTGTATTGTAGGATTGGCAGGTTGAAGGTTTGAGCTGGGATCCGGTTGAATGTGGAACAGAAAGAATCACGCTGCCGAGAAAAAAACTCTGGCGTCCTGATCTTGTCATCAATGAATTGTATGTTTTAAAATGTAATATGAAAGGTCTGATTTAATAGTTTGAGCATTTTATGAGCTCAGATTACAATACACTGTCAATGCACCACAATATAATATTCAAGATATGCTACTATACAAAACATATCAACAGTGAAAGTCTACAATGGCACCTATTAAAGGGCACCTATTATGCACAATCCACTTTTACAATGTGTTTGGACATAAGTGTGTATTGGCAGTGTGTGAACACAACCACCCTTCAATGAAAAAAATGCACCCCCTCCTTCTCTTTTAATCCCCATTAAACCAAAGCAGTCGTATTAGACCTTGTTCACACTGTCAGTCCAAATCCGATTTTGGTGCATATCTGATTGAAATGCAATTACATTAAAAACATGTGAAAGTAGAAATCCTTTTCAGTCTTACCGTTCTGATTGCATTTGTGTAGCTTTTCAGTTACATCATGCTGTCACGTAAAACGTAAACACGTTAGATGTCAAGGTAGATTGTCGTGCCAGCGCAAAGTCATTGACAGAAAAACAGTGCAGGTAATCCGGAAAACGGCAGGACGCACAGATCGGAACATTTGTGTAACACAATGTGGACAGTGACTCAGTCAAATTGGATGTGCACCAAAATCAGATTTTGACTCACAGTGTGAACAAGGTCTTAGACATGCCGTTTTGATTCTTGTATCAATGTGACGTCACACTGATCAAGCCCCGCCCACCGACAGTCTGGCATAAGAAGAGTTTCCGCACCACAGGGAGTTGTCTCACACTGTATTCACAAGTATAAAATCTATTCAAAGATGTCAAATGGGGCATTTTGGACATGCTCTAACAAATGATTGTGGGGTATTTTGAGACGAAACTTTACAGACACATTCGAGGCACACCTGAGACTTACACTCACCTAAAGGATTATGCTTTCAGCACCTTGTTAAATCAATGCCACGTAGAATTAAGGCAGTTCTGAAGGTAAAATGGGGTCAAACACAGTATCGGTATGGTGTTCCTAATAATCCTTTAGGTGACTGTATATTACATCTTGTAAAAATAGGCATAATATGTGCCCAATAGGTATCCTTATAAAATTATACATATTTTATTTATTCACCCTCATTTCGTTCCCAACGTCTTTATTAAGAAATGCTAGCAGGCTCATACAGGGGCTGCCAGGCTCCAAAACTGACCAAAAAATAAATGCATAACAATAAAAAGTACCAATGACATTTCAAAAATAAGATGATAGAACTTTCTGGGTGGTCGGAATGAGCTTGTAAATAATCGGATGTACACAAAGCAAATACAGTATTACAAAATGTCAACAAAAAAAAAACGTTAAGTTAGTAAAAGTACAACTGTTGTCGCTGGCTTACTTGTTTTATGTTTTAGCATGGATGATAACCGAGTCCCAGACACCTATTATCTTACTCTATACAACACTGGCAGAGCAGAAGATGCATATCCTTACCATGTGATCAGTGCCTGTAACCTGGACATCTACAACTTTCCATTTGATGTTCAGAACTGCACATACACATTCAGTTCGTACAAACTCACGAGTGAGTGAACATAATTCCACCTTACTACTGTTTTTTATGTCATCTGTAATTTATTCTGCTTTATGAATTCATCTCTTCCTCCAGAGAGAGACATCCTGTTAACATCGGAGCCGGTGACGGATACGTTGGAGAGCTCTTTTCGTAACATAGAGACTAAAGGAGAGTGGGAACTTATTGACATATTGTCCAGCAGACCGAAAAACACCACGTATTTTAACTTCGATGGGTTGGACAGCTGGGATGAAATTGCTTACCATGTATGTGTCAATTTCAGTTGTTGATTCCTAACTCTGGTTACAGCAATAACCAGTGCTGGGAGAAATGCATTACTAAGTATTCATTGCTGTAATTACATTAATTTTCCCCTGAAAATGTAAGCATTTACTTTTCAAATATCACTCTTTAAGTAATATAACCACTGTTAATTATTATGTAACTTGCAAACTGTATACACCTTAAAAAATTTTGTTAAAAACTTAAAAAAGTAAGTTACCAGGTTACCTTAAAATCTTGACTTTATTCAACTTAAAAATATTAGTTGACGACAATTTTTACACAACTTTTTTTTGTTATATTTTCAAAATTTTAAGAAATACAGGTAACTTACATTTTTAATTTGAACCAACAAATTTTAATTTACAGTGAAAAGCTCAGATGCAAAAGCCGCTAAACACAACCTCAGTAAAAATTAGATAATGATATTGACCAAATGCTTTTGGCATGTGTTATACATTTATCAAATACTTTTCAACTTCAAATCCGCTTAATCCCAGCCTCAGGCCAGTTAGTTAGCAGAATCTGTTTTAATTTTCACCTTTTCAATTCTGACCTTCATCATTTGCATTGTTTCTACAGCTTATACTGTAATCCATTAACATACAGTTGACGAGTAAAGCAATGAAACACAACGTAATGTTGTATGTGGAGTGACTGTTGCGCTGTTTGAGAATCACCCTCCTTCTCTGTGTGTGAGCGCGTTTAAGTGCCCTTAATAGTGCACATACGAGAGAGACGAGTTTAAAAAAAACAAGCAAACATAAAATCTCTCTGTTATTGACAGGGCACATATAAACAAAATTATCTCCACAGTATTCTTTTTCTAATAAAAACATTTGTTTATGTCTTAAGTGTATGTATAGATTACAGTCAGATTGTGTCATTAATGTTAATCAAACAACCCATGACAAAGAGACAAATAGCTCTAAAAATAATAATATGTTTAATTTATTGTGTTATGATTCATTTAATTTGATTTCTGTACCTAATGTTAATTTCAGACCTTAATGCACAACTTTGTTCTTTTTTATAAATGTTTGCAATTTCTTTATTGTTTATTAGATTTTTCCCACCCGCTTTTTGCTGATCGGAAAAATAATCTGATCTGTGCCTCAAAAACTGTAATGTGATGCGAACTGTGAGTTTTTTGATCCGTCACACACCCCTAGTTAGTACACAGTGATAGCCATAAATGTAATTGTACTAATAATTGGCATAATCATTTCTTTCGGTGTTTCGGTTTCGGTTTTTCGGCCTTGGTTTGCTTGTTCGGTTTTCGGTTTCGGCCAAGAATTTTCATTTCGGTGCATCCCTAAAAAAGAACTATCTGCACATTTACGCATTTCTTCTTGCGACGTTAAAATAAAAGATGGACCGAGTTGAGAAGTGATATTTAACAACTCAATCTGCAACAAAAGTGTATTTACCTCCATCACTGCTAATGTTTCTCCAACAACGTACACAACAATGACGTAGTTACAGTGTCAAAATGTTGACAAATCAAAATGAAAGAAGGCGTGAGTTTCTGTTTACAGAAGCCCTCGTAAACTACTCCCAACCAATCGAATGACACGGCCGAGCAAGATTTTTACCCAATCAAATGAAAGAAATTGAGTTTTTGTTAAGACGAACGTGAATTCCAGTCAATCAAATTGGAGCTAAGCAGAATTGCAACCAATTCAATGAAAGTAGGCGGGAGTCTCTGTTCACTAAGTTTGAGCATCTGTAAAGTGCTTAACACATGAATATTGTTTCAAAGCTGCATTACAGAAAATGCATCCTTATATTAAAAAATACAGACAGTTGGCAAATCCAGAGATGCAAACTACTTAACTTTAGGTCAATTTTGCAGTTCCCTTTCAGTCGGTCACTACGACGTCACGTCGATACAGACGAATTGGGAACTCCCTTAGAGAGACCAATCTGCTTCGAATACTACTAAAACGCCAATGAACTTGGCATTGAGATATTTGCATAATGCTGGCACCGCCCCGCCAGGTGCGTATATAAGGAGCACGTGCAAATAGGGAAATCAGCTTTTTATCGCTTCGAAAGCCGGCAGTATCTGCTACTGAAAAGCTACTTTACTCTGTTGGGATCGATTGCTGAAGTTGGTTGGACTAGCAGTACCACAGCGGACGCTTTGCAGTATTCCACGGCTCTGCATCTTTTTGTTTTGAGTTTAGTGTGTGCGTTGCCTTTCCCTGTGCGCATCATCAACTGAGCATCTGAGTGAATTTCCCTAAAAGAGTGATACGGAGAGCTTTGTGCCTTGTTAAAGGCAGCCACTCTCTCGTATATCCGGAGATCAGCGTCCTTTTCAGGATGGCTTTTCGTCCGTGCGATCTTGGGTGCGGAAAGTATATGGGTCCGAAGGACGGTCACGAGCGTTGTCTTTCGTGCTTCGGCATCGAGCACGCGGAGGCAGTGTTTGGTGGGGGTAAGTGTTCTCACTGCGAGAACATGTCCCTTGTGGATTTGCGGAGACGGTTGTCTTTCCTCCGGGAAAAACGCAACCCGCGTCCGACGAGTTCTGAACGCCGCCACGGAGCGGCCGTGAGGCTCTCGAAGGATGATATCCGCATCACTGTGCTGAGCCGGTCGGATGATTCGTCCTCCGGCTCTCAGCCTCCTCATCCACAGCCGGTTGATGTGCCGATGGAGACTTCAGCGTCGTGTTCTACGATGTCTGTAGAATCTGTTGTGCCTCTCTCTGGATCCACGGAAACGGCAGCATCCGAGGGTGGGCCCCCTCCCTCTGAGGACCCCGACGTCCTTCCTCCCTCCAGTCGGGTCGTGACGGCGGAGTTCGATCCAGAGATGGTGGCCGTGCTCGCTCGAGCGGCGGAGACCGTAGGGTTAGAGTGGGTTCACCCCCCTCAGCCCGAACCGTCCCGCCTGGATGATTGGTTCTTTGGAGCTGCCCGGGTTTCACAACCCTCTCCGCCGGTACCATTTTTCCCCGAGGTGCACGAGGAGCTGACTAGAACCTGGAAGTCGCCGTTTTCAACCAGATTACGGCCGTTTCAGCCCTCCCCCCTCACCTCCCTCACCCATAGAGCCGCTAAGGGTTATTCGGGGATCCCCCCCGTGGAGCGTGCGGTCGTGATGCAGTTGTGTCCGGCCACCACTCCCTCCTGGAAGGACCGCCCAACCCTCCCCTCCCGTGCTTGCAGACAGTCCTCCGGTTTAACGGGTGCTGCCCACCAGGCATGTGGAGAGGCGGCTTCAGCCCTGCACGCAATGGCGTTGCTGCAGGTTCATCAAGCTAAGGCCTTGAGGGATCTGCACGAGGGAGGACACGACTCGCCTGTTTTATCGGAGCTCCGGGCCGCTACGGATCTTGCTCTCCGCGCTACCAAGGTTACAGCGCAGGCGATTGGTCGTGCTATGTCCACAATGGTGGTCCAGGAACGCCACTTATGACTATGTCTGGCGGACATGTCGGATGCGGAGAAGAACAAGTTTTTGGACGCTCCAGTGTCCCAGGCTGGCCTCTTCGGTGAGTCGGTGGAGTCTTTCGCCCAGCAGTTCTCTGCCGCCCAGAAGCAGGCGATCGCTCAGATTATGCCCCGGTGCAAGCGACCTGCATCTCGCCCTCCAGCGCCGGCTGCCCCGTCTGCTCCTCGCCGAGGGCACCCTCCGGCGGCTGCCTCCGCCCCCCCCCCCCCCCCCCCCCGCTAGAACATCTTGCAGGCCACGGAGGGGGAACAGCCGTCGGCAAACCGCCCCGCCCGCCCCACCCGCTTCCCGTGGCAAACGGAAATCGAAGCGGCCCTGAGACGGGCGACCTGGATTTGGATGGGATCACTCAGCGGGAGACGGTGATGACACCGCTCCTTCCACCGGTAGAGGGCCGGCTGGAAAATCTTTGGTTTCGTTTTGTTTCTGTTCCACTGGCTTCTCAGCCGGCACCCACAAAACCACAAAAAGAGTGCATTCCTATTCCTTCTCCAGGTCTCCAGAGGATCGAGAGAGATGTGAGCGGGCAGTCAGATGCTCTTCCTCCCTCTCCTCTATCGCCAGCGGGCATTCTGAGGAGTTCGAGCTCTCCACTACGGAGACCGGACCACCAGCAACCCCTTCGGAGTCTGCGTCCTCCGCTGAGGAGACCAGACGACCGTCTCCCTCAGCGGGCTCAGGTCAGTGTCACACACACACATACTGTAGATGCTTATGCTGTCACAGCAGAAGCACCGGCAGTCCCACCTGTCTCGCTTCGCTGCCCCACCGCGGGTACACCGGTAGTGCTGTTAATTCCTCTCGTACGGTCCCTGGGGGCTTGGCTTCAGCTTCCCAGCCCGTCTCGTTGGGTTTTACGCACGATCCGCCTCGGTTACGAAATTCAATTCAACCGGCACACACCCAAATTCTCGGGCGTACGTTTCACCACGGTGAAAGCGTCCGATGCACATGTACTGCGTGCAGAGGTCGAAGTCCTATTGGCGAAGGACGCGATCGAGCCGGTCCCTCTTACCGAGATGAGATCGGGTTTTTACAGCCCGTATTTCATAGTATCCAAGAGAAGCGGCGGGTTACGACCAATTTTGGATTTGCGTGTCCTGAACAAATCTCTTCAGAAGAGCTCTTTCAGGATGATTACACCGAAGCAAATATTCAGTTCAATACGCCCCCAAGATTGGTTTGCAGCAATAGACCTGAAAGACGCGTACTTTCATGTGTCCATTCTCCCTCGTCACAGACCGTTTCTCCGGTTTGCGTTCGAAGGTCGGGCATATCAGTACAAAGTTTTTCAGTTCGGGCTGTCTCTCTCTCCCCGTGTGTTCACAAAAGTAGTGGAGGCGGCGTTAAAGCCCCTCAGAAAGAGCGGTGTTCGCATATTGGCTTACCTCGACGATTGGCTTATAGTAGCGCATTCTCGGCGGACGCTGTGCGAGCACAGAGATCTAACGCTTCGGCATCTCGCCCATTTGGGTCTTCGGGTAAACTGGGAAAAGAGCAAACTCTGCCCCATGCAGAGGATCTCTTTTCTCGATATGGAACTGGACTCGATCGATTTATTGGCGCGTTTGACAGAAGAGCGCATCCAGTCAATTCTGACTTGCCTCGGTTCATTCCGAGGGAAGAATGCGGTCCCGCTGAAACAATTTCAGAGACTCCTGGGGCGTATGGCAGCAGCAGCGGCCGTGACACCGCTCGGACTGCTCCATATGAGACCGCTTCAGCGTTGGCTTCACGATCGAGTCCCGAGGAGAGCGTGGCGCGCTGGCATCCATCGTGTAACCATTACACCTGCGTGTCACCTAACATTCCCCCTGTGGTCAGACCCCGCGTTTATCAGGACCGGCGTGTCGATGAGACAGGTCTCCCGGCATGCTGTTGTCCACACAGATGCCTCCGACACGGGCTGGGGAGCCACGTACGACGAGCTCACGGCTTCGGGGGTGTGGACAGCACCCCAGTTGCATTGGCATATCAATTGCCGCGAGTTATGGGCAGTATATCTGGGACTCGTACGCTTCGCTACGGAGCTGCGAGGGAAGGATGTACTAATACGCTCAGACAACACTGCGACTGTAGCGTATATCAACCGTCAAGGCGGTTTGCGCTCCCGTCACCTGTCGCATCTTGCTCGTCATCTCCTCCTTTGGAGTCAGAAGCATCTGAGGTCCCTTCGTGCCATGTACATCCTGGGCTCGCTCAATACAGCGGCAGACGCGCTTTCTCGAGCTGCGCGCCCCGGCGAATGGCGACTCCACCCCCAGACGGTCCAGCTGATTTGGAGGAAGTTTGGTTGTGCGCAGATAGACCTATTTGCGTCGCCGGACGATACCCACTGTCGCCTATTTTATTCACTAACCGATTGGATGCGTTGGCACACAGCTGGCCGCGGGGCATGCGCAAATACGCGTTCCCCCCAGTGAGCCTAATAGCACAGACGCTGTGCAAAGTCAGGCAGGACGAGGAGAGCCTTTTAATGATCGCCCCATATTGGACGACCAGGAATTGGTTTCCGGAACTAATGCTCCTCGCGACAGCCCCTCCCTGGCGGATTCCTCTGAGAAGGGACCTTCTTTCTGAAGGAGGGAACGGAGACGTCACGTCCCTTCGCCACAGGTGCTGCCACCTGCTGTTTAGGCTGGTCACCTTTCCGGCTTTCTCAGCGAATAGAAGCTGATTTCCCTATTTGCACGTGCTCCTTATATACGCACCTGGCGGGGCGGCGCCAGCATTATGCAAATATCTCAATGCCAAGTTCATTGGCGTTTTAGTAGTATTCGAAGCAGATTGGTCTCTCTAAGCGAGTTCCCAATTCGTCGGTCACGACGTGACGTCTCCGTTTCCTCCTTCAGGGAACGAGGGTTACATCCGTAACCGAGACGTTTTCATTTAAAATCACATTTAGATTACGAGTTGATAAAGATTAATACCAGGTGTAAACAGGGCCATAAAGTGGTATTTCAGTTGTAAAGATTGCAGTAATGTTGAACTCTTGCTCTCTTTCTGGTTGTTAGATTATCCTGAGACGCCGACCGACTCAGTACGTGGTGAATCTGTTGATCCCCAGTTACTGCTTGATTACCGTTGATGTGTTCAGTTTTCTTCTGCCGCCTCAGAATGTGGATCGATCCGCATTTAAAATGACCCTGATCCTGGGATACACCGTCTTTCTCCTCCTGATGAATGATCTGCTCCCTGTTACAGGAAACACCATCCCTATAATAAGTCTGTGAATTTAATATATGTTTAAACATACTGTATCTTTGATCCTGGACTATAAAACCAATGTCTTTAGTTGCACAGGTAAATTTGTAGCAAAAGCCATGGGTATGGGTCAATATTATCAATTTTTCTTTTATGCCAAAAAATCATTAGGATATTAAAGGTGCAGTGTGTAATTTTTAGAAGGATCTCTTGACAGAAATGCAAAATGATATACAAAACTATATTATCAGGGGTGTATAAAGACCTTATAATGAATCGTTGTTTTTATTACTTAGAGTGAGACGTTTTATCCACATACACCGAGGGTCCACTTATTTGGAAGTCGCCATTTTGTGCCCCCGAGTTTCTACAGAAGCACTTAACGGACAAACATTTTTACTAAGTTGTCTTCGACTATGTTTTTCACGTGGTGGCTACCGTAGCTTCTCTATGCGTTTCAAAAGTGAGGGGTGAGCAGTGGACTGAGCCATTGGTTTCAATTTGCAACCTCACCACTAGATGCCGCTAAAATTTACACACTGCACCTTTAAGTAAGATTGTTAGTAGATGCAGTTGCTAATCACTTCATTAGGACAACATAAAGGATGTTTTTCTCAATATTTTTACACCCTCAGATTCACATTTTTAATAGTTGTTTCTCAGGCAAATATTTTTTATATCTTAACAAACCATCGATGGAAAGCTTATTTATATATTGTATTAATCTCAATGAATAAAAAAAATGAACCCTTATGACTGGTTTTGTGTTCCAGGGTCACATATTAATGTATCACACACAGTAATGGATACAATAAGCTACTCTTATAGTTATTGTGCCTTTTAAAATTTCATTACATTATTGTGTGTCTTTCTCTCTCTATAGATGTGTTCTTCTCTCTGTGTTTGACATTGATGGTTGCTAGTCTGTTGGAATCAATTCTCATCACTAATTTATTGTGCGGCTCAGCTAACTATCCACCTTTACCAAACTGGGTCAAGGTCATTTTCCTGCATTACATGGCACGATTTGTTGGTTTGAGCAAGAAATCTTCAGACCAAAATTATGTAACTCAAAGTGAGTCTCATATTAACTTCTGTTTAACCTATTATTTAAATTAAAAATTACCGCTTATCCAGTGAATAAGCACTAAAATCATGCTTATTTAGAAACCTAAATGGATCGGCAGAAATAATGTAATTTTTAACAAAATACTTTAACCTATAGCACAGCTCCACTTTTCACAGCACAAATATTAGGTAAATGGATTTGATTTTAGTCACAATTCTGATTGTGTAGTTACTTTGTTTTGCCTTTGCAATTTCAGTAAGAACTACAGACATCACTTCCAGTTCACATGAGAAAGAAATGATTGAAATCCGACGTCAAGACCAGAAATTACAGATAAACATGGAAGAAGAACTGACAGAACTGAATGTAATACATGAAAATGTGGTCACCGTTCGCCAGCATGTTGATAAGCATCTTTCTACTGATCAAAAGTCAAATGAATGGATTCACCTGGGGGAGGTCATCGATCGATTTATTTTCATTTCATATGTCATCTTTCTTTCTGTCAGTTTCGGTACCATATTATTCTTTTGGGTTTACTGGTACAGTTTTGGGAAAAAAACTAAATAGTCTATGATTCGCATAAATATATTTAATTACAGTCGAAAAAATTTATTGAAATGTCATATGAAAAAAAATTACTCTTGAAAGGACCTTTTAAACTTTAATTTAAGGAATTCACTGTAAGAAATTACTTGTTGCATTTACATTTTTAAGTTAAATTTCAACTTTTCTGTGGTCAGTGAGGAGTAAAAAAATAATGTCTTATTAGCTTCAGTTATTTTAACTTATTCGTTTAGATATTACGTTTTATGGTCGAAAAAGTTTCATATAATTATTTAAGAAAGTTTGTTTCAATAAAACAATAAACATGTCATACGTGTCATCTTATGGCAGCACATGTATGGTGAAAGAGACTCAGAACGAAGGTTGTCACGATATCAGACTTTCACTATACAATTATCATGATCAAAAGAAGTCACATTATCTATTGGCTGTCAAAAGATTAATCACGATTAATTGCATACAAAAAAAAGTTTGTTTTTGCATAATATATGTGTGTGCACTGTGTGTGTGTAATTATTTTGTATATGCATTTAAAAAAAAGTTGGTTGGTTGTTGGTGCCAGAAGGACCGGTCTGAGTATTTCACAATCTGCTCAGTTACTGGGATTTTCATGCACAACCACTTCTAGGGTTTATAAAGAATGGTGTGAAAAGGGAAAAACATCCAGTATGCGGCAGTCCTGTGGGCGAAAATGCCTTGTTGATGCTAGAGGTGAGAGGAGAATGGGCCGACTGATTCAAGCTGCTAGAAGAGGAACTTTGATTGAAATAACCACTCGTTACAACCGAGGTATGCAGCAAAGCATTTGTGAAGCCACAACACGCACAACCTTGAAGCGGATGGGCTACAACAGCAGAAGACCCCATCGGGTACCACTCATCTCCACTACAAATTGGAAAAAGAGACTACAATTTGCACGAGCTCACCAAAATTAGACAGTTGAAGACTAGAAAAATGTTGCGTGGTCTGATGAATCTCCATTTCTGATGGTAGAGTCAGAATTTGGTGTAAACAGAATGAGAACATGGATCCATCATGCCTTGTTACCACTGTGCAGGCTGGTGGTGGTGGTGGTGTAATGGTGTGGGGGATGTTTTCTTGGCACACTTTAGGCCCCTTAGTGCCATTTGGGAATCGTTTAAATGCCACAGCCTACCTGAGCATTGTTTCTGACCATGTCCATCCCATTACCACCATGTACCGATCCTCTGATGGCTACTTCCAGCAGGATAATGTCAGAAAGCTCCAATCATTTCAAATTGGTTTCTTGAAGATGACAATAAGTTAATTGTACTAAAATGGCCCCCAAAGTCACCAGATTTCAACCCAATAAAGCATCTTTGGGATGTGGTGGAACGGGAGCTTCGTGCCCTGAATGTGCATCCCACAAATCTCCATCAACTGCAAGATGCTATCATATCAATATGGGCCAACATTTCTAAAGAATCCTTTCAGCATCTTGTTGAATCAATGCCACTAAGAATTATGGCAGTTCTGAAGGCGAAAGTTGGTCAAACACAGTATTAGTATAGTGTTCCTAATAACGAAATAAACAAATAAATGCTGTAGAAGTATTGTTTATTGTTAGTTCATGTTAGCTAATACATTACCTAATTGTTTACAAATACAACTTTATTGTAAAGTGTTACTACAATTTTAATTGATGCTAAATAATTGTCATATGTGTAGAATTAAGTTAACACAATATCAATATTCATGCGGGGGTGTTAGTCATGGTTATTGTCGATACAGATATATTGTGACACACCCCTAATGGGCAAAAAGTCATTTATAACTGAACATGAGGACATATTACAGTATATGTTATCACCAAATGTTTATTTAAAGAGGGAAATTGTCATATTTTTCTGTCACAGTAAATTCACAGCTATAAAGTCAAGGTCTTGGCAACAGACCTTATAGTAACCACATGACATTCATAACTGAGGTGCTGATTTAAAACAAATGGCTATCAATACAGATGACAACACTTAGTATCTCAGATACCTTATACAACTTCATTACTAAAGTCGAAAAAAAATTATTATAATGATTAATAATTTTTATATGTTGGCATTTAATGGAAATCATTGTAGTTGTTTGCCACCCAGACACCAGAGGGCATCTTTACCTGAATGGATTGTGAGTCAGTGAAGGTTTACATCTGACTTTCAGTCAAAGTTAATAAAACATTAGCTACATAATAAAATATAAGCCTCAGTACAACTGTAAAAAAATGCTTAATTTAATTTTATAAGTTAAAGTAACATGAAAATGTATGTTGATGTGACTTTACATATTTTTTACAGTGCTAAAGCACCGTATTTACCGTATCTTCGTGGGTATCACAGTATTTCAAGGTTTTTCAAAGAATACCATGCCCAAGATAATCATTTTATCATGTTTTTGGGTAAATTTTGTTTCTTATAAGAGACTAAGTTGAAATGTGTCAAAACCTATACTTATGATAAAAAATGGCACTGGGGAAATGATGTGGTTGATTGATTTCATTCAAATGTTCAGGTTTACAAAGGCCATGTTATTTACATGCGTAAGTGATGTAGCTTATCTCTCAGTAGTTTGTATCTGTGATTCGTGAAACTTTTTTGGCCGCTTTCTGAGTAGGGAAATATCTGAGGTTTTTATTTACTCCTAAGATCTTTTTCACCTGTGTTCAAAATAATGAAAACATGGAGATCTTCTACAAGGTTTACTCCTGATGTGTCGTTCATTTATAGGCATAATTGCAAAATTATACTGTAAAGTGTGTAAAAATTATTCATTGTAATTCATAAAAAAATTGTGCTCTTCATGATCTGGCCTGATAATTCCAGTCAAAAATATGTGGGGTCTCCTATTCAACGTAAACTTTGTAATCTTTTTAACCTTAACAGGCAACCTAACTTTTGTAGCCCACACTAAAAATTGTATATGTGCCTTTTTATAAATGTAAAATACAATTTCATTACAAAATATTAAAGTACATACTTCATAGTGCGCACAGCACAATAGACAATAGACTGTTTAAACATTACAGGATGTAACATGTAGCCATGTAAGGTATGTAAAATTTTGGGATAAAAAATCATATAAAAAATACACCAATGAATACACTCATTTTGTGTAATTGCAAAGTTTGGTCAGTAAGCCTTCATTAAAAAACATCTATTACGATGAGCCTATTGTTCTACAAAGGTGGGATGGTTTAATAGTGTCAGGCAAGACAGACATATATGTCAGGAAAAGTAATATCTGGCCATATGCCAATGTCCACAGACTACTGGTTGTTTGGCAAGTTGTTAGGGTCCCTGTAAAGGCCAACTAAATTCAATTTAAGCCGAAAATAGTCAGTTTTACTGGCATTTTCGCAGTAGCCGCTATGAAAACCAACTCTTTTGTTGAATGTTTTGCCGAGCTCCGACGTGGTCACATGGAAAAGTGATGTCGTTGCATACACTCTATATATGCAACTTACCACAGAGAAATATTTAAAAGATTAAAAAAACGGATGTACAATTTAAAAATTAAACACAAATTTACAAGCGTATATTGATTTAGCATCTACATAGTATTATTTTGGTCTATAATATAGACGGTTTTAGCAGTAACAACATAAACAAGCGGCTGTCGCGGTCTGCACGTAACTTCCGGTAAACCTACACATCCTCATCCCATCCTCATCCCATTTTTTGACGAACTGGAGACTTCAATACTATTACGTCCGTTGCATTCTCTTTTCCTATTTTCTAACCATTTTCGCGTCGGTTTAGGGTCAGATTACGCAAAATTAAACAGTGTACGCGAAATTAAACAGTTGTCACCTGGCGTTTAGGTTAGAGTTAGGTTTGCGAAATTAAACAGTTGTCACCTGGCGTTGGGGTTAGAGTTAGGTTTGGGTAGGGATGTCATTATGTAAATCTATACCTAAACCGACGCGAAAATGGCAAGAAAATAGGAAAAGAGAATGCAACGGACGTAATAGTATTGAAGTCCCCAGTTCGGCAAAAAATGACGCGAAAGGTATACCCTCCGCGTAACATATTGACGCATGGTCAAGTGCGTCAAATATTGACGCCATGGGGATGAGGATGGGTTGGGTAAACTCCGCTAATAATAAATAACAACAAAGTACTTTAAACGTAGTTTATTTATATAACAAGCAAAATAAACAACACATAGATTACCTAGGAAACCAAAACATTTGTTATTTTCGACGCGGCATTTGTTTAAGAGATCAGTTAGCAACTAGTCAGACCATTAAAAAAACGAAACCGGAAGTAAAGTTCGGATCCAGACGTGTATCACGTGGGTCCGATGAAACCGTCTATAGTCTAAATAGTCTATAGTATCGAATTAGTATTAGTATTTTTTATTCACTGTACTAAAAAAATTGTGGGGCATACCTGTGGAAATCTTTCCATCGATGAATGCAAGGATGGTTTTCTGGGTGGTTGCTTACTGGACTAATTTAATATACATAGCCAATTTTTTTCATATCTGATCTAGTGTCTTCTACACTCTAAAAAACATTTGTGCTTAATAGCACTAAAAGCTCGTAATCATAGGGGAACCATTTTAAGTGCTATATAGCACCTATGTGGCACCTGTGTAGAACCATATTGTGCTATAAAGGACCATATCTGGTGCTATAATGGTGCTATATCACCCCTGGATAGTTCTTCATAAGTGCTTTATAGGTGCCATATAGCTCCACTATAGCACCAGATATGGTTCTAGCACAATGTGGTTCTACACAGGTGTTACATTGCACTTAAAATGCTTCCCCTATGATTACGAGCCAGTGAACCACTTTTAGTGCTATTTAGCACCGTTTGTTTTTAGAGTGGTTCCCCCTTTAATTAAGTCTAAAGAAATATGTTTTATTGCTTGCTAAGCAAAAATCACAACTTTAATGATGTAGATACTGTAAATAATACTCCTAGAAAGCCGAGGTGATTTGACGCATTAAAGGCGTTAAAGTTTGACGCTGAAGTTTAAAACTTAGTTTTAAATTGCTCTGACAATATTTACTATAGGCACTGTTAGTCTTGTGCTAAAACATCGGTTTTGCAATCACATTGCCCTGACTGACCCATCGATAATCCTCACGTCATTTGCTGGCTAGGTATCATTAAAAAAACATAAAGCGGTATGTACAATTTCCATAACTAATGAAATCCTTGTTTGCATTTTTTTCTTCTGCACAGTAAATGTTCTCTACATAAAAGGAGGGGATAAAAGCATCACCCCCAGTTGTGCCTGTGCTTACAAAAATCCGAACAAACGGGTGAGTTTTTAGGTTGCTCATTCTCCATACGGCCTTACAAACCTCCATTTATGATACGTTAAATACATTTTGCTAAAATCTGCTAAGTAGGGGTCTAATGGCTTTTGACAGTCTTTCAAGACACCCGGTAAGAAATTCAGAATTTATAATCGATATTCAGAATATTGCATATTATATTCATTGTTTGTTGCATTCCAGTATTTTGCAATATTAGTTTTTCTGTTTCAGGATTATTTTTGAAACTTTAATTTTATTGACATGTGTTTTGTACTTGTTATTCATATATTGCAATCTAGCAAAGCTGGATAATACAGGCAAAATCATGGACAGCCGCTCTTAGATGCATCATCGCCAGCTGCTGCATTATGAATTGTAAGATGGTTATAATTTTCTTATAAAGAAGTTTTTAGACAAAGAGCTTGGTCAGTATATACAGTCCAATTACTGTAACTACAGGAATATTATTGTTTTTTCTGAAAGAGCAATATGATTGTAATAGAGTAAGGTTATAGTGTGAACAAGTTGTATTAACTTAAAAAATATATAATTTAATTGGCAACACCTAAAAATCTTTAAAATCTTTTAAAATCTTAATTTTTTTTCACTTTTATTGAAAACTTAGGTGCTACCAATGGAAGTAATTTTAAAAAGTGTTTCACCCGTTTGTCTAACAGTGAATCCTAATAATAAACTGCATATTTTAAGCACAAAAATTCAATTTATAGATATGCAACCAAGTAAACAGATGTCTTAGTAACTTTTAGAGCAATAAAATGTCTTAAATGAAATCTATCATTTTTTACACTTTTAGCTTTGGTAGTTGGACCTGTAGAGACATTAAACTGTTCTCAACCAACAACAAAGTCTCTCCTTCGTGCAATAAAAGAGGAAGTAATGAGTTACAGTGAAGCCAGACCAGTTATCAGTCTACGAACTCCTACCAATGTCAGTGTAGACCTGACACTCTATGGGATTTTAGGAGTGGTAAGCAGAATATGTTGGTTTGAAACCTGAACATTTAACATTTAAAACAAGTTTTTTTTTAAAAATGAAATAGCAAACTATAAACTAAACCATTTGTTACAGATTAAATCAATTTTTTTCAGAATGAAAAATTGCAGGTGCTAGAAACATATCTATGGGTGAGGCTGGTGAGTGTAAAATAAACTTTCAAAAATCACCCAACACAATGTCATGGTAATTCATACGTATTTTATGAGGTGGCTAATTCGTATAAATTTGTATGACCAAATTTGTTAGTTTTTAAACGATTTGCCTTTACCCCTGTGATGTAGGGGCTAGGGGTGGGGTATTAGTATTTTTTTTCATTCTACACTGTAAAAAATCCTTGTTGCACTTAAATTGCAGTCTAATCAATTTGAATTTGCAAATAATTTCAACTTTCTTTAGGACTATAAGGAGTTGCTCTAAATCAAATGCGTCAAATACAAGGCCTGTGGGCCAAATCAGGCCCACAGCTCAAATTTTTCATTGATCTTATCCCGCTTCAATTCGGAATGCACAGCATTGCACTAAAAGTCCTACCAAGCATTGCGGACGCCCTGTGCACTAAACATGTGATCTCCGCATCTTGCACAAGACAGTTGTAGTCCAGTGCACTGTCAGGATTCCAGCATTAGTGACGGTACAAACAGCATCACCATTCCTTTATATTAAAAACGTGTTAGCTCACTAGTGGCCAGTCAGCCAGAAATTTGTTAAAAAAAAGCTGGGCTACACATAAGTATGTGGGGAAATGATCTAGTAGCATTAGGTCTAAAAACATACGTCACATTTTTACCAAAAGAAAAAAGACTGATGAATCAGTAAAGTTGAGATATTTAATTAACAATGGTATCATTTTGCATAAAGCTATTTTAGGAAGAAAATTATAATTATTACAGTAGGTAAAGCCGAACAAACCCAGTCATAGAATTTTCTTTCATTGGCTAATTGACTGTATTCATAAGTGTTACAATTATTTATTTGCAAAGAAAAGTTTATTTGTTTTTAAAAAAAGTTAAAATGGTTTATTATTGTGTTCATTTTATAAGAAATTTTTTAGGTAAATTCCAGACTGATCTTGTGGAAAGTTGTGTTATAGTGACGCAAAATTTGATCAATTTATTTGTGTCCATGGAACGAAATTCAGCTTTTTTACGTGCCTTGAGCACGAATGTCTTTTTTGTGATAATTCCTATAAATAGTTTTTCGTGTCCGTGGCACGACTTTCTTTTTCATTTCATTTTATGTATTGTATTCTCATTGTTTTTCCTATTTTCTTACCATTGTCGCTTCGGGTTGGGGTTACGGACATTCTAACCCAAATCCCAACTCTAACCTCAACTCCAGGCAAGAATAGTTTTAAAAGTGGAAGAAAAACATGTAGAAACCACTACATAAAAGTAAATCCTAACCCAAACCCCAAATCTAACCCCAAGCAACAATGATTTAAAAATAGGGGAAAAAGTAGAAAACAATAAATAAAATGACACAAAAAAGAAAGTCTTGTCACGGACACGAGAAACTATTTATAGAAATTCGTGCGAGTGTCACGAAAAATACATTTGTGCTCAAGAAAAGTAAAAAAGCTGAATTCCGTGCCATGGACATGAATAAATTGATCAAATTTTGCGAGAATATAACTGTGGGTTCACACCAGATGCAAGTTCAACGATTTGCGCGAGTATATTACATACAAAGTCAATGCAAAGATGTGGCCAGACGCGTCCTCGCGTGGGGCGATGCGAATGACGCAATATGGGCGCTGCGTAAACACGGGCTATTCGCCTCAAACGTGTCTTCTATTCAACTCGAGCCAAAAATTCGCATGACACAAAGTTAAATCCAGCGTGTAATGCGATGCCCCGATGATTTAATTCAACTTTATTTTATAATTTATAGAAACTTCTTATTAGTCAAGAAAGTTGAAATTAGTTATAAATTCAAGTTGATTAAACTTAAAAAAAAATTACAGTCTATGTTTTCGTACAATTAATTTCGTACAAATTAGCCAACTCGTAAAATACGTATGAACTGCCGTAAAATCAGATTGAATCACACAATGTTTCCGTATACAAATGTTGATATAGTAACATTTTGTTTTTACTTAATAGTTGTTAAACAAAAGGATTTCCCATAGACTATTTGTATAGGTCTAAAAGATATACCTTATTGTAGGCTTGGCAGATTGAAGGTTTGAGCTGGGATCCTGATGAATGTGGAGCAAAAAAAATCTCAGTGCCACGTGAGACGATATGGTTCCCAGACATTGTCATCAATGAATTGTAAGTTACAAACCATACAAAATTAAATACAAATACGACTCGTTAAATGTAAGTATTTATGCTACTGTATAAGTAAACAATTTATAGACAACTGGACTTTGAATTATTCGAAAATACTTGCGTCTAGCCGAAATTGGGAAATTGTATTCCGCACAGGTTTTTTAAGCACCCATGTGACTTATTGTTGGCTTACTTTATAGCATGGATGAAAACAGGGCACCAGATACATACTTCGTTTATATTTATTCCAATGGTGAAGTGAAAGATGGCAAGCCATTTCATGTGATCAGCTCCTGTCGGCTGGACATCTATACCTTTCCTTTCGATGTTCAAAACTGCACGTACACCTTCAACTCATACAAGCACGATAGTAAGTGACATTATACTCAATGAATAGTGCTGCTGGGCTACATGCATGCAATTGTATTATACTCGATATTGTACTGTTTCTCTGTAGTTCAGGATGTTCGGCTGTCCTTCTTTAAACCTGTGAAGGAAATATTCATGGAGTCGCTTTCAGTCATGGCAACTAAAGGAGAGTGGGAACTAATAAATTTGCTTGGAGAAAAACCTGAACACATGTATGATGATGGAGGATGGGATGAACTCATTATTCATGTTCGTGACATTTATACACTGTTTAAATCGGGGCTGTCAATTGTAATATGTGTATGTTGTGATTATTGTTGATCCTGGAAGAATATTTCTATCAACTAATCAGACTGTTACACTGTAAAACTCAAACCATTTAAGTAAACCAGTTGCATTAGTTTTAAAACACATACATTTGAGTACTGTGAACTTAAACAAATTGAGTCATATGCAGTGATGCACTTATATTTAAGTTCACACTACTTAAATATAAGTGCATAATGCACATGACTCAAGTTCACAGTACTTAAATGTATGGTTTTTAAAACTTAAATGGTCTAATGCAACCGGTTTACTTAAATGGTTTGAGTTAAGTTAACTGTTAGGTTTTACAGTGTAGATTTGGGGGTTTAGGACTTGTTATTGAGGGTGGTGTGAAAATTTTCCGCTACTAGTGTCGGGAAATAAAACAAAATAATATATTGACTTCTAAAGCTACATTTTTTTCATTGTCACAATAATGTAATGTCTTACATTTTCTTTCTAATTTATTAGATGTTTAATTTTAAGATTAATTTTCTCATTCTTTGTTGTGCATCAGGTTGTCCTGAGACGTCGTGCTGCGCTGTATGTGGTCAACCTCGTGGTTCCCAGCTGTTTCCTGCTTTCATTGGATCTGTTTAGTTTTCTTTTGCCTCCTCAGGATGTGGATCGCTCATCCTTCAAAATGACCCTCATCCTGGGATACACCGTGTTTCTGCTGTTAATGAACGATCTGCTGCCCGTCACAGGAAACACCTTACCTCTCATAAGTTTGTTTTCAACTTATTCTCTACCCTGATGAAAAGATCAAGATAGCTTGTTTGCGACTTATTTGGTTGGCATAAAAATTTTGTATGGGTCCAGTTAGCATTTGCTGCCCCGATGTGAGATACCTATGTTGTGTCCAACCCACAATGCATTGCACTGCTTCATGTCCAGGGTCTAGCTAGCTTGTGCCTAAATCCGATGCGTCCAAAACCGCATACTGTGACATACATATAATTCCAACGCCTATTCCAATGCCCATGCAGTGACCGTTATAACAGCACAATCTATTTAGTATGAATATGGGTAGTATGAATAAAATTTGAACATACTAAATCCGCCATGTTGATACATCACGTGACATACGTCGTCGTAACAACAGGTGATGTGTGGAAAAAAACACCACCATTTTTTAATTAACACAAACATTCATGCTGGTTGATTAGCATCACTTGCTTAGATGAACAGCTTGATACTGTTGACTTTTTTCAGCAACATATTGTATACATATTTATTACATTAAATATCCAGCAGGAAAAATAAGTATTTGACACATCAGCATTTTTATCAGTAAGGGCTTTTGACACAAAATTTCCACCAGTAGCCATCAAGCCAAGTATTGAATTCATACAAAGAAATCAGAACATTTAAGTATACAAGTTGAGTCATAATAAATAAAGTGAAATGGCACAGGGAATAAGTATTGAACACATGAAGAGAACAAGGTGCAAATGGCATAGAAAGCCAGGAGATCACCTGAAATCTGTTAGTATTGAGAGAGAAACCCTGCCCCATATCAGTACTTATTGATATCAGCTGCTTTAGTCCTAATTGATGGCAAATAAAGGCTTCTCATTACCCAGGAGGCACACAGGAAAGACTGTTTGATGGGAATGGTGTGTCAAATACTTATTTTCCCCGCTGTAACCCAGATTGAACGTTTTACCTATTCTATCGTAACACATACACCATAATCTGTCTTTTTCGATCTAGATGTGTTTTTCTCTCTCTGCTTGGCATTGATGGTGACAAGTCTTCTTGAAACCATTTTCATCACCAACATCCTCTGCAATTCCAGTAACTATCCACCTTTACCAAAGTGGATCAGGATTCTGGTCCTGAAGTATCTTGCTCGACTTGTTTGCATTAAGCAGAAAGCTTGCAACCAAAACTCTGAAGGTAGGATTGCTTTGAGAAGAAAGTACTGTGTATTGTCTATACGTTTTGCATCTCATTCTGTTGATGTTTTAATTGGGGTGCACACCTGTACCAGAAAAATGCACCCATGTCTGCTAAAATATGGTGGCCTAGCATTCATTTGGACAGTTCACACTATTTGCTTTGACATATAAAAAACACAGTTTTTTCCTCTTTATTATCCAAAATGTTTATTCATGAAAATGTATAGTCATCAAAAAGAAAATTGCAAAAATTAAATGATATTTCTCAATTACTTCTTGTTTTTCGCCTACAGCAAACAAATCAAAGGTCATTATCTACACTAACGGCATGACTGAATCCTCCAATAATGAATTATTATCTCCAGTGAATCCGAGGGAAAAGTGTTTAGAGGAAATAAAGAAGATGAGTAAAGATCTGTTAGCTATCCGTCAACAAGTTGAAGAACACTTACGCAGTAAAGATGAATCACACATCACTAATGAATGGATCATGTTTGGTCAGGTCATTGATCGTTTACTCTTTATTCTGTATTCTATTTTCATTACTGTGAGCTCAATCACAATTCTGGTTCTGTGGGTGAACTCCTCTCATAAACATGAGAACTAGTAGTGACTCAAAGTCATTGTCTGGCTATTTATAAACAATTAGGTTGCAATTAGGCTGTGCTGTATTGTGAATAAGTCATGGCTCAAGGACGAATGCAACCCCTATCAGGTGTGACTTATTCAGGATATTTCTTTTATAAAACAGGTACCACATATATATTAGAAATATTGATGTTACACATATTGCTAAGGGTGCTTTGCAGTGATACACATAATTGTTGGGTGCAGCTGGCATTATTTATGATAAGACACAGCAATTGACCAATCAGAATTAAGAAGTGAAACTAAAGGTCATTTGTAAATTCTTTGTATAGCTTATGTTAAAATGTCCAAATCCTTTGCCCAAAAGTTTTATCGGTACTTGAAAAGCTTAAATATGTAACATTTTACTGTATTTCATTTGCATCAAAAATAACTTCTTGCCATAGATTTTATACATCACATCTTTCACTGTGGAAAAAAATTGTGTTTAGAAAAAGCTAATATTAAAAATATTGGTAACACAATTGCTTACAATAAGGTTGTATAAGTTGGCATTAGTAAATGCATTAACTTACTGTACATAAACAAGCAGGTACTGTATTGGAGTAGTAAAAACTTTTATCTTGGTTTAATCATCATTTCCTAATCTTTGTAAGTCGCTTTGGATAAAAGCATCTGCTAAATGCCTAAATGTAAACAATGAACAATATAATTTTTCAGCATTTATTGATTCTTGTTAATGTTAGTTAATGTCAATGCAGTTATTCATGTTAGTACATGATGCTTTAATTAATGTTGATTTTATAAATGTATTAATAAATGCCCAAATTAACATGAACTAAGATTAATAAATGCTGTAGAAGTATCTTTCATTTTAAGTCTGTGTTAGCTAATGCATTAACTAACTGTTTACAAATACAATGTATAGTATAGTATAGTATACAAAACATTTGTTCCCATATAGTTTTAAGCTTATGTATATGTATATTTATAGAAAAATAATGATTTAATATGTGACCTATTCACTTTCTAAAAGTGTATTTATTTATTTATTTATGATGTGAAGAGTTTCGTTGCAAAACGAGATTGGTTGTGCATTCCAATTAATATCAATTGAACTACAGTTGGTTTGTTTTGATTTAAACCTTCATAACTTAAAAAATACAGCTAAGTAGCACCATAAAACAAAATAATAACACGATAACATAATAATAAACATGTTTTGACAAAAATTTTAAAAAATTGATTTATCTCGTTTTGCAACAAAACTCTTCATGTCTTTATTTCCATTTATGTGAATGACATAGAAAAATATAATAAACAAAAACTTTTCAGTCGAGATTTGCAGTTGTGACTGATTTATTTGACCATAAAGAAGGTTTACATTTATGAAACTCAATAAATGAATGTTGATTTAGTTCATTTCCTGCAAATATGGAAAACACAATTTTTCACACACTTTTCCATATTTAAAAAAATATGTATTTGTTACCCTTTGACTTATCACTGTTCAGTTTAGTAGTGGCCCTAGCTAATATTTTTTATAATACGTGCACAAACAATATAAAGAGCCATAATATGTCATGCGTAAATGTTCTTTCCTCTCATTAAATGTGTGACAGTGAACGTGTTATTCTCACTGAAAAACAAAGTGGATCATTAATGAGTTCAGATGAACGTATCTATAGCTGTTGAAACAGGATTGGTCTGTAGATAGCACAGGTGTTAAACAACATGTATCCAACATGATACTGCCAGTAAAGAGTCATTACGTTTCTCTTACATTACCTGTAGAGGTACATGTAAAGTAAGCAGTACATTTTAAATTGAAGAAATATCGAAACAGAATCATCTCATCTTGAATTGTTAACGGAGGATTATGGGACATCTTCGGCATTATTTGACATGTTTCATTCTGCTAACAGGTAATAAATTATTAAACGGCTTCTATATGTATCATACATCGCATGTCAAGTTTTGTCTTTGTAAATTTGTTTGGTCTTTACAGAGTTTACACTGTAAAAATTTTGCTGTAATTATGCAGCTGGTTGCCAGTAACTTACTGTACAATATAAAGACTGAAAATGTTTCATGTTCATTTAACTTTGAACAAACTGTTGCCAGTAAATAACATAAATGTTAAATCTACAGTAAGTTACTGGCAGCTAGTCAGTAAAATAACCAATTTAACTGAACTTGCACTGCAGCATTTTTACAGTGCTGATTGTAAAACAAAAAACTGTATTTCTATATGCTCGTTTCCAATCTAATATTAACATTTTTTATATTATTAAACGCAGTAGACCCTAGTGACCATAAAGAAGCACTGTAAAAACAAATTCCGTAGAAATTATGTTATTGCAGCTGGGTTGCCGGTAATTTACCGTAGATTTAAATTTATGTTATTTACCGGCAAGAGTTTGTTCAAAGTTAAATAAATTTTAAATATTAACAAGTCTTTAACTTTACAGAATAAAACTATACAATAACAGCCCCATGCAAAGCATTTTGGGAACCAGAAATCATCATCAACCTTTTTCTGTTTTTTGCTTCAGATTTTACTCTGTAAAGACAAAGACTTGTAAATGCTTAATGTTTATTTAACTTTGAACAAAATGTTGCCAGTAAATAACATAAATTTAAATCTACAGTGAGTTACCGGCAACCCAGCTGCAATAACACTGTCATTTCTACGGATTTTTTTTACAGTGAGGTTTACATTTATGAAACTCAATAAATGTAACTGAATGTTGTTTTAGTTCACCTCCTGCAAATATGGAAAACAAAAAATGTCACACACTTTCCCATAATAAAAAAAAACTATTGATTTTTCAAGAGGCTACTAATGACACATCATGTGTATATTTTCATCTCTTAGAACATTTTTTGATTAAATGGGTTAATACAAAATGTCTGAACATTAGATAATACAATTTATAATAATCATTAATTTAAAAAAATCATAGTAAAAACTTTATTACAGTAACTTTTGCAATGTTTTAATGTCTTTAAGACAACTGGTTTCAGGATGATTTTTTACACATAAAAGCATCTGCCTAATAATGCAAACACTACTGTATGATTTTAAACCATCACTCACATTATTTTCTCTGGTCTGTCTTTGTGATCTGAAGCGTTGCCGTGTCTGTTGAGTTTGCTTCGCTGTGAAGAGGGACAAAGTGGACCCACTTATGAGTCTTTACAGGAGGTGTTTGACAGAAAGCCTTTAAGACCTTCTGTAAACCTTAGCACCCCAACCATAACAAACATCTCGTTTACTCTCTATGCTGTCTTAGGAGTGGTGAGTAAATGCTGGATTAAGCATTAAATCAAATTTTAATACATTTATATAACATTATTTATCATTAGATGACTGTAGAAATGTTATTTTATGACTCATAAAATTCCTCTGAAGTGTGACTCTATACTGAATACTGAATTTCATTATATTGCAATTTAGTAAGTTCCTTTTCCTGTCATTTCAATTTAAATTCAATTCAACATGAGTTTAATTTCAAAGTTGCACCCTTAAGTGCTTCACGATGCCATAGAAGAATAATTTTTAGCTGTATGGTTCCATAAAGACTTTTTTAAGCACCTTCATTTTTAAGACGGACTGAATTTTTAAATCTGTATTTATTTTACCTGATCTGTTCTGCAGAATGAAAAGGCACAGATTCTTACCACATTCCTCTGGCTCAGGCTGGTAAGTTTATAAATGTTATAAGAGCAATCACAGTGTTATGGGTGTGATATATGCAGTCAAAACTTAAAATCAAAATTTGAAGAGAATGTATTTATTACCAATATATTGAACCATCTGTTTATATTTTATGTTTAAGTCATTAGCCCTGGTGATAGAGTCTATACATCAGAAAAACATCAGGCTAAATATCAAGAGATTTATATTTAAGATGAGGGAAACATGCATGCATTATAAAATGTGCTCCTGTATAGCTCAGTGTTAAAGCATTGGGTTAATAGTGCATAAAGTCATGGGTTTGAACCCAGAGAGCACACATAAGTGATAAAAATGTTGTAATGCACTGTAAATCGCTTTGGATTAAAGTGTCTGCCAAATAATGTAATGTAATGCATTGTGGATGTAACAAAAAAACAGACACTAGTCTTTGGGAGACAAAATAAGGAATTCTGTAAATTGAAAGGCACCAACCAGAAGCAATAATATCCAACGCATGGAGAAAGAGTGGCTTTTCAAAGAACATTTAATATTTACAGTATTTATTTTATTTTAATTGTTGTATGGGCATTTATAAGGAAGAAACAACGTTATGACAATTCTGAAATTTACACATCTATGTTTGGTTTCAGCAGCTACAACATAAACAAATGGCTTTTGTGGACTAAACGCAACTTCTGAGACTTTCACATAGAATCAATAACAATAGAGGCAATTTACAGTTTATTTCTGATGTAAAGGAAAATTAATGACAAATTACTTTCGTTCATATATGAAGAGCCTGGTTCCAAAATGAGATTACTTTGTTTTTAAAATGTTTGTCAAAACATTTTTATTATTATGTTATCATGTTTTTGTTGTGTTTTAGCCTATTGTGCTACTTAGCTGTATTTTTATGTTATGAAGGCTTAAATCAAAACAAAGCAACTGCAGTTTGATTGATGTTATTTCACATATATTTACATCTAATTTTACATATATTTGAAATATATTCTACTATATAGTAAACATACCTTTGACACTATATCTGTACATATATTGTTAATACATGTCCCATATACATGTACACATATTGTGCATACATTTACAATATATATGTACATATATTTCACATATATTTACATCTAATTTTACATATATATGAAATATATTCTACTATATAGTAAACATACATTTGATACTATATCTGTATATATATTGTTAATACATCTCCCATAAACATGTACACATATTGTGCATACATTTACAATAATATACAGTCTTGTTCAAAATAATAGCAGTACAATGTGACTAACCAGAATAATCAAGGTTTTTAGTATATTTTTTATTGCTACGTGGCAAACAAGTTACCAGTAGGTTCAGTAGATTCTCAGAAAACAAACAAGACCCAGCATTCATGATATGCACGCTCTTAAGGCTGTGTAATTGGGCAATTAGTTGAAAGGGGTGTGTTCAAAAAAATAGCAGTGTCTACCTTTGACTGTACAAACTCAAAACTATTTTGTACAAACATTTTTTTTTCTGGGATCCTGTGAATCACTAAACTAATATTTAGTTGTATGACCACAGTTTTTTAAAACTGCTTGACATCTGTGTGGCATGGAGTCAACCAACTTGTGGCACCTTTCAGCTGTTATTCCACTCCATGATTCTTTAACAACATTCCACAATTCATTCACATTTCTTGGTTTTGCTTCAGAAACAGCATTTTTGATATCACCCCACAAGTTCTCAATTGGATTAAGGTCTGGAGATTGGGCTGGCCACTCCATAACATTAATTTTGTTGGTTTGGAACCAAGACTTTGCCCGTTTACTAGTGTGTTTTGGGTCATTGTCTTGTTGAAACAACCATTTCAAGGGCATGTCCTCTTCAGCATAGGGCAACATGACCTCTTCAAGTATTTTAACATATGCAAACTGACCCATGATCCCTGGTATGCGATAAATAGGCCCAACACCATAGTAGGAGAAACATGCCCATATCATGATGCTTGCACCTCCATGCTTCACTGTCTTCACTCTGTACTGTGGCTTGAATTCAGAGTTTGGGGGTCTTCTCACAAACTGCCTGTGGCCCTTGGACCCAAAAAGAACAATTTTACTCTCATCAGTCCACAAAATGTTCCTCCATTTCTCTTTAGGCCAGTTGATGTGTTCTTTGGCAAATTGTAACCTCTTCTGCACATGCCTTTTTTTTAACAGAGGGACTTTACGGGGGATTCTTGAAAATAGATTAGCTTCACATAGACGTCTTCTAACTGTCACAGTACTTACAGGTAACTCCAGACTGTCTTTGATCATCCTGGAGGGATCATTGGCTGAGCCTTTGCCATTCTGGTTATTCTTCTATCCATTTTGATGGTTGTCTTCCATTTTCTTCCACGTCTCTCTGGTTTTGCTCTCCATTTTAAGGCATTGGAGATCATTTTAGCTGAACAGCCTATCATTTTTTGCACCTCTTTATAGGTTTTCCCCTCTCCAATCAACTTTTAAATCAAAGTACGCTGTTCTTCTGAACAATGTCTTGAACGACCCATTTTCCTCAGCTTTCAAATGCATGTTCAACAAGTGTTGGCTTCATCCTTAAATAGAGGCCACCTGATTCACATCTGTTTCTTCACAAAATTGATGACCTCAGTGATTGAATGCCACACTGCTATTTTTTTGAACACACCCCTTTCAACTAATTGCCCAATTGCACAGCCTTAAGAGTGTGCATATCATGAATGCTGGGTCTCATTTGTTTTCTGAGAATCTACTGAACCTACTGGTAACTTGTTTGCCACGTAGCAATAAAAAAATATACTAAAAACCTTGATTATTCTGGTTAGTCACATTGTACTGCTATTATTTTGAACAAGACTGTATGTACATATATTTCACATATATTTACATCAAATTTTATATATATTTGAAATATATTCTACTATATAGTAAACATACATTTGACACTATATCTGTACATATATTGTTAATACATGTCCCATATACATGTACATATGTTTCACATATATTTGCATCTAATTTTAAATATATTTACAATGTTTTCCACAATATATTGAACGCATATCTACATATAGACGGTTTCATTGGAAGCACGTGATACACGTCTGGATCCGAACCTTACTTCCGGTTTCGTTTTTTTAATGCTCCGACTAGTTGCTAAACTGATCTCTTGAACAAATGCCTCGTCGAAAATAACAAATGTTTTGGTTTCCTAGGTAATCTATGTGTTGTTTTTTGCTTGTTATATAAATAAACTACGTTTAAAGAACTTTGTTGTTATTTATTCTTAGCGGAGTTTACTATACGTGCAGCTGCTTGTTTATGTTGTTACTGCTGAAATGGTCTATATTTCCATATAATTGTACATATATTTGAAATATATTCTACCATATAGTAAACATACATTGACACTATATCTGTACATATATTGTTAATACATTTTCGCATATAAATGGAATACATTATGTCGGATTTTTATAAATATAATATTGCATATATTTGGAGATATATAAACACATATATTATATATGTATGTGCAATATATTGAAAGCAGCAATCTTTGTATATTTTGCAATATATTTAATATGTTTAGAGTATATGTACCATCAATATATTATTCCATGTATATATAATATTTTGGAAAAGGAAAGGAAAATAATATATTAAAGTAATATAGCCTATTGGTAAATATATTTTCCTTTCATAAGGGAAAGCAAAACATTTTATTTTTTGACAAGGTATTTGTTTCAGAGATCAGTTTAGCCACTAGCCAGACCAATAAATAAATACAAACTGGAAGTTCACTTCAGTTTAGGTGCGTAACCGTGACAACACGTGTGCGTCCATTGAAACAGTGTATATGGAAAATATATATATTTTTTAAATGCTCTTTGTTCATGTTTTTATATAGTACTGGTTCCATGAGTTCCTAATTTGGGATTCGGAAAACTGTGATGATGTTACAAGGATTTCCCTTCCTGTAAAAGAGCTCTGGACACCTGACATTATCGTTTATGAGTTGTAAGTGTGGAAGATTTCTACAATTAAAAATGTTTCGGTTTATCAGCATTCTTTATCAGCATCTGTGTTCATCACTCCCCTCCCATTGGTTGGACAACAGAAACTCTTCCGATAGTTAAGCCAAAGTTGCTATGTCAGGCTGATTCACAAACAAACTACAGAAATAGAAGCCGCACTTTCCCACTAATCTCAAAATATTGCAGTACCCTTGTTTGCCGCTAGGGGCCTCCCCCTCATGCACAAACGAGAAACTCCGCCTGTGTGTGGACGATTCACTTCGTACGAATTCATACAAAAATAATTCAGGTGGCATATAGTTTGGAAATAAAATTGCAGATTATTTTAAGTGGGTCATTCGATGGAAATGTCTTTTTTTGTCCCTTCACTCTTATAACGGATGTGTTAAAAACAACACATTGTGTTAATTCTGGGACAACACACAAAATGTGTTGTCCCAGAATCCACCCATCTCTGTGTTATTATTGAAAAAACAAATTTTTTATGTTACTTTTAACACAACTTCTGTTTTATTTTAACACAAAATGACACATAATAAAAGCTTAACACAAAAAGATGTGTAAAAAATTAAAGCAACACTATGTATTTTTTTACCTTTAAATAATGTCTCTAAAATTATTTCAGTGATAGAACAACTTTTAACTGGACAAATTGTACTGTTGCTGCAACCTGAGCAGCATCCTAGCTGCTACAAGCACACTCTGAAAGTGGCGGTGGAGGGTAGGAAACACAGCCCCGCCCCTCCCCCTGCCTGCAGAAGAGTATTTGATACCAGGCACTGTTGCGCTTTTCAACCACATGGGGGAGCTGTAAGTCATTTTTACATGGAAACTACATAGTGTTGCTTTAACACATCCTTTCTAGAAGTGTAGCTTTTACAGAAATATTACACTTGAAAAACACTTAAGGGTTAAAATTTCTTTATATTTTAAAATGAAACAATATGTTATTTGAACAATAACACTTTCTCAAAACCATCAGTGTGGCATTATTTGTTTATTAAATAATTATTTAGAATTCCAAGCACCGCAGAAGTGCTCATCCCCACAGCCATATACAGAGAAGAGCTTTTTTCTACAATTTAAATTACATAATATATTATGTAAATGGTAAACAAATGGTAAATAAATATTTTAAAATGTGAAATGTGTAATGAAAGTAGTTGTCCCCTGGAGTTGTGTCACTGGTGTTACCGTTTAACAAAATTATTTTATTTTTAAATAAGAATCGCACTGACATCACTTGACCTTTATTCTTTCCATTTCCTAAAGATTGATAGAGGAAGGCCCATGGTAAGTCCACTGTTTCAGTTATCAGAAGTTTTCTCTTTTTTTATTTTTTCATATGAAGCTGTTACTGGTATGAGCTACTTTATTGTAATTGTAATAAAAAGTTTGAATACAAATGGATTTAACCACTTTAATGAGTACTCCATTTTCTTAAAAAAAAAATCCTGATAATTTACTCACCTCCATGTCATCCAAAATGTTGATGTCTTTCTTTGTTCAGTCAAGAAGAAAATAAGGCAACATTCCAGGATTTTTCTCTATTTAATAGACTTTATTGAACCCCAACAGTTTACAGTTTCAATGCAGTTTAAAATTGCATTTTTTTTTTTTTAAGAAAGTGGAGTAACCCTTTTTAATTTAGTGAGTATACGATTATTGGGAACATGTGGCTTGATACCTTGCAGCAGCCATTTTGTAATATTTAATTTTAATGAAACCTTTAATGGTTAACACCACTGAAGATCAGTAACACCAGTGACTTATATTTATACTTTACTTAAAGCTATTCATTTAGTTCTTTTGCATAAAATAGCACGAATATTTTGTGATTGTAACTTTCCTTTATCATTGTTAATTCTCCTTTGGTCAGGTTTGGCTAAATTGAGTGCAGCTTAGAAACACAGACAGTGTAGGGATTTGGATTTGTTAGGTTAAAAATGGGTTTTTAAAATGTTGTTTATGATCTTTTACTGACTGCTTTCACTGAGTGTCACTGATCTTTGATTTCCGCATGGAACAATTTAGTCTCAGCTACTTAATTATAGTTTAAGTACCGTATTTTCCGGAGTATAAGTCACACTTTTTTTCATAGTTTGGCTGGTCTTTCGACTTCTAGTCAGGCTTGACTTGTAAGTCAGTATGAATTCATTTTGACTTATATACCAAGAGACAACATTACCATCTACAGCCGCGAGAGTCTGTCATATGCTGCTCCTGTATTTATATAATTCAATGAATTCAGTGATGTGGAATGACGAGCCTGCGAACGTGATGCTCGAACTGATAATGTTACTTTAAAATGTATGGACACCTATTCAGCCTGCTGTTCTGTGTGCTATTGTTTAGTGTAATAACTCACCTTTCCACATTAATGGCGCTTTTCCGTTGCATGGTGCCCCATGGTTTGGTTTGGTTTGGGTCGGGTCAGCTCACCTCACTTTGGCGTAGTTAGCTTTTCCATCGAGTTTAGTATCACTTCGCAGTGGGAGGGATTTTAGGCGTGTCGTTATATTTGCGCTGCCCACATCTGTGACATCATACAAGTGAGAGGAGAGCGTTGTTGTACATTCCCATACATTTATTTATTTCTCAGTCCGCCACAAAATTAAAATTGGCCCACAGAAATAGATGTTTGCACATCGCGTTTATCACTACCTCTGTATCACATGACAGTTTCAAACACCCGCGGCGTCAGCCGACGGCGCTCCGCTGAGCCTCACTGAAGTTGCATTTAAGCATATAATGCTGACGTGCTAGACGAGATTGTTCCGCCACAAACTGCAAGCCTGGAAAAAAACTGTTATGGTGTCCCTGATTCTCAACATGTGGATGTTTTTCGTCGCTAAAAGGGTGTTTGGGAACTTATAGCAGAGCACAGATGACAACATGTTTGCTCGAGACAGCGCAAGCTAGCCTAGCACAGGTAAAGCTAGTGATGACGCTGTTAGTGACGTTTCTTTCAGACCAATCAGTGATCTACAGTGTTTTCGCGTCACGTTTGGTATCAGCTCGGGTCGCTTGGAACCCCAACCGAGGTGGTACGAAAAAAAGTATCGGGTACCACGTACTGCACCTAATGGAAAAGCTCCCAAAAGTAAGCTGACCCGACCCAAACTAAACCAAACCGTGGGGTACTATGCAATGGAAAAGCGCCATAAATGTCTGTTCTTCAGCTTGGATTTTGTGAAATCATTTTCTAAATAAATGTGACATGTAGTCCATTGCGACTTATATATGTTTTTCTTCTTCATGACACATTGTTGATTAATGCGACTTATACTCCGTAGCGACCTAAAGTCCGTAAAATACGGTATAAGAATATTTTGTCTTCGGCATGTCATTATTTTTCTGTAACTCTGACTACGTGTGCTGGCAAAAAAAATTAATAATTTTAACCCTTGTGCTTTGTTCAAATTCACTACCTTTCGAGTTGTTGGTGGATGAAAACATCCACTAAATTAAACGGCTGTAAAAAATGTAACAGTTTTTGCACAAATCTGTTAATCAACCTCAGTACTGATCAAAACTACCCAATGTTTACCAAAAACTACAGTAGGCCACAAAAAATAAAATCTGATGCTGCACAAAAGTTAAAATGGCATCAAGGCAAATGTTTTACTAATCTTTGACATGCCCAAGACTGTGAAAAGGTAAAAAAAATATCCAGTCCACAAGCACTTTTTATATTGAAAATCTGTCATTTTGTGCATTTTCTTTTATGAATTTGGAATTAAAGTTTTTCAAATCATGGAATTTTTGTAAACATTTGGTAATTTAAAAAATTACTGAGGTTGATTAACAGATTTATGTAAAAAGAAATTAAAAAAAAATAATCATCTGATACATTTTTACTCGAAAGGGTAGTAAATTTGCCCACTGTGTATTGTTGAGTTTTTGAAAAGCATTTTCTAACTATTCTCCCAAAAGTGTTTCTGTGCCTTAGTAGATTAACAAAAATAAAAGGAATAAACTGTATTAAAAAATTGTAATTCTTGTTTTTTATCAAAATATGAGTTAAAATAACATAAAAAGTTGAATAATTTGAGTAATTCTAAATGAACACAATATTGAGTAAATTCATCTTAATTTTATCATGTATAATCCAATTACATTTGTAAGAAGGAAATTAACTTAATAATTAAAAATTACCTTAATGCGACTGCATTTGGAGAGTAAAATTTGAAATTAAAAACTATTTTATGTGTTTTACCTAAAAAGAAAGACTTGTTAGTGTTTAATGTTCATTTATCTTCGAGATTTAATAGTTTCTGTTTCATCTTCGAGTTTACGATTGTTCAGAAGACTGATGCTAGTGCATAGACTGCATACTGAAATATGTCGCGCCTTACAGCTGCCCAAATCGAAACTGGGTGGGTGCGTTGATTGAATTAACAATTTGTGACCTCATCTCACAGAAAGATGAAGTCTTAATCAATGTTTATGGAAATAACAACAAACCATTAACTTTTTACAGTGCAAAATATGTGTCAATGTAAGATTTAAGAAATCATTCCATTTGCTAAAACAGATTATGACAAAAAAACATAGTGGATGAAAACATCCCCAACCACCCATAAGGATTAATACTGCCAAAGAAGTGACAAAAAAGGTTTTCTAATAGATGCACAAAAAAAGAAAAAAATATTAAGCTAAGTCAAAGGATAATCTAATAATGTGGTCCAAGTTTAAAAGGGCAATATTATTTTTACAAGATGTGATATAAGTCTCAGGTGTGACTACAATGTGTCTGTGAAGTTTCAGCTCAAAATATCCACAGACCATTTGTTAAAACATGTCCAAAATGATTTGGGTGGAATCAAGAAAGTGCTGTTTTCATGGATGTACCTTTAAATGCAAATAAGCTACTGTTTCGGTTAAAAAAAGATCTGATTCCTGTGAATGCAGTCTAAGACAATAGTGCAACAATGTGCTAACAAACATTTAGTAAAGCTTTTGGGCAAAATTAACCAGGCAGTCTGTGGCTGTGGGCGGAGCTTGATCAGTGTGACATCACATTAACAAGAGAATCAAAACAGCATGTCTAATGAGACTGCTTTGGATTAATGGGGAATAAAAAAGGAGTTTGTGGATTTATTGTACATTTCTGTTCAAACACATTGTAAAAGTGGATTTTGCATAATATGAGCCATATTAAAAGAAAAATATGTACATTTTAAAATATCTTGCCATACCAAAAGTGGACATTTCTGTGGAATGACCCAAGTTTTAATGTGTATTGGAGACATATTTTGTATGTACTTGCTCAATAACTTATAGTTTGTACTAATTTTTAACCAAAAACAGTTATGAATCACAACATAAGCACTTCAGTTGCTGCTTTTTTAACTTCTAGAAATCTTGCATCTGTATGGTACCTGAAGCATTTCTTTAATCTTATTGCAGTCAAAGAGAAACAATAGATATATTATAGAGAAATCTCATTTGTGATATTTTTCTATTGTGTATTTAATCACATACAGTTCATTGTGTCTTATCTCTCTCTCTGTGCAGTGTTGATGATGATGTGTCTCAAGCTTGCCCATACGTTTATGTCAACCACACCGGCCACATCCGCTACGACAGGATGTTGAGGCTGGTTAGTGCCTGTAACCTACAGATCTTCAACTTTCCCTTCGACATACAGAACTGCACCTTTACCTTTGGCTCCTACATGCACACCAGTAATGTTTCTGCCTTCATATATCATTCAAGCCATTTTCTATTACGCGTTGTAAAATCTTTTATGTATAATTTTTTGTTTACCTGTAATATTGACACCCGTAAACACTTCAGTAAAGGATGTTCGGGTCAGCCCTGCCCTGACCTTTAAGGAGATGACAGAAAATTCACAGCGTTACCTGCAGGCCAGTGGAGAATGGGAGCTGGTGGTCATCTTGGGCGATGCAAACATTTTGAAATTCGGAGTAGATGAATGGGACATCATCACTTTCTGGGTGAGAAAGATATGTGTGCAAATAAAAAAAACTTCAGATTTGTGGCGAATGACATTGATTTCTAAAATCTTTTAAGTTGATCCAACTTTTCACTTACAGTGTGATTCCTCTTAGATATTTTATGGGAAAAAAAGATTTGTCAATACACTTGTCCTAGGCCTTACTTTTCCTGTTTGCGTTCTTCAGGTGGTGATTAGGCGACGTCCGATGCTATACGTCGTCAACCTGATCATCCCCAGCTCCTTTCTCATGATCATTGACATCCTCTCCTTCTATTTGCCACCACACAGCGTGGATCGCTCGTCCTTTAAAATGACCCTCATTCTGGGTTACACGGTCTTTCTTCTCATTATGAATGATCTGCTTCCCAGTACTGCTAATGGAACACCTTTAATAGGTCAATAAACATCAAAACACCTGTGTGAATGTGTTTTTAATGTTCCTCATAGAGGTAGAAATTAGAAATGTAAAATTCAAATGCATTTGTTGGCCACATCAGTTTAGCAGCGCCTTCAGAATATTTCTTAACCCCCATTTGATAATGTTAAACATTTTAAATTTCGCAGGTATCTATTTTTCGGTGTGTTTGGCGCTCATGGTCATCAGTTTACTGGAGACGGTCCTCATCACCTGCGTTCTCCATCATAACTCCATGAAGTACAGGGAAGTGCCACGCTGGGTCCAGGTGTTTGTCATGGGGTTCCTCGGACGACTCGTGTGCTACAGGTTTCCAGATGATCTATATGCTAAATCAGAGAAACAGGATGTTGATCTGTGGGTCACCACACCTGGAGACTCAACCTCTAGTCAGCAAACAGCCAGTGGTGAGATTCTAGTTAAAGGTGCACTTTGTAACTTTTGAAAGGATCTCTTGACAGAAATGCAATATAATATGTAAGGAATAATTGACGAAGGGCGTTGAATTATTCAAAAAATAATCCAAATCCAAGGTGGTAATGTGGCGCGAAGCGGATTATTCAGAAGACCAGAGTCAATTATTCCGCTTATAACACGGTTACCACAAAAATTGCTCTGCACTGAAAAAAATGATACGCTGGATTTACTAAAAAAAATTACAGTGCATCATTTTTGCATCCACTTAAGTTTTACTTGGAATTTTAAGCAATTTAAGCAATTGCAATTTTTAAGTTAGTTTTACACAGAATTTTAAGCAATTTAAGCAATTGCAATTTTTTTAAGTAAGTTTTACATGGAATTTTAAGCTATTTAAAGGATTAGTCCATTTTCTTAAAAGAAAAGTCCAGATAATTTACTCACCACCATGTCATCCAAAATGTTGACGTCTTTCTTTGTTCAGTCGAGAAGAAATTATGTTTTTTGAGGAAAACATTGCAGGATTTTTCTAATTTTAATGGACTTTAATAGAGCCCAACATTTAATACTTAACTCAACACTTAACAGTTTTTTTCAACGGAGTTTCAAAGGACTATAAACAATCCCAAACGAGGCATTAAGGGTCTTATCTAGCAAAACGATTGTCATTTTTGACAAGAAAAATGACAAATATACACTTTTAAAGCACAACTTCTCGTCTAGATCTGGTCATGATGCGCTAGCTGACCCCACTACGTCACCGCAATACGTCATCACGTCAAGAGGTCACAGAGGACGAACGCGAAACTCCGCCCCAGTGTTTACATGTGTTGAGAAAGAGGACCGTTCCTACGTTGTTGTATGTCAACTGATACTAATTAATGTCTTTGTGTCAGTTTATTGTTTACAACGGTCCACAAATGTGCGTTTTATATATGTAACACATGTTCTCCCTACGTCACTACGCATTTACGTTAGGTCGCGCTGAACCGGACCTAGACGAAAAGTTGTGGTTTAAAAGTACACATTTTTATTCTCCTTGTCAAAAATGACAATCGTTTTGCTAGATAAGACCCTTATGCCTCGTTTGGGATTGTTTATAGTCCTTTAAAACTCAGCTGAAAAAAACTGTTATGTGTTGAGTTAAGTATTAAATGTTGGGCTTTATTAAAGTCCATTAAAATTAGAAAAATCCTGCAATGCTTTCCCCAAAAAACATAATTTCTTCCCGACTGAACAAAGAAAGACATCAACATTTTGGATGACATGGTGGTGAGTAAATTATCTGGATTTTTATTTTAAGAAAATGGACTAATCCTTTAAGCAATTGCACATTTATAAAGTTAGTTTTACATGGAATTTTAAGCAATTGCCATTTTTTAAGTACGTTTTACATGGTATTTTAAGCTATTTAAGCAATTGCAATTTTTTTAGTTAGTTTTACATGGAATTTTAAGCAATTGCAATTTTTTAAGTAAGTTTTACATGGAATTTTAAGCTATTTAAGCAATTGCAATTTTTTAAAGTTAGTTTTACATGGAATTTTAAGCAATTGCAATTTTTTAAGTAAGTTTTACATGGTTTTTTTAGCTATTTAAGCAATTGCAAATTTTTTGTTAGTTTTACACAGAATTTTAAGCAATTTAAGCAATTGTTATTTTTTAAGTAAGTTTTACATATAATTTTAAGCTATTTAAGCAATTACAATTTTTTAAAGTAAGTTTTACATGGATATTAAGCTATTTAAGCAATTGCAATTTTTTAAGTAAGTTTTACATGGAATTTTAAGCATTTTAAGCAATTGCAATTTTTAAAGTAAGTTTTACGTGGATTTTTAAGCTATTTAAGCAATTGCGATTTTTTTAAGTTAGTTTTACATGGATTTTAAGCTATAAGCAATTGCAATTTTTAAGTTAGTTGCATGGAATTTTAAGCAATTGCAATTTTTTAAGTAAGTTTTACATGGAATTTTAAACTATTTAAGCAATTGCATTTTTAAGCAAGTTTTACATGGAATTTTAAGCTATTTAACCAATTACTAAAAAATCCATGTAAAACTTACTTTAAAAAGTGCATGCAAAAATTATGCACTATATTTTTAAGTAAATACAGCCTATTATTTTTAGTCCACTGCCTATAGTTAGTTATATTTACTAAAATAATTCAAGCAGTTTCAACTGCTTTCCTCCTTACACATTTTTACATGGTAAAATTTCGTTGAATTTACTAAATAAGGTGTTCATTTAGAACTACTTACCTTTTTGTGTTATTTTTACTCAAATTTGGTTAAAAAAAATAATATTTTATTTTTAAATAAAGTTTACTCATTTTATTTAGTTAAATTTACTAAGCCACAAAATCATTTTTACAGTGTGGTTGGTAATTTTAAAACATTTACTGAACAGTTGTGTGTTTTACAGAAAAATTCTTTCTCAACCAATCAGAATAAACTATATTATCAGTGGTGTATAAAGACTTTACATAATGAACTGTATGGTTTTTATTACTTTACACTGAAAATAATCTCCAGTTGCACAGGATTTAATTAAGTTTTCTTAAAATAATTTTTCTTAAATAAATTGTTGGATCTATGTAATTTAATTATGTACACCAGTTCAACATGATTGAATCAAGTTTTCTTAAAATGAAATTAATTTTAATTAATGTTAATTTCTTTTTAAGAAAACCTAATTTAATTATGTGCAACTGATGTCCAGAAGTTTTTTTTCAGTGTAGAATGAGCCATTTTATCCAAATACACAGTGAGTCCCCTTACATGGTAGTACTACAGTAACCCTAAATCAGGGGTGTCCAATCCTGCTCCTGGGGGGCTAGTGTTTCTGCAGGGTTTTGCACCAACCCTAATCAAACATAACCAATCGGCAGATTAAACTTTCAGGCAGGTGTGTTGTGGGAAGTTTCAGTTAGACTCTGCAGGACACCAGCCCTTCAGGACCGAGTTTGGACATCCCTGTCGTAAATGGACAAACTTTCGTCACTACGTTGTCGCAGATGATGACATGTTTGTCCTGTGGGGATACCGTAGCATTTCGAAAGCGAGGGTGAGCTGTGAACTGAGCCATTAGTTGTAATTCACAGTCTTACAGCTAAATACAGCTAAAAATCTACACAGTGGACCTTTAAAGTGTTGTCTATAGCAAAAAATAACAACTGTATAATGTTTACAAGATGCAGATGATAAAATGAGCTTTTGTGTCCCATAGGTTCTGGAATGGTAACGCTGGATGTGCCAATACTCCGTCAGATCAGTAAAGATCTTTCAGATATGCATTCGTATTTTTCTGTTCTGCGAAAGGAAGACCAACTACAGGACCAGTGGTGTCATGTGGGCTACATCCTGGACTTCCTTCTGTTTCGCATTTATCTGCTGATAATCACGGGTTATGCGCTTGTGATCATTATCATGTGGTGCATCTGGATGAATCAGTAGAAAGAGGCGAAATGGAGACCATTGAAATTGATTTCCTCTATAGTCAGTTCACATGTATTTTGTATTTGTTTTATGCCATTATTATGTCAATATAATGCTTCATTTTTTTATGTTACATCTTTCCCAGTCCAGTACAGTTTGAAGACAACTACTACATACTGTAAGTCAGTGGTCTCCAATGTGGTGCCTGTGAGCACATTCTACTAATAGCCTCAATTTGAATATTTATTAATTACATATTTTTTATATTAGCTTGGCTTCTTTTATGTATGTTAACATTTTAAATTTTTTTTCTTGAAAACCATTTTTTTGCAGTGTATATAACTTCTTGTATGATACTTTGAGCTAAAACTTCACATAGGTACTCTGGGGACACCAAATATGTATTTGACATCTTAAAAAAATTGTGAAATGTCCCCTTTAAAAATGTCAATCTTTGCATGCATTCACAGAAATTTCATAAATGTGTTTAAAACGTCCTTGTGTAAGCTAGTGTGCAACAACATTACACTATTATAAAGCCAAATACACTGACTGAGAAAACATTTAGGTGAGATAATAAAAAAGTTCAAGGGGGATTCCCCTCCATTTTTCAGGCCTTGACTACCACAGAAGCCACACTTGCTGCATTTTAAACAGTTTAACTAGCACATACCAAAATGTGTCTATAGACGGTTTCAGCAGTAACAACAAAAACAAGCGGTTTCCGTGGTCATCACGTAACTTCCGGTAAACTCTGCTAAGAATAAATAACAACAAAGTCCTTTTTAAAGTAGTTTATTTGTATAACAACCAAAATAAACAACACGTAGATTACCTAGGAAACCAAAACATTTGTTATTTTCGATGAGGTATTTGTTTAAGAGTTCAGTTTAGCAACTAGTCAGACCAACAAACAGAAACCGCAAGTAAAGTTCTGACCAGACGCGCAATCGCGTGACCGCACGTGTGTCCGATGAAACCGTCTATACTGTAGCTGGATATCAGATATCTAAATGTAAGTTAGCACTATTATAATAACATATGACTAAACTAAATGTTTATATGCGATATAGTCTATATACATTTCCCAATAATTCCCATTAAGTTTCCAATTTGGAATATTTCTAAAATTCCCCAGATTAAGTTTCCATGGAAATTTATCGGAATTCTCCCGCCCCTTTGCAAGCCTAGGCAGGGGTTTACGGTACTGTATTAGTCCAATATTGCTGTAACAACTATTATTGGACAAAATTCTCGGCCACAATAAGCAATGTGGACCATACATATAGTGGCCTATTTTGGCTATGCAAGACTAATCTGATATCTGGAAAAGATCCCATGAACGACACCAAAAGACTCCACAAACAGTCTAAACATCTTTAATCATCAGTTACATAGATATATAACAATAAGAAATTATATATATGTTATTTACATTTTGTTTTCAAACAGTGCACTTTAAAGCCCCTGAATAAAAAGTCCAGTTCTTTTAACATCAGCAGGATCAAATGAAAAGTTATAAATCTAAAATCGTATCTTATTGAGCAGTCCCACCATAACAAGTGTGTCCATTCATTCAGTCTCCATTATTATGGTCAGTGCATTCAAGTCATTTAAAGCGGAGTAGCACAAGGCTGTTATTGCTTTTACTCACAATATATATCTCCTTTTGAGTTAAAACTAATATGTAGTGAATTATAATACAACTTTACAATAATAAATTCTTTTAAGCGAACAACACTTTGGTACAATTGTCGTTTTTATACATGAGTACCTTCGTTGGACAGATAAGGGTTTCTGTTCAAAACCATTTCTGATTTTGGACTGAAGGCGAGATGCTGGAATGATTAATAATCAATCAGACATTAATACAGTGTGCATTCACACAAACATTAGTAAATTAGTGCAAATAAAATAACCAAAATTATTTCTTCCAACAAAGAACAGAAAAACATACAAAGTGCCATTTTTGGTTGGTGCAAAATATTAAAGCAAAAGGCCTTTATATGTACAAATAATAATAATATATCTATCATCGGACCTCATCCTTTAAGCAGAAAAAATATAGTGTAAATTGTCCCAGAAACAATGTGTGCATAAAGCCTTATTTACAAAACACAATTTGCGTTAGGCAAACGATTAATCGCAATTAATTGCATATAAAATAAAAGTGAGTGTTTGCATAATGTGGGTGTATTTTAAATATATAAATATATATAATATATATATAATAATATATAAATATATATAATGTGTGTGTATATATATATATATAATACACATACACACACATTTATGTATTGAAACGTTTAAAAAAATTAAACGTGTGTCTATTTAAATATACATAATAATTACACACAGTACACACACACACATATATTATGCAAACACAAACTTTTTTATATATGATTAATCGTTTGCACACCACTAATTTGCGTATGCTTAGAAACAACTAAGCATAATTCGTAAAGATGTCATTAAAAAGCTAAAACCCTTTACGAATGAGCAGAATTGTGAGAAAACCGTGAAGAAACGCGTTGTTTCTTTATATATTATTTCCGATATAATTTACGCAAGAATGGTTTTACAAACAATTACACAAATTCGTTTTATACATTTGTTATCGACGAGGCTCATTTGTGCACTGAACTTAATGTGACAGTTTCTGTAAGAATAAGCCTTATTCGTTAGTTTCTATGGACAATTTACACTGAAATTCGTTCCGTTTAAAGTTCATGAACGAGTCCCATTGTAGCTGTGCGTCTGACACTTGGAGAAAGCTCTTAGAAAACAAACATTGTGCAAGATCTGGAGTTGCTTTTCTCCTCATAACCGATCTATTAAAGAGGTGCGTGACAGTAGCATTAATACAAACACGTACGAGAATAAAAAGCAGACATGAAAAAAACATTCATACCATACACAAAAAAAGACTTGGCCCCCTGATAAAAACAAATGAGCGTTTAGAGTTGGAGGCAATAGAAGCAACGCAAAATGGCACATCGTAAAACGCACCATTTTCACATAAAACTTCATAGCTTTGATAATCCTCTAGGTGGCAGCTTATTTGCGACGGAAATCAAGTAAGGTTGAATTCAGTCAGTACATTCACCGTTCCGTTGTGCTTTTAACATGATGTCGATTACTCTACGTTGTGTGCTAGGTGCCGCTTGCCTCCTGCTCTCCGTCCTCCTGCTCCACCATATTCTTGCGAGCCATTCGCTCCCTCCTTTCAGCCAGTCTCATACAGCGAGGACACTTCTTCCCACCCTTAAAGCAGGACTTATGATAGCACGCATGACAATCTGGAAATTGACAAACATGGACTTGTATTACAAGTTGCAAAACAAATACGTGGTGACTAAGCACTTCCATCTGAATGTTGAAAAAGTTTAGTGTGCTTACAAAATGACACTACAAAAATTATATTACAATTTAATAATTTTATATATTTTATAAATAAATGAGTTTTGTAACCAGTTAAACTTAATTTGGGTCTTAGGAGGAATTTCCTTCTTGTTTCACAAGTTACCTACACAGAAGAAAATAATAAATTTTGACGGGTTCAATATTTTAAGTGAACTTTCAGATTTCACATTGTACAATTCACTTCAATCACCCTGATTTTCACTTCCTTTCAAACAATGGTCGCTTCCATCTCCTTCCATAATGGGAAATAGGTTGATAAAACCTTATTAACAACCTATAGCTCATAATTTTTGGCTATGATCATGACTCTCATATTGCTTTTCACTCTTGTTCTGGTTCTTTGCACTCCTTGTATATCCTATCCAAGCTCTTTTTACACACAGATTTGGAAAAATACATCCAGGATTTGTCTAGGGATCGTTCGATTTTGCTTCATTCACACTGCCAATGATTTTCCGCAATCTGTGCGTGCATTTACATACATCCCGTAACGTTCGTGTAAAGACACTTAACCTATTTAAAGGGAAACTTCACCCATTTGCATTAAGCTTTGTACCGTTAGAACCCCAGTCATGTTTTTGAATGGTCGTGCACCATTCCCTCAGTTTCCCCTGAGAGGGGAGAAATACTGATTTCAGTGAGGCACTTCCTTCTTTCAATGATGTAAAAATTGTCATTTTGCGTCACTGAAAGAAGGAAATCCTGTATCTCTATTGAGTGTGAAAGACTACAGACACTCATTCCTCATTTTTCCAAGGTGGGGGCTATGGGTGGGACCCACTCACGCTTCAGACCAATTACAGATAAGTGGGTGGGACTTACGAAAATATACGAACACAGACCGAAAAAAAACGACCAGCCGCCATCTTTATGCTAAGCTAAGCTAAACAGAAGTTGTGGAGCGAGCCAGAATTCATGTTACAATAACAGTGGAAGTTAATCAATATTACATGGAAGAGGGTGATTTTACAAGCATGATGCTCTAATCCGCTGTTCATTGCACCTTTATGAGCCACAATACTGCAAAGAGCTGAGGCAGATGTAGGAACAGAAGCCCGAGGAGTAGGCCGGAGCCTGGGCGTCGGCTGGGTAGAGAAGCCCGGTGAAGAAGCAGCAACCATCGGCCTCTGCTGCGTAGAGTAGCTTGCCTGTTCTCTCGCTGTGTGGCTTCTTTATAACATTTCTGCATCAGATAAGGATATGGACGTTTGTTTGGTGAAGGTTTCTATGCAAGAGAGGAACTTTGCGCGCGTTTGGAACGTTTATTTCACGGACATGTTTCGGTTTACGAGCAGACGCGCTGCGGAGTATATAAGCCTGGACGGACTCGCGCCGTTTGCTTTCGGTTTAACATTTCTGGATCAGATAAGGATATGGACGTTTGTTTTGTGAATGTTTCTGGTCGCGTGCTTATTTCAAAGACGTGTTTCGGTTTACGAGCACAAGCTCCAAGAGCTGAGGCAGCGCGTCTGTGGAGATATTATGCAGGGGACGCGTTTGTGTGGAGGATGCAGTGATAAATGGACGTCTGACTAAAGTGAGTGTTTATATTTTCTTTGTTATACTAACGTGGCATTTATGTACACAATAGCATATCTGAGCGGTGTTTTATATGTCTATATTGTGAGAGCAGTGAGGCCAATAATAACACAAATGTAATTACAGTAAACAAGAGACAAAAAGAAAATTGGTAAAACTAAATAAACATTTAAAATGCATACACTTTTTTTAAGTACTTGGAAAGACATTTGTACTGTGGATCTGAAACCGCACGTTACTGTTTGAATAAGACTTTGCTACACACCAGGCCAGAGTGTTATTGTGTGTACCACAATGTAACATCACGTTTAAAAGTAAATCATGATTGGTGTCAGTCAGACACAGTGGTGGTGGCTATTTTCTTTGTTTTACTAACGTGGCATTTATGTACATAATAGCATGTCTGAGCCGTGTTCCGAGTAATGGGAGTGGCTTGCAGAGCTGTGCATTGTGGTGCATAGTGGCAGTTGTAGTTTTTCATACAAATGTGCTCTAAAGTCACATTTTGTCTTTTCTCTGTCAAATAGGCACAAAATTCTACATTTATGTTACATTTTGACTACAAATATGACTCACTTTCCATAAAGATTAATGTTCCTATCGGTGAAATGGCCCTTTAAAGTCTTGCAGCTTAAAAAGTTTGCTTGTTATCAATGATTTATCTCTTATAAAACCACGCACGTTCATTTGTGTTTATTATAAGATCATAAAGGAGCACCTGATTTAACCCTCATAAGCCCCTGTTTTCCTGTATACGTTATTTCCTTGGGGGTAAAAATGACCCCAGAAATTAAAAGAGTGATTACAAAAAATATATACATTTTTAATGATACAAATAATATATCTTTTTTTTTGTTTACTTTCCATCTATACATTAATGCTGCGTTTTGGGAGATATGAAGTACTTTTGTACCCGTTTACCACTCAATTCCTCAACTACAACATTAGCTTGCCTGAAAAATATCTATTTTTTATGAAAAATTCACATAAATTATGATCTAAATTTGATTTAAATTGTTTTTAGATATTGATCTAGATGTTATGTTTCGAATTCGGCCATTTGGTGTTTAGAAAAAAACATAAAAAATTACAGTTTAGGAAATAAATCATTTCGACCAGCAGAGGCCCATAGAGACCAATTAATTTCACTGGATGTGCCCAACTGCTCAACATGACTACTTTAGTGATACATTTTGTGAATTTATGTTGATATAAACATTAGAAAGGACATTCAAAATAAATATTATTTCAAATAGTAGAATTTTTGTCTTTTTTATGCATTTTGAAATGTGTGTTTTTATTTCTATATTGCATTTGTGCTCTAGTACCAGGCCTACCTTTCTGTGTTAAAATTTTCAGATTCATTCTGGATGCATTGATTTTTTTGACAAATAAAGGGGAAAAAATATTTTTTTTGCATTTCCATTTCATTTCAATTGGGGTAATTTTTACACCCAAAGGGTCTTTTTTGTTAATTTTTTACAACTCTATAGAACGACCGAATCTAGCCCAGGTTTTTTTATATGAATCTTGACAGATAATCTGGAAAAGTCACAAAATCTTATTCCACTGAGATAAAGGGAACCATGTTTTTTACCTAAAGAAAAGTGGCTTGAGGGTAAGATTGACCCCAAGGGACTTATTAGGTTTAACTGTTCTGTTAAATTATTGAATATAACAAGCTTCCTGATCTCTGCTTTAGTCCTGTTTGAAATATATTTCTTGTTGTGAATTTTAATCTGCATTTAAATCCCACATGTCAAAGAGCTGAACCATAACTTCATGACACACGAGTCCTCACTACAGCACGCCCCTTTCTGCCACACAGGACGTGTCCCGTAAATGTTACTAATATGGTCCTCTTACAGGAGAGATCCCAGAAACAATTACGTTCACACAGAAGGCACACTGGCAATAGTATCTGCCTTTTTTTGGGATGAGTGTGATGTGTGAATGAGCTTCTAGACTCACCATCACAACGCAGGCACTTGTTCAGCTCGTAGGGGAAGATAATGTCTTTGTCGTTTCCACAGAACTCACAAATGAACCCCTTGGCTTGGCACAGCTGTGGAAAACACAAAAAAGACATCAGACTGGTCAGATATATATTGTAACTGGTCAACATAAACTGAAACTGGAACTACTTTAGTCAAATATACTTTGGTACTACTAAAATTGAAATTGTTGTGGTAAAATGCAAATTGAAACTAATTTAATTTGGAACTGATACAATAAAAATGGCAACAGGTAAAACGTAAATAAAAACTAGTCAAATATGAATTGGAACTGGACTAGTCAAATGTAGATTGGAATTACATTTCCATTTCAGGTGCATAACAAAATCACGTGGGTCACATATCAATTGCAATGTTTCAATCATCTTACCATACAGTCTTTGACGTGGTTGGAGCCGAGTCGGAGAAGGTCCCGTAGCTTCGGGGCCAAGTTGCCGTTTCGTACAGCGCTGAGGTCATTGAGAGAGAAGAGGTGGAAGTCTTCTGTCAGATGTCCAGGAAGCATATCGAACTGATCCAAAACCCTTATAACAGAACAGGGGCTTATAAAGTTACAATGTTTGCAAGGACCATAAAAATCAGAATATGCAGACAAAACACTTACTCTTTAGATAAACGGCACGTTCGTAAGAGATTCTTCATGTGGTTTAGCTGTTCCCTTAATGCCTGCAACAGAGAGAGTGAATTTGTTCTTAATAAAATGTTAGCTAATGCATCGCGATTAATGCACCTAATGCTAACAATTGTAATCTTTTTGCAAAGCATTACCTATAATTTTTTATTATATCATTCCAAATCATAAAATGAACTTTAAAAGGGCAACAACTAGGAATGCAATCGATATCAGCAGATAAAAGTTATTTTTCCAACTATTGGACATCAGCAGGCGATGATAAGAGCCGATTATATCTAAAGTAGGGAACAATAATTACAGAATTGCATTTTGTAAGCTCTGCCTTGCTAGGATTTTACAACGTAATTTGAAACATGCTGAAAAAGCAGAACTATCGGTATCGGCAGATGATGTTATTCTAAATAACCGAATATCGTATCGGCACATGAATTTTTCTTCAGTTCATCTCTAGCCATAGCTATTAACTCATTCGCCCGCCAACCTTTTTGAGAAAAGTTGCCTACACGCATTTTTGTGATTTTAACAAAAGTTTCACAAAATTCCTTGCAGGAAAAATTATCTTCTATAAATATATAAACATACAAATATATCAAATGAAAGAACACACCCTCTGCTTTCAAACAAACAATAAACAAACAATCAAACAAAATTGGGGAAAAAAACGTTTCATTATACATTTACTTTTTCCAAATAATTTAACCAGTGAAATATGGATATTTCTCTTCAAAAATACAACATTTTGAGCAAAAACCTTTAAAAAAATGTGTTTTTGTAAAGGAATTTATGTTAGAGATCAGACTCAGAATGTCTATCAAACATAAAGGCAGTTAAAATAAATCATTAAATCTTTTTAACTTCCGTTTTTGATAAATTCGTTATTACACTTTCACTTTGAAATTCATCTTTGAAAGGCATATTTATCAGTTAAATATTAACTCATAATTGACGAGATAACTCGTCAATGGCGGCAAAAGAGTTAAGAATGGGAAGCATTTACAAAACTGGTTATTTGCAAGGTATGTGTTTATATCATTTGTGAAAATGTAAAAAAAATAATATTTTAAAAATGTGCTTACTCGCACTGTATCCACGGCTTTGATCTTCTTGTACAGGCCGCTGTTGATGTCATTTAGGTTGAAGAGAGGATCTCCTGCGATCTTAGCCAGCAAGTCCCTGGCAAAGTTGCTGACATAGCTTTTACTAAAGTCCCACTTCCTAAGGATCTTTCCGGGTACAAGGGCCTGGGCATTTTCATGACAGCACTGGCAGAAAAACCGTCCCAGATACTCGCAGTACCTCAGCCGCTTTATGTACTCTGTAATACAGAAGTAGTTTTAAGTTGACATATTTTTAAATAATAGTTTGGATGAATGGTTGTGCTTAAAAGCGATTTCATTTCATAGAAATATAAATGGTGCCTCTTCATTAGGGCTGACACGATTAAGAAATTTGGCTTTCGGTTAATTGTTTAATAAATTATGATGATTAATTGCCTGTTTTATGACTTTGCCGATTATGACAATTAATTGTCTGTTTTATTGCTTTGACATTTAATTCTCATACTTTTTGATTTTGCTTGTTTTTCACACAAATATCTTTTAAAAACTGTAAATTCTTCATAAGAAATAAACACAATAAAGTGTCTGAAAATAAAAATAAATGAAAATAAAAATGCAATCAGAATAAACTGACTATACCAGAACAAGCCTTAAAATAGCCAATCATACTATTAGTACACATGTATTGAATGGCTTTGCAATGTATTACGTTGCACTGTCAGTTAAGGAGCACCATATGATACCGTCTCGTTTATACAGGCGCTGCAGCTCCATCTTGTGTTTTTTAGAGAGATCTGCAATCATTGCGGTGATCTGAAATCATTGCGATGATGTCAAACAATCGTGGTGAGACGATTATTTAATTGGTGTGACAGCCCTACTCTTCATATTCAATTTGAACTGGGAACACCTTCAATACCTCATAAAAAATATCCCCGGGTTAAATTGTTACCTGGTTCGATTCGAATGCCACAACCAGCACAGCGGTAGTTCTGCTTAGCGACTTCAACTTTCTTCCTAATAACACAAATTCAGATATAAATGTTATAAAGAAGTGTAATAAATAATACAGATTATTAAACGCATTATCAGGTAAAGATCTCACTTTGGAGTTGGGTGAATGTTGAAGATGATCTGTGGTCTCGGAGGGGCCCACTCTAGATTCCCTCGAACCCGAATCCGTAGTTTGTAAATGTCGGCGTGTTCGCCATCATCAGGAGATATGGGAAGAGAATCTGGTATTGGAAGAAGCTTTAAAACGAACAACACAACAGTGGTTACATTTGTTGTGTGAATTTCAATGTGCCTTAGAAAGTATTTAGCGTGATGCTAATGGTCTAATGAGATGCAATGGATTATGCTAAGCTATGCTAAAAGTGGTACCGTCAGACCCAGAGATCGGCTGAATTGACTCCAAAAATCAAATGTTTAACTCTAGGGGAGCTGGAAAATGAGAATATTTTCAAAAAAAAGTGGAGTGTCCCTTTAAGATGTAATTTCAGGAGTTCTGGTACCTTCTGAGGAGCATCTTGTTCTGGAACCAGCCAGTCCAGCTCGGATGCAGCGGGCAACTGCATGCCCTCAAACTGTCTGAGGAGACCCATAGCCACAGACTCGGCCGAGTTGGATTGTAGCATTGATGGCATTGATGGAGAGCTGTGCAGAGATATGATAGATATTACAGTGTCATTCAGGGCTTTGGTTAACATTCAAAACTCTATACGGTTGGAATCCAAAAGATAATAATAAATTCTATAGTTTAAAAACTTAAATGTCTTAAGATTTAACAGTACTTACATTGAGTCTGAACTGAGGAAGGATCGACTGCTGGAGGTAGCACTGCGTTTGATATCTGCATCTGAGGTAAATATGTTCAAATCTTTTAAAATCTTTCATATGTCGGCTAATCGTATAATATATGATGTAACGTAGCGTAAGAATATAGTAGTATGTAGGCTAAAAGCTTAGAGCGCACATTTTATATAATGTGTTGTATACCTGGGTTGGGCAAAATTAAAATTATAAATTGGTTTCCTTTAAATTCACGAGTTAGAATTTATTTTTTAATCATTATTTTTACAAAAGTAACCAATAACGATTTTTATACACTTTCTGCAGACACTCTTGAGTGTTAAAGAGTTAAAGAAATCAATACATCACATATCCATGAAAACATACAGATCAACGTGGTAAGTTCAAATATGGTTCTTACGTTCAATATGGTCATCGGTTCTTATGTGTCTCATAATGAAACACGCTTATGTGACCCTGGACCACAAAACCGAAAAAAGTTATATTTGTAGAAAAAGGCAAAAATACATTGCATGGGTCAAAAAATTTTTTTACTTTTATGCCAAAAATCATTAGTAAATTATGTAAAGATCATGTACCGTGAAGATATTTAGTCAATTCTATACCATAACGGTACATTCTAACCCTTGACGGAAGGCTTGTCTGAAACGTGGCCAACAGCCAATCACAGTGGCCGCACCATAATGCTCCAGTCTTGCATAAACGTAATTGGCTGGCTCGCACTAGGTTATTAGCATAAGGCGATCTGATTGGCTGACGCACGCGTTAGCGCTTGAAAAGTTGAGAAATGTTCAACTTCTGCCGCAAGCAACGGCATTGAGGCAACATTGATGGATCCACAATTCAGTTTGGCAACGCATGACGTCACCCATTAAAAGTAAATGAAAAGCGTTAACGCTTTCGCCCTGTGTGAATGTACCATAAATACATCAACACTTTATTTTTATGAGTGGATGCAGCAAAATTGCGATCAAAGTTGGCCAAAAACACACCTATAAACTTCGCTTTGCTACCATTAAAGTTTGTTTTTTATTTAAAAGCTTACAATTTTCGCTATTCAGTCAACAATGTCATTACAGTGGTAAGCCAGCAGAGAGTGCTTAAACAACCTTTTCATAAGTAATATGTGTTGCGAAGGACTTCATTTGGACTTTGAACTTTAACTCGTTCCCTGCCATTGAAGAGTTATCTCGTCAATTAAGAGAAAACGTTTGCATGAAAAAACGTGTTCCTGATGAGTTTTTATGGTTATCTGTAATACCGCGATTATCCACTAGATGCGCACTTACCCAATTTATAAAAAAGCTAATGCAAAAAATGATTTATCAAAATATACACGGAGTGTAAAATTAATAATCATTCTGAATCTGATCTCTAACAAAATTCCTCCAGAAAAAATGCAATTATTTCAGCTTTTTGTTAAAAAAAATATCTTTAAAGAAAAATACCCATATTTAAGAGATTGTAAGCAGAGAAAAAATATAGATAGGATGAAACATGTTTGTCCCTAGGTCTGTTCTTTCATTTTATATATTTGCATGTTTATATATTTTTACAACAAAATTGTCCTGAAGGCATTTTGTGAAAAATTACAATAAATTCTGGCGGACAACTTCAAAAAAAAAAAAGCTGGCGTAGAATAATTTAATGCGATTTTCTCAATATTTTTTTGCGCTCTCGTGTTCCAGATATTTACATCGTTGTATCTTGGCGAAATATTGTCCTAACCTAACACACCACACATTAGTGGAAAGCTTATTAATTTAGCTTTAAAATAGATTTTTTTGTATTAATCTTAATTTTAAAAAATTGACCCTTACGACTGGTTTTGTGGACTAGGGTCACATACAACAGCTAGTCACGAAACATGCAAGAACCAATGAGATTCAAAGTATCGACGTGTGGCCATATTTGAATTTATCTCGCTGATCTGTATGTATGTTCAGTATAGACACAAGACATATCGATCGCTACATAAGCTCAAAATATTTATCCTTAAACATTTATAAACTGTATATACAAAAATTGAAGTATAAGTATAAAGTTCTGTAAACATTTACTTGCCATCATTTCATAATTTTTTATAGGTCAACTAATCTACTCATCTTCATTGTAAGTGCATTACTGTATAATTCTATATAATGCCCAACCCTGATATATACAGGTATCGTTGCAAATGTGCGCTGTTTAAAACAAGGCTTGACTCAAAAGTAATAAAAAGCTAAACTGTTTATTAAGGTCTGGAAAAAGTTTAGATAAAAGTGGAGTGGTAATTCATACCACAATTGCAATTTACAGAAAATAGATAAAATTGTAATTTCTATTTCTAATATAATTTTTAAAGCTTTTGAGACACGCCATTGCCAAAGGCTGTACTGTAGGTTTAGTAGGCAGCAACACTATTTTATAAAAGACAATAAATGCACAAAGTTCAAGAATGGTGACACACAAAATGGAAATGCCAGAAGGGTTCGTATGAATAAGCAAAGGCAGGGAAAAAGCAGTAACAGTCATCGCTCTAAAATCTGCTAATGTAGCACAGAAACATCTCATCCCGGTCCACCACTCCAGAAAACCCATCATGCCCGGTTATAATGTTTTGTAAACACATATGCAAGCAGCAAAGACCCTGAGGCTTCAGACATGGCTGCCCATCCCTCCTGGTACCTGAAAAGAGGGATGCGAGAGACAGGGACAGTCCGTTCTGAGACACCGCCAGCAAGGACTGACCTTCACTGCCATCTGAGAGACAGAGACATCACTGAAGACAAGCTCACATCCATTGATACATTACTACAGTGAGCTCAAGGTAATAACACGTCTGTTGTCAATCCCATAATGCATCTGACAAAGTTACCACTGACCTAACCATACTATTTATTATATGTTTTTCATAATTATTCTAATAGTAATAAGTCGTAAGAAAGAAATAAAATATAATAACTTATATTAGACTGGGTGATATAGTAAAATCATGTATAGGTGCATATCGCCATTTATTAATATATGCCACTGTATTTGTTTACTGCAAACTATTTATTATCCAGCATTTAACATGTCTTAAAAACGTGACTGTTTGGCAACACCAGATAAATAAACTTTGTACATATACTTTAATCCCACCATACACTATTTCTATCCGAGATGATATTACAGATATTAAATAGTGTAGGTTCAATATGCTGTGTATGATAAAAACTGCAATGACTCTTCTGCTCTTTCCGTTTTCAACACATGAATAAAATCAACAAGCAAAATAAATGATTCAAAGTCACAAATAAGGAGTTAAGAATGAGTGTAATTGATAAAAAAAATTGTGATTTGAGACATATTTCACATAATCACATGAAATGGGTAATGATGTCAATCGTGAGTATGATTGTATGATCACAAAGAAAAAACAAAGGCATTATCCAAGTTTTCACTTCATACCTCTAAGCTCAATGTCTTCTACTTCTCTATCCGAGCCCGAGTCAGAGGGATGAAAGGAATCCTGGGAACTCCGGCGTGAGCCGCCAGTGTCAACGGATGGAGCACCTGCAGAAACCAATAATATTAGATATTATGCATTACAAAGATGTTATACAAGATCCTCTGCTTTTTACATTCACCCGTTTCTCCTGCCTTTATGCCCCCTAAATAACATTTGAATATTTATCACTTTAAAATTATTTTATCATAAATTAAGTCTTTGACATTGGACCCCTTGTATCGCTAAGATAATCAATATTTAATTGTAGTGTGACGAGATTTACACCCCTATTAAAGGGACACTCCACTTTTTTGGAAAATATGCTAATTTTCCAGCTCCCCTGGAGGTAAGCATTTGATTTTTACTGTTTTGGAATCTATTCGGCTGATCTCTGGGTCTGGCGCTGGCACTTTTAGCATGGCTTGGCATAATACATTGAATTTGATTAGACTATTAGCATCGCGCTTAAAAATAACCAAAGAGTTACGATATTTTTCCTATTTAAAACTTGACTCTTCTGTAGTTACATCGTGTACTAAGACCGACGGAAACTTAAAAATATCATTGCGCCTCTTGAAGCCATGTTACGGCAGCAAAGTCCTTAATTATTACGCCAGAGTAAGAGTATAGTTCCTAGCCATATCTGCCTAAAAAATGTAAACTTTTAATTTTCCGTTGGTCTTAGTACAAGATGTAACTACAGAAGAGTCAAGTTTTAAATAGGAAAAATATCAAAACTCTTTGGTTATTTTTAGCGTGATGCTAATGGTCTAATCAGATTCAATGTATTATGCTAAGCTATGCTAAAAATGCTACCACCAGACCCAGAGATCAGCTGAATGGATTCCAAAACAGTAAAAATCTTTAACTCTAGGGGAGCTGGAAAATGAGCATATTTTCAAAAAAAGGGCAGTGTCCCTTTAAATAAACTATTAACTGTGAGAAAGTGTGATTAAACGTCTCACCATTTTGTGAAGCAGCAGGTGGGGGCACCCGGCTGCGTCTTATCAGTTGCCTGCGCAGACGGATTTTTTGTTTGAGCTGTTGAATCTCGGTGTCGCTGTCGCCTTCTTCCTCCGCCTCGTCTGCCGGCCTCCGCATGTTACACTTCATCAGCTCGATAGCTGCTATCAGCGACTCACAGATGCTGAAGTGGGCGTTTTCCTGCAGCAATGAGATACGAATTTCAGTTATAAAATTATAAACTGACTTGTATGAGATAAGAATAACAATGGATGGGTTAAGGACTTTTTACTTGCCTTTTCCAGATCAGCACAGCTGCCGAAGTCTTGCTCTGAGAGGTAGCTGATCAGACTCTGACCCTCGGAGGGTCTGCGAAATAATCCATCTGGTATACTGTTGTTCTGGAAACCATCTACAGATGCACAAAAATACTTAATATTACAATATACTAAACATATATTTTTAAATAACTGTACACATTTTTTAAACTCTACTGTGTATGAAAAGAGTCAAAGTGTATGACAGATTGGTTTAATGTATATCGTTTTATATATACTAACACTGCGCAATGCTCTTATGTATTTTTTTATATGTAGAGAAAATCCCCTGAAGACAACTTCAGGTTCCTCAATCAATAATGCGAATAGCACAATGGCAGATTAGGGGCGTGTTTTAAAACCTGTTTTAAACCCGTTTTGTCATTATACTGGTATAATTATTGTTAAAATACCCTTGGGAAAAATGTCTGACTAAGCTTTCGTGTTCAACCTATCAAACTCAGAACAGAACTTTTGGGTGATTCTCACGAAAACTTGGTTTTAAAAATGTCAAGCATGAAAATGTAAAAATTGCTTAAATTTACTTTTTTTCCCACCAGACATTGAAAAACAAAGTCTGGAGTAAATGGGAACATTAATTTAAAAACTTTTACTTATCATTTAACACTTTTTCTAACATAATTTAAAAAATTAGTCCTAAAAAAATCTCATTACCGCAACAGTCAGAAAACATCAACACTGACATATTTTCAAAATGACATGACAAACCTGAAAGAACATAATTTGGAGATTGTGCACATGCATTTAAAATCAAAGTATTATGCTTCTATTAATTAAATTAATATTTAATAAGCATGTGTTGCGGTAATGATAATCAAGATGTCGTGTAAGCATTCTGACAAGACAATATTTAAAATTAACTGTAAAAAATGATCTTACCTGGTAGCCATCTTGAAGTAACTGGTCCATGTGCTTGGTCACTCAAAATCAAACTTTATTAAAATTCTGTATGTGTGCTTAAACTGTTCTCAAAAAGTGTTGCGGAGGATGAGAACATCAGGCATGGACACATCATTTTCCTAATTTTTCTTCATTATTATTATACATGAATATTCAGTAAATATTTTTTCTGTCATCTAAAGTAGTCTAGCAAAACATCCATTTATTTTTTTTCTTAATATTTTTGTGTTAATTTGATTAAATTACAACATAACGCATGTTCAAACACAGCCGGACACATTGCGGTAATGAGAATTTCAGCAGAAAATTAGATAAAATTTACAATTATAAATTCTTATGTTGAAATCACACATTGTGCAAGGTAGAACACAGTATTGTGTTAATTCTGATGCTTTTTAATGTAACTATATTACACATTTTAAAGCTAAAATCATTAGTGCCGTGGTGTTTCAATGGTTTCGTGAGAATCACCCTTTTAGTCATTTCTGCCTTATTGCTTGAAATTTGATTGGTTTTCCTATAGCCGAACCCTGTAATTTATACTACTAGACAAGGTACTGTGATAAAAACATCCAAGTTTGTTATAAAAAAAATTATATTTTTAAAAACTGTTGCAATACCAGTGGCTGCCACTTGTGAAATAAAAATACACCATTGTAATTTTTGCCCAAAAATGAAAATTTTACACTTAGGCCTTCTGTAGGGGTCGCACACCGGACGAAAAGCAGCGCCGCGCAATGAATCTAAAAACAGAACACATTTTTTATGAATGTACGCACACTGGCGGCAGCTGTTCGCTGTGACTCAGAACGCTGCTTAAATCCCTGTCGTGCCACAGAGCTCCACTTACATAGTTTAACATTAAATAACATCAGATTTGTCCCAAATCGTTAGCGATTAACATTGGTTGCTCACGTATATTTTGCATTTTGAAGTAGACGCTATCTGACTAAGCTTACGCTATTTATTGTGCACTTTCGGTGTACGATACCTCCGAGTTGTCCTAGACGCGACGCTGCGCTTCTCGTCCGGTGTACGACCCTCTTGAGGGTAATCAATGTGATTTTGTAAGAGAAATATCCATATTTAAAACTATATTAAACGAAAATAACTAGCTTCCGGTAACAACGGTATCTTAGACTCCTCTGCATTCACGAGAGAGTATCAGCGTAGTTTACGTACCTTTCGTAGTGACAGATGCAAAGGCACAGAGCAGGGAGCAAAACAACAACGCCAGTCACAAGTTAAAATGAGGATTTTAAAGAAAAAGGGTTGAGGATTTCGATATAACACAAGAGGAAATTGAGTTATCCCTATCTGTAGCTAAAACAACTAACAACGCAACGAGACTCTATTCTCAATGCATCTTACGCATCGTACAACAAAACATAATGCGCAATGGCCTCTAACGGAAGCCAGTTATTTTCATTTGTAAAGTTTTAAATATGGTTATTTCTCTCAGAAGGCCTTCATTTATCCCCCTGGAGCCGGTTGGATTTCTTTTGCGAAGAATGGATCCACATTCTTTGGGTTTGTAGGATGTAGACCCCATTTCTAACTTTTATAAAGCTTGGAAGAGCTAGGACATTTTCTAAAATAACTGAAAGATGATGGACATATTTAACTCAGATGGCTTGAGGGTGAGTAAATCATGGGGTAATTTAAATTTTTGGGTGAACTATCGCTTTAATTTAATACTATAATGGCACTAATCCATTTCATAGTACTTTTGGGAGCTTTTCCACTGGGTGCAGTACGTAGTACCCGATACTTTTTTAGTACCGCCTCAGTCGGGGGTTCCAAGCGAACCGAGCTGATACCAAAAGGTGACGCGAAAACACTGTAGATCACTGATTGGTCTGAGAGAAATGTCACTACAAGTGTCATTGCTATAATGTAAAAGATTAGCTTTACCTTCATGCTAGCTTGCGCTATCTCGAGTAAACCTGTTGTCATCTGTTCTTTGGTGTAAGTTCCCAAACTCCCTTTTAGCGATAAAAAACATCCACAGGTTGAGAATCAGGAACACCATAATAGTTTTTTTCAAGACTCGAAGTTTGTGGCGGCAGATTCACGATGCGAACGTCTGCATATATGCTTAAATACAACTTAAATGAGGCTCAGCGGAGAGCGTCGACTGACGCCACGGGTGTTTGTACAGAAACTGTCATGTGAGACAGAGATAGTGATAAATGCAATGTGCAAACATCTATTCGTGGTGGTCAATTTTAATTTTGTGGCGGACTGAGAAATAAATGAATATATGGGAACGTACAACCACGCTCTCACTTGTATGATGTCTCAGCAGTAGGCATAATTCCTCCCATTTCGAAGTGTTACTAAACTCGATGGAAAAGCTAACCAAGCCAAAGTGAGCTGACCCAAAGCAAACCTTGGGGTACTATGCAATGGAAAAGCGCAATAATTGTCTTTATATCAAGAAAAGATGTACTCACTTGATTCCATATAAAGAGAACTGTGTGTACTGCTATCTCTGCTCTGGGGTGAGAATGGATCACAGCTTTTCGAGCATGGCGTATCTGTAACAGATTCTGTGAAATACAACAACACAAAATGCAAATTTAGTTCACAAACGCATCTTTATAGTTTCACAGTCTGTGCCATGATGAAAATATTAAATGAGAATGGAGGAAAAATAAACAAGAAGGATAAAACCTCTCTGCAACAGGTCAAATTGTTCTTAAGGAACGTACAGGTGCATTTAATAAAATGCCCAAACAAGCTGAAGATAAACAAGATGAAAAGAAGCAAAGAGAATTTGAAGATTAAATAAAATTGCACAAATTTGCATTCACTGCTAAAAAATTAAAAATGACGTGCAAAAACGTAGAACAAATACAGCAAATATTATTCATGCGAAGGTGACAGAAATGGAGGGCTTGGACAAAATGCAGTTTCACAACACTGCAAACCTGCGACAGGGTCCTCAATAATAATGGTGATTTTCCTGTGACCCTCTCCTTTACATACAGAGAAAAGAGAAAGAGAAGAATATAGTTGAAGCAGTAAAGATGTGCACACCAAAAGCAAGACCAGAAGAGCAGAAGAGATACGGCAGTCAAAAGCAACACTCGTAGATTTGCATTAAAAATCTACTTTTTACTTAAATTTAATTAGATAAATGAGTGTTAATATTTTTTGCATAAAGTGTTGGGAAAACTAGTTTAAAATTAAACAAGTCTGAAGCAACTTTTAATTAATCTGACTTTTTGCATGTTTAAGTGCTATAATTGGGTCCCCAGTGCTTCTATCAACCTAGAAAATGTTAAAAAGATCAACCTAGTAACTTGGTTTTGGTAAACCATTCTCTGCAAGCATGTGAAAAAATAGGTCATTGAAATTTGGCTCCCCTTGTGATGTCAGAAGGGGATAATACCGCCCCTTAATCTGCACTATCCAACCACGGCACTGTCGTTTAGTGCATAGATCAACTCATTTGCATTTAACTTTTTCACTGCCATTGACGAGGTATCCCGTCAATTAAAGACACACTATGCAGTTATTTTACCTTAATACAACAGCTTCCAAGTTATTTCGGTGGTAAACAAAGCTATAGTAGGGCGAATCATCCTCCTATTGAAGCTCGAGGAAGACGCCGCTAGCAAAACCAGCAATGCAAGCTTGAGAGAAGCGCCCCTGACAAATCTCGCGAGAATCACGACTTGCTTTACGGCAACGACGTCACACACGTTAGGCTTGTTCGACGGGTGCGACGCTGCAAGAACCGACCGCAGGCTGACGCCAAAGTACCACGAGAATGATCCGAGACGGCACTTTGACGTCATCCGGCTGACGGCTCCTGCAGCACCGCATGAAGTCGATCAAGTCTATAACAACAACTGCACGCTCGAATTTGAGACGTGAGGCTAAACGATTTAAAAGTTAAGAAAGCGCGTTTGGAAGAGAGTAGGAAAAGATAATCTGACCTCGTTAGGAACCGGACAAGAGTCCCACTCGGTCAGGCTTTTACTCGTTGGCGTGAGCTAAAAGACAGCCCTGGATCCAACATGGATGCTGATCTGGCGATCTTGTTGATGGACTAGTAAGTAAATCTCTTATTTGTAAACTTGTTTGCGGTCTATGTTGTATGTTGTTGCGCTTGCTTGTAGTATGTCATGCGATTATCATGACAACAGTTGTCAATATCTTACATAATTATTAGGACATAAATAAGCCTAGAGGTTGTGTAAACATGCACAATTTGCAAACTATTATGATAAATAGCAATAATCATGTATAGTGACATTATAACGACCAATGTTATGAAATAATGCAACGTACACAATTAACTTTGTCATGGCATTTTGTAATGTTTACATAACAATAAAAGAACACAAATTAAATTATACAGTAGACATAGACTATAGACTGTTTACTTGTGATTGAGCTGCAATCATGTAAAAACGTTATAAGCCAGCAAACGCGGTACTTTATTATTATATACCTACTCTACACTTGGAATAAACTTCTTATTATGCTATTATCATCATCTGTAGTTTAGTAGACTATGCAGTAGCCTAATATTTGTATGAAATTGTGAAACATTAACTGGTCATTATCTTCGGAGGTGTACAAAGTGGGGGTGGGAAATTACGACAGTTGCAAGTATTCTCCAGCGACTCTAGGGGTCGGTGTTTGACAAAAACGCCGAAAATGCATAGAGCGCCTTTAAGAGATAACATTTCCCTGCCAGTGACGCTTTCCTGATGAGTTTTTACAGTAATCTGTAATTCCGCTATTATCCACTAGATGGCCAATTTATAAAAAACTGAAGCAAAAACTACTTTTAAAAAAAAACTAAAAATGTTTTGTTAAAAACTACATTTCTTTACAAAAATGCTATTAATTTGCTAAGATATTTCAGGAAATGTTTGTAACCAAACCGTTTGTGAGCCCCATTACTTCGTTTTAAAACGAATACTATGGAAGTGAATGGGGCTCACCAACGGTTTGATCACAAACATTACTCAAAACATCTTCATTTGTGTTCATCAGAATTAAGAAATTTATACAGGTTTGTAACAACATGAGTGTGAGTAAATGATGAAAGAATTTTCATTTTTGGATGAACTATCCCTTTAACTCCTGTCAGTATTGCATTGTGAGCTAATCTTCCAAATACGGTACTACGGAGGGCCACATTTCCGGGTGACGACAGAGGTATTCAGGCCAATCACAACGTATGGGTTAGCTGGCCAATCGGAGATCACTGCGCTTTTCAGAACAATGAGCTTTGTACAAAATCAATAATGTAAGGTATGTGGAAAATAATGTGTTTTTTAACCATAACCCACACAAACACATTGTATTATACCAAATAGATCGAATGCCTGAGTCAGACTGAAAACATTCCAGTTAATCGGATCATTGATTTGGCGAACTCTTATGCATGCAATTAATACAATATTAAATTTGTCATGCCACACAGGTAAATGCTGTAAAAATCACCTGACACTTTCTGAACGAGGCTTTGACCTTAAAATTGTAATTGTACGCACCATTTTTCAGTTTTTGTGAGATGCCTGTATCAGAAAAAGATCGCGTATGGCCCTTGGAGCTCCGCCCAATACTCCTCTGAGCCTCTGAGAAAGAGCAGCGTCGCAGTGGAGGTGGAGCCAAAGCCATCTGTGTGGAGCCCTGCGTTTCCAGGTGTTCACTGCTTGGCGTGGAGCTGGACGAGTCCCGACGTCTGCGCTTCCCTAGATTACCGATTGCAAGATATTCCGGACCGTCATCCAGATCCACTTCCGTGCAATCCCGCACCTCGGCCGGAGCAGGTGACCTGGGTTCTGTAAAGGCAATCTGAGGTATTTTTGTGTTCGGGGGGCTTTGATTTCGTCCGCCGCACACCCATGGAGCCCCTTGCGTACTGCTGGACGGCACAGAATCTTTAAGACAAAATCAAAAAGGCGCTCTGTGAATTTGAGGAACGATCACATTTCTTCACCACAAACATTGCTGACAGCCCACCATCGCTCATTTTCTCACCAAACAACATGCTATTTTCTGTCAGTGTGAGGTCTTTTTGTTTGTGAACAAGTGAGCGTTTAGTGTCGGTAATCGAGTCACAGAGCCCTGTTGTTCTCGCTCTGAAATCTGCTGACCTGAGATTTTCTCAGAGTGTGGAGTGCTGGGAATCTCCGTGAGCCTGCGGCACTGCGAGTTGTCTGCAGTTTTCCAACTTCCTGACACCCCTGGCAGCAAACACATACTCTGACTCTTCAGCAAGCCAAAGGGAGGAGACTCTTTCAAATGAGATAGCTGTAAACACACAGGACAAAATTGACAAATCTGTACGTAAAATAATACAAGGACATAACTTGAGAATGATTAGGTCGTAAATGTGCACGATAGGTAATACACAACCAAGCATGAGGTTCCATTGTACATACTGAATATGTTAACTAGGTTATCTTGGTAACATATGTTAAAGGGACACTCCGCTTTTTTTGAAAATATGCTAATTTTCCAGCTCCCCTGATTTTTACCGTTTTGGAATCCATTCAGCTAAATATCTGGGTCTGGCGGTGCCACTTGTGGCATGGCTTGGCACGATCCATTGAATCTGATTGGACCATTGGCATTGCGCTAAAAGTTAACCGAGGAGTTTTGATATTTTTCCCGTTTGAAGCTTGACTCTTCTGTAGTTACATTGTGTACTAAGACTGACAGAAAATTAAAAGTTGTGATTTTCTAGGCAGATATGCTAGGAACTATACTCTCAAACTGGCGTAATAAACAAGGACTTTGCTGTCGCAATGATATTGCGCAGCAGCCGAAAATAGCCCCCTTAGTAACTTTCAATGGCAGGGGACTATTTTCGGGCACTGCGAAATATCATTGCGCCTCCTGCAGCCATGATTTTTTTGCGCGATGCTAATGGTCTAATCAGATTCAATGGATTGTGCTAAGCTATGCTAAAAGTGGTAGCGCCAGACCTGGAGATCAGCTGAATGTATTCCAAAACGGTAAAAATCAAATGTTTAAAACTAGGGGAGCTGGAAAATGAGCATATTTTTAAAAAGTGGAGTGTCCCTTTAAACAGCAACAAATTTGCAACAATATTCAAATACATCATACAAGTTGCACAATGGGGTTAGTTAATGTTTTGTTGAGTATATCAGCACTACTGATATCTTTATTTAACAAGCTTAGCCTACATCTTCCGTGTTTGATGGGAAAGGTATGCTTAATGGATGGCTCAATAAAAAGACCTGTGGAAAGAATTTGTGCCAGACGTTTTTATCAATAAGATCAAAGGCCACTTCCTGTTTAACCTACAGTAGTACGCAACCAGAAGCTGGCTGTTGCTATCTTGCGAATATACGTTACATTACGGCCTAAAAAATTATAAAATGGTCATCCATTCTGAAGCACCAACTTTGGCTTCCGTAAATCTGGACAAATGTTCTCCAAAAAGGACAGTGAAGAGTGACAGGGTGGGATTGGGAAACGCCCGTTGGATCATTCAAACTTGGGACCAAAATACAACACGAATGTGGCAGCCACATGCGTCATAACTAATATAAATCAAACGTTCTCACCCGGACAGTGTCGATGAGGGCCAACAGCCGAGGGTTATTTTGCTCCACCGCCTCCAGACATTGGAACATGGCGCACACGTGAGGTTCGCTTAATAGAAAGGCATCATCTACAGAAGATGACAATTGTTTAATGATAAATAATATCACATTGCACTGAAATTGCAACTGTGTCCGAACGATAAAGTCATAGACGGCACGTCGGAATTAGACGTACCGTTGTAATATTTCTGTATATTTCCTCTGTGCTGCAGTAATGGCTTAAGCTGTGCAGATAAGATATGACCTTGAAGACTGTGTAACAGCCAGCGTTCAGCTTTATAACCCTCTCCAAAGCACTGCATGCCACTGCTCAAAACAGGCTCCAACTGACTGAACTGAAAAAAAAAGAAAGCAAATCATTTCATATTTGTGATGGAAAAATTAAGTAAAAAATGTAAAATCGATTGATTGAAATACCTGTTCTACATGACGGGCCAAATGAGGAGAGAGGTAGCGCACGCACCACACAAAACGCCAGTAGTCTTTTTGTTTATAGTAAACCTGCTGGGTAAAAGAACAAGGTCAGATCTTGTACCACAAGTTTTGGTTGCATTATCTGCATTTTTCCCCAGCGGGATTTGGGATGAGACATCGGTATGGTGTGATATGACCCTCCTTTCCAAAAGAAGCGTTGCCATAAATGTACACTCAGGTCAGGCATAAGCTTTCTAACCAGCTTGAAGGTTGTGCAGTTGTACAATTTCATACAGAAAGGAAATGTCAATGTTTTTTATTTTTATTTTCACCATAAGCTGTTTTAATAGAGGTTCTAAAGGGGATATTTATTATGCTTCGACTTGCATGTAAACATTTTTCCAATTTGTAGAAAATAAAAATGGATACGTATCATATATTCATCCCAAAATTGCATTTATACATTTATATATTGCTTTCATCAGGTAAGTATACACCAGTCAAAAATCTGGACAGTGTCAACTGAATATTTGGTCACTATAAACCTTGTTTGTGTTATTTCAACATGTTAATGAATTTATGATTATTCTAAAATGTAGGAAATAGTATTTGCGTTTAGGGCTGTCACAATGATTAAATAATCGTCTCATCGCAATTGTTTGACCTCATCGCAATGATTTCAGATCACCGCAATGATTGCACATCTCTCTAAAATACACAAGGGGGAGCTGCAGCGCCTGGATAAACGAGACTGTATCAGATTGCGCTCCATAACTGACAGTGTAACGCAATACATAGCAAAGCAATTTAATAGAGTGGAAAAGAAATGCTGCAAAACTTTGATAAACGATATAAACTGCCAGGTTAAACATACATTTCCAAAACAGCTATTCCAAATTTAAGAAGTGGAGGATGCTATTCTTAAGGATCTGCAATGCTGCGTTTACACCAGCCGCGGTAGTGGCGTGAAGCACGAGTGATTTCAATGTTAAGTCAATGTGAAGACGCATTGACGCGTGTCTGGAGGTCTTGCTGCGAGGATGAGGCGTTTGGTGCGGAAGACGCGATTCGCGCGAACTAGATGCGCGAATGGCGCGCCTGGCACAGTATGCGCAAATTGTGCTTTTTGTGCCGGAATTTCGCACCGCGTTAACCAATCAGGGGCCTGCTTACTGCTGTGGCGGCAGCCCCGCCCGGAGTCACTCATTCAACCTGAAGGAACGCTTGATATTGTCCGTGAGCAGTCACCCGGAGCTATACGACACAAGTTCTTATTCTATAGAGACAGGAATAAAAGGGACCTCACTTGGAAGAGTGTCAGTGAGGACATTGGGCAATCTGGTAGGTTGTAATACACATTTAACTTTTGAGTCATGTGACGTTTATCTACCCGTGCCATTTATTTTCCCCCTATAGTAAGATTGCCAAATACAAACCGGTAACTCTCTCGATAAATGCACAAATCAATATCAGTCATCTCGCAAACAGACAACCGCATAGCACTTGCCCCTCCCACAAGAAGCGAATTTTGCCTCTGACGCGCGTCAAATGCTTGCTTTTTCCGCACGTCTACTTCGCTCTAGACAAGCAAATGCATTCAAACTGTTCAAGCGGCAAACTAGGTGCGGTAAACGTGATTTTGACGCCTCAAATGCGGTTGGTGTAAACGCAGCATTAGGAATAGATTTTTTTTGCAGCCACTACAGACATGTGGTCCAGTACTAATATGACCTTAGTAAGATTGGTTACTATTTAAGGCCTGTTCTGGTAAAGTCAGTTTATTTTGATTGCATTTTTATTTTCAGTTATTTTTCAGACACTTTATTGTGTTTATTTCTTATTAAGAACTTTCAGTTTTTGAAAGATATATTTATTAAATTATTATTTTTAAATAAGTGTTGTGTGTATTAATATTTACTGCCAGGTAAACCTTGCAAAATATTTAATTTATATAATCACAACAATGTGTGAAATTTATTCCATGAACAAAAAAATTTATGAGAATTAAACGTCAAAGCAATAGAACAGGCAATTAATCGTCATAATTGTCACAATTTATTAGACAATTAACCGTCAGCAAAATTTCATAACCGTGACAGCCCAAATGTGTTGTTTGTTTGTTTATTCATAATGCCATTTCAGCATCTATGGCTGAAAGGAAGCGGGAAGGGCAATTTGGCATTCCCAATTCACCTAACCTACATGTTTTGGCATGTGGGAGGAACCCAGAGTACCCGAAGTAAAACTACGCTGACACAGAAAAGGCCACCTGATCAAGCCAGAGCTCGAACGACTGTGCCACCATGAAAACAGTGATTAAAATAAGAAAATGTCTGCCTGTAGTGTAAACAAATCTAACATTCTTCCTTGTTGGAAACATCGCATGGGAAAGTTTTGATGTCATTTAAGGTACAGAAACTAAAAGAATGAAGAAATGAAACTTGTTTGATCGGCCACACAGTCTATTTGTGTGTAAAAGTTTCTGGTAAATCAGACTGTTGATTGGGATAGTGTGCATGGGTGGTTTATATGGGTTACGGCAAAACATATAATTTTATAAATACAAACTTTAAAACACTGCTTATACATCAATGCATCTCTAAAAGTGAGTGGTGTAGTGCAGTATATATGCAGGTATACCTACTTCTATATTAGATGGCATGGGGTATACCCACTTCTAAACACTAAACATTGATTAACCTCCTATGACCCGAGCTTTGGTTTGTCTTTATTTTTTGAGATTTCTTACTACTATTTGGGGTTAGGAAGGAAGTCATTTACCTACAGCATAAAAAGGCTGATATAACAAAACTGGTAATTAATTAACTATGTAATAACACTTACTTGTATAAAGGTGCCAAAGAATGCCTTAAAATAGAATTTTAAATTGTTCTCTGATATCTACATAGAAGGTATGTGACTTTATTAAGTGCAAACTTTATCCAGAAACGTTTATACATGTCAATTTACAACCCTAGGATTTGCCTTTAAAATGAAATGGTCTATTATTACCTTATTTGAAAGGATCATGAATAATAATGTTGAGCTCTGCTCTGATTGGCTGTTTCAGACGGCAGCTTGTTCAGTAGCTCTGTTTGTGTACAAACAGGCCTTATGTTTGAGCCTGTATCAGACAAAGATACAGACTTTGAGCAATCATCAATGACTCAGAGATTGAAAATGGATGTTTTGAGTGGTAAGTTTGTGTTTTTTCAGTATTGACCTGCAAACGTAACTGTAACGTCAATAGTAGAACTTCAGTCTAGACGTTAGCATATAGCATTAACTAGCATATAGCGATCACAACTTTGTTTTTTTAGCATTGTACCAACTTTGCAATTAATTTAATGTATACATTTTATGTTGGGGGTGTACATCACGACTGTAACGTCACAGACTGTGTTATGTTGAGATTGGCCTGTTTTCACAAGAAGGAGGAAACTTGAGGCTCACGATATGTCATTACCATCTACAGAACTCATATTACTCATCTATGCCTAGAGGTAAATACAGCTTTACATCTACGGCACCTTTAATGTCCGTTGCAAAAGCATATAATGCATTTTCTCTGTGGAAAATAGTTACACTTGCCCAAACAAAATCTGTACGAAATATAGCTCAAAGTAATTACATTTAAACCAATAATCCACAAGAACTGCATATATAGTATCCGTCAAAAAGTCCTATTGGCTCATCCCAAATTATTTTTCTTTAACAATCATGCACAGCACCTGTTCATGCTTTAGTCCATGTCCCAGTATATTATTCATGTCCTTGTGCAGGCGCTGAAGACCCCCATAGCGAGACCACACATTGGGGTTGTTGGTTGACAGCAGTCCTTCAACAGTCGTCTTCAGATTAGACAGAAGCTTCCAGAGTTCCCATCTGAGAAGACACGTGTAAATCAGACTGGTAATGGTTTTCAGTTAAAATTATTTAAAAACAGTGGCAGTAGCTGGTCCTCCCAGCCTGGCAAAGCTGGTGGGTCAGCTGGTCTTCAAGCATGACCAGCAAAGTCCAGTTTGACCACCTTAAAAAGTGCTTTGCTATACTAAACTGTGAGACCAGCTAAAACCAGATAACCATCTTATGCTGGCTTTAGCCGGAGTCTTTTACAATTATGCATTTCTGTATAGCAACTTTACAAGATACATTTTTGCCCAAACAGCAGAAAAGTGCACAAAAGAAGGAAATGAAGGACCATTACAATATAAAAAAAACTTTTGTGTTCACTGTCATAGAGTAACAAAGATAACAGAAAAGTAATAATTGTCTTGAACATGTTTGTGTTGTTGTGACTGTTTTATAAAAACTACTACGACCGCATCAGGGTGCAGCGATGGTTTTAGTACCAAGCTTAAATGAGATTTAGCGATGTCGTCTGGTATTTAACATCTGAATGTGAGCGCATCACGAGACTGAAGATGTCATTTGTTGTTTGCATTTGTTGACCATTTTCTTTGCTCGGGGTAAAATCTGCTGCAACATACGACATGAAATCACAAATCCTACTATTATCAGGGCGCACTCATGAATATTCATTACGTCATGGGACATCGCTAGGAAACCTTCCGGGATAATCCGGTTCCCTATTGGTTTATTCGCAAAGGCCCTACCGCCCACATACAAACGCATACCTTTTCGGCCAATTACATAAAGGTATCGATCGATGACCTAATAAACATTCATAAGCCTCATCATAGTACGATTTGTAAGCTCACTAGCCGGTTAGCTCAATGTTGTAATCAAAAACTGCCTCAGCGAGCAAGACTGTTAGAAAAGATTATTTCTATGTACTCAATAAAAATGCTTTTTAGAACATGAACTAAATGTAGAACATTATGTTGTATAATCTAAACGCAAGCCTATCTACATGATCTAACTTAGCTGTCAGACTCAACACTGTTATTTACATATTTAAATATACCTGCGCTCTGCATCTTCCGCCTCCATTGATATTTCCATCTCTGTCCCGGTTAAATCTGCTTATTTCAGCTTGATTTTGATCGCAGTTCAGACTTAACGAGAGAAAAACTCCAATCAGGTTGGAGATGTTTCCACTGGGCGTCCCGCACCATAACAAGACCGAGAAGTATGAAGTCAGCGATAAGCGCTCACACCGGAAATGCATTCCTCAAATAGCGGATACATTTATTGTACATAAAATAAAAGTTTTGGACTTTTATCAAATAAAAGTACGTAAAATCGTGAAATGTCGAAGCCAAAGCAAAGCACAAAGGATTGTGATTAATTAATTTAGATTTTATTAAAATGCAAAACGATTATTTTATAAATTAAGGTAAATTAATTTACCTTAAAAAGTGAAAGTCTATAATTTTTTACTCGTGTCGACCCTATCTCGACCTGTTTTTAATTTTCACCCAAATGTAACTTACCTTTTTCATACAACCACAGTTTATAATGACAAAAAAGTTAAAAAAAAAAAAAAGTACGTATATGGTGACCAACCTCAAACAACGACACGAGGGGGTGTTTACGTTTATTATTGGTAAACATTCTTTTTCTTGTTTGAGATTGTATTGTAAATTTAAAACTGAATATCCCCATATGGCAAAAAAATAAATTTCTCCTGGCAAAAATATTTTTTAAATATATGCTAAATACATTTTGTAGAATGTTATGCTCAGTTGAATATATTTTTGAATGTGGAAAATATATTTGAACAATTTGTTTATTGAGACGTAACAAATTATCCCAGTATATTTCAAAAATATTTGAAATGAAATAGTTAAATCTCTTTTAACATAATAACAATAAATAACATGACAATAAAGGAAAGACACTAATTAACATTTAATGAAAAGAAGAAAATAATAATAAAATTAAATAAAAAATAGTAATAATAATAATTATAAATAAATTAAGGGCACAGGTCAATTCAGATATCAAACCAAAAAGAGTTGAAAGTAGTTGAAAATAGTCAACCAGGAAACAAGTATAAAAAGGGGTTACTTGAAAAAAAACAGCAATTGGCTAAATGATTACTAATATAATGTGGGTGTAATTATGTTAAGAATCAAGATATTTTGTCTCTTTCGAATGTGGAAATATATTTAGTTTTAACCTTCATATATCAACATATATTTCAAAATGTATTTTAAGGGCAAGCAAATATATTTCTAATTTTACATCCCATGTCAAAAACGTATTTTTTGCCTAAATATATTTTAAATATATGCTAAATACAAGTTAATTTATAAAGTATATTTTTAAGTGGAAAATATATTTAATTTTAACATTTTAAAAACTGTTATGTTCACAGGTTCGTAACAAAGTTTTTCTTCCAATGCGACGTGAATATATTTCCTTGGATTGAAATATATAGAGGGCTAAATATATATTTTTAATGCTTTAAAAAAATGTAAATATATTTCAAAATGGCCAAAAAAAATCTGTGAAAAAATATATTTTTGAAAACATATTCTAAAATATATTTCAGTGAATTTATTTTTTTTGCCATTTTTGTATATTTTGAAATATATTAAAAAATATATATTTTCTTGTCATATCGGTCGTGACTCGTGTTGCTTAATTTGTTTTCTTTCTCGATTGTTAATTTTTAACAATTTTTACTGTTGCATGTATACATCCAATAAATAAAATATATTTGTTGTTTATCGTATTTTTTATTTAAAGGGATAGTTCACCCAAAAATGAAAATTCTGTCATCATTTACTCACTCTCACTCACTCAACCGTTTGAGGACCCCATTTACTTCCATAGTATGAAAAAAATAATACTATGGAAGTAAATGGGGCCCACGAAAAATTGGGTGACAAACATTTCTCAAAATATCTTCCTTTGTGTTCATCAGAAAAAAGAAAATTTATACAGGTTTGTACCAACATGAGAGTGAGTGAATGATGACAGAATTTTCATTTTTGGGTGAACTATCCCTTTAACCTGTATCATGTGTTTTAACATGCCAAACGTGATCAATAGCGGAAAAGACAGATCTGTTGTGCTGCTGACAACATGATGGCGCTGTTGAACATATAATTTACCAACTTTTTTACTACTTTAGTAGTTATACATGACACAGAACTACAAAATATTTTCCTCGAGTCACACTGCAGGCATGTCAAGTTGCTACATGCCCATGCAAACAAGTTATTTTTAGGTGGTCTTTTTTGCATTGACAGTTAGAGCCCAAGGGAGATTTTTTAAATGTGTGTCAAAACACTTTTATGTTAATAAATCGTTTTCACTAGCGAATATATTACATACAGTTTATAGTCAAATGCAACTATTTACGGCCAGAGAAAAAGTGTGTGTGTGTGTGTGTGTGTGCGCGCACATTGTATCAATTAGTACTTTTAACAAGCTACATATCTATTGGCAGGTAGCCTATAACACACTTTGCATATTAGACAATCCTTCTTTTTTAAAGATTCCTACCACCCTTCCTTCAAGGCATCTTTACTTCTGGAATATTCTTGAATGATTTATAACCACCTACAGATCATTTAAATAAAACACAAAAGAGGTTGTTATTGCAATACCCAAATTTTTATTATATCCGTTTTGGAGTAGTTTGTTGATATATTTATTGTTGATATATTTTCAAGAGAAAATAAATCCAACTTTTTATTGCTTCTATTGTCAAGCGCCTTTATAAATTGAGTTAACAGCATTACAAGTCTTCTATTTAACTAAACATTTAAACTTGTGCAATAATATAACCGGTTTCTTATTTTTCATGCAAAACTTAGGTTATCTAAGTTTATCTCATTACTGTTAATATTTATCTGTATTTTGTTTTATGCTTTGCTACCGTTTTGTGTATTCCTTGTCAGATTGATTTCATCATACTTAATAACATTTTATAAAACTAAATTTAGATGCGAAAACATTTTGTACCTCAAGTAGTATGGTATGTTCTCAATTAGATGATTTCAACACAGCTAAAACCTTGAATGTTGAAAATCTCTTTGAAGTTTGAAGTTCTGCTTACTTTCACAACACACATACAGTATATCAAATAAAAGAAAATATTTCAAATGATCCAGTTTTCAATAGAACAGTAATTTATTCTTGACAGAAAACTAAACTTTTCAAAACAGCACATTACAAGGGTATTAAGATATTTTCAAAGGCTCAGTGATCAAGCTTAATACATTTTGCTTGTATACTACAATTCCTTCAACAAATAAAAAAACAAACAAACCATACGTTTACCAGGTGATGCGGACTGATGTGATTTTACAATTTCTATTTGGCTCTATAGGGCAAAAATAAACCAGAGTGCTGTAAAGTTTATAATACACAAGGCACAAAAGACAATAAAACACATGCCCGTGAATTAGTATATCTGTGATTGTAATTCTTTGTGACCGTTGCTATTTTATCTTTAATTTGTAAGTGTAAACTATTCCATGAAACAAAACTTGTAATGTATTTTGTACATTTTCTGCAATGTAATAAACACTATATGCATCAAGCTTGACAGCACCACGCAACTAAAACAAAATGGCTCATTTTTTGTATTACTGGGGGCCAGAAATTACCCTTCACCGTTCATATAAGTCGAATAATATCGTTCACAGACTTCCTTTAAAGTTATGTCGAATAAAAAACATGAGGTAAGAAAACAGATCATGCAAAACATGCTTACCAGCAATGAAAGATTCATTAACATGGCAAAGTAAAAAAAATAAAAATAATAATCAGAAAGTGTGCATTACAAAACAAATCTACATATTTTCTTCTTTGGTTACAAATATATTTGTATGAAGAAATTCACAGCTTTTCCCCCACCCAGATTTGTTTTGTTTTTATAATTCAGGTACAATAAGTGACAAACGTTGGGGAATTATGGCAACTATACTTAAAATTAGAGAAATACTTGATAACTGGTGCTCACCTGTACAAATGGCTACTTATAATACTTTACAATCTATACACATATACATTCAACCCCAATCAATCCAACTGTACAGGACTGTGTATCAGCAAAGATTATTCAACCTTCAGTTGGAGTTGGAACTGTGCCACGGGGATATTATTGCCTAAAACTTGATGCAAATTAACAATTAAGTTGTCGATGCTTTAACATCTCTTTTACATTTCAGAAACCAAAAAAGTTTCTTTATATAATAGACCTCTGTTGCATTGTTCATTTACATTATGAAAATAGCAGCCCTCTAATAAATACACGCAAACTGTAAATTTAAACAGACAAAATGGGATTTAAGTCATGCTGGCTTTCAAAAAAAAACACCACAGTCCCGGCCTTTCCATGGTACTACTAAATCGGTGTTCGTCCAACCTTAGCAATGGACATCCACCACAGGCGTCCTGCTAAACGGTCATCTCAGCATCCTTGCACCGTGCCTGGGACAACCTGCCGCAACCCTCTTCTTCAACCCAAACGCGAGCTTCTCCCAAAATGATTGTCTAATACTTGGAAAGCCACGCAGCATGTAAAATCGAAGCATGGCTCTCCACAAGGTGGCCAACTATAATCTCCTTTGCAGACTGCAAACGTTTGCATTTTTTCATGTAATGCTGATGAATTTCTCACGCCGTGGAAACGTTGGGTTGTGGGGGCAAGGCCACGAGTTTGCTCCCATCCTGTAGGATGGCGTTTACTGGTGTCTGTTGGGGCGAAGTGCTTCCGGGGTTATTGGGCTGACCGGAGAGCTGGCTCAACTGTTCGGTGTTGGCCAGAGATTTTAATACTGCATTTTCTCTTTCCAGCATAGAGTTTCTTTCATAGAGCTCCTTGATTTGCTCCTTCAAGACTTCTACTTCCTCACGCACAGCGTACATTAAATGGCTTTTTACAAGATCCTGAAAAAAAAGGAGTAGAAAATAAACATCTATTATTGCATGATTTCTGTAAACATTTCAAGATTTGAACCGAAATCAAAATACTTACCATAGCTTGCTCGATCTTGTTATCTATGGCCACGACACTGGCGCCAGATGCACTGTTGAGATAAAAAAAACAAAGAGGCTATTTTTAAAACAGTAGTTTATACAGATATCGTCTTCTGAGGAATATTCATGTCGTGCCATGTAAATGACATCAGATCAGATGAATCACATCCGTAAGCTGCCAACTTTTACCCAGCAATAAATCACACCGACAAATTTACATGACATTTCCTTGTTTTGCGTTTCAGCACATATAGTAGCCTATAAAATCACACCTGTAATTTTCCAAAGAAAGATGCTTATCAGACATGCGCATATTGCAATATTAAACCAGTGTCAACATTACATACTGTTGCGCAACTTATTGCGCATTTCTGCGTGAATAATGTTAAGGAAAGATTATAAGAGGTGCATATTTTCATTGATATTATCCTAACCAACTATGTAGTGTTATTTCTCTTTTACCGCTTATCTAGTAGTTGGTGCAAAACAAAACAAAACATTTATAGTAACTCTAGATGAACTTGGATAACATGCGTCAATCATTTTTCAGTTCCGTTTTTACGCAAATAAATCATAACACTTTGGTAAATACATGAACTATGTACAATAAACAATATAGTTTTCAGCATTTATTGATCTTTGTTAATGTTAGTTCATTACTCATCATGTTAGTTCAACTGAAATCAACATGGACGAATATTAATACAGCTTAGTTAATGCATTAACTAATGTTAACAAATACAGTGAGCTACCCAGTAACTTTACAGTGAGCTACCCAGTAACTTTACTAATAGCGTCTTAAAAGATTTGCGCGTTCATTTGTTGGATAAAGTCAAGAGCGCGTGCTTGCGTCTGCGCTCATTTTTATTGTTGGTCTGTGTTTATGTCTCAGCGTCGGGTCTCAAGTCGTAAGTTTTGCCGCGAATCAATTATGTTTCGTTCCGTCGCGCTCTGTCCTTCTGTATTTATACGCAAAATTAGATTTTTACCGCGAATTATCCCCACAATGCTTTAAAAGGTCTAACCCTAACAGAATAAACATAACAATAAACTTAACTTAGTACTGAACATATTTTAAGTAGCAAATGTCAAAACAAAAGTTTACTGTATGTCAAGTCAAATATTTATTCCGGGCATAGTAACGCTCACTAAATATGACATTGATATTCTGTTTACTTTACCCTCGAGTCGCTTCGTACGTGACTTGCGTCATGTCTTAAACCGCGTTCCGCGAACAAACACACCATTCACAAAACTAACATCATAAAATATCCCATAAATACACTAATATCAAAAACATTTGAGTGCTTATGAAATTAATACGCCTTCAAAACGTCAAAGAAAAGCTTTCCAAAGGCAAGAACGCGATGTCCCGAAACTTTGTAAACACCATAAACTGGACCTTTTTGGTTCTGTTACAAACTTAACATTTATTTACCTGCATCTTCTGTATGCTATCAATCTGGAGGAATAAGTAGGAGAGGTTCCGGGAGAGTATGGCAGGCAGTAGCTCATTTTGCAGCGCATGTTGTTTATCGTTTAAAGTCTCAAATCCAAGGTTTGTTTCTGTGTTTGAGTTGTGGAACAAGCGCTCCTCAGGATTTAAGGAATCTGTGCTCGAGGAGAGAGGCGTGGTGACAACGTGACGCTACCGAGAGGGCGGGGCCGCAGATTGGCACGCTTAGTTTGGTTCTTTGTAGATAGAATACATGCACAAATCCTGTGAAATGTTGGGTTTAGGGGTAGGAATAGGATAAAACAACGCTCAACCGTAGCTGTGTCCCTTCTAGCCATAACAGCTTTTAGCTCCGTGTCGGTCTTGCGCAATACGATTGTAAGAGTTTATGTGAAGACTGAAGTTGAACTCCGATAATATCCTGATCTGTGCTGGTTTTATAATTGTTTACTACTGGTATTTTTGTGAAAATACATATAAAATGCATTTAAATGTATTATCCTTGGTTTACTTTATAAACTGCTTAGAAAACACATGTGCTATTTTTACAAGCTACTTGAAATGTGCAATATATGTAATTTTATACAACTTAAAGTGTTTTAACTGGTAGAGCATTGCATTAGCAGCAAAAAGGTCATGGGCTTAATCCCGAAGGGACACACATACTAATGCAGTTGCTTAGGATAAAAGCTAAAAAGTAATTGCATAAAATGGCAAATGCATAAAATGTAAATTAAATACATAACATGCATGCAGAACAGTAGATCTATTATATGTGCAGGTGTTAACAAACAGCATAGTTCATGTAACTCTTACCATGTTTAAGTTTCCATAAATAGATCATACATACACACAATAATAAATGACACTAATATGACAACGACAAAGTACGTTTTTCAATTTTTTGTAACACTGTTCCTGTTTTGATATGCCTGACTCCTCTAAAGGCTGAGACTCGTATCCAGAACATAATCAGTCTCTAATTTAATTTGAAGCAGACGGAGTTGCATAAAACATTTACCTCTTTTTGACTCAAGGGTTTCTTATACAAGTATTATTGGGTATATCACACTACTGTACTCTAGATAACAGATACTGGACCACAGACATGTCAAACAAACATGTATATGCAAACTGTGACATGCTTCAGCAGAATGCACACCCATCACTATATGTCTTTTAACTACATTTCACAATCTTTAAGTCAAGATATACCTTTAGGCAATGTACACAATGATAAATACTCAACATTCTGTTCAAGTCTAGCATTATATGACAATTCATGTGTGAATTTTAGTTTTGTATAAAATGGCATAAAGTAACAAAATTACACTCAACATTCATGTAACTCAATTGGTAATGCTAGCACATATACTGATCAAAGTGAAGCTCACAAACCCTCTCATGCGGGTAAAAGTACACAATGCACGTTAATGTGAAACTATGATAATAATAATGTTAACTAATCACCAACTATCGTTGTGAAAGCTCGCTTTTGGCCATATCTCTGATTGTCAAATACACGATAGGATTAGTCCATTTTCTTTAAAAAAAATCCAGATAATTTACTCATCACCATGTCATGCAAAATGTTGATGTCTTTCTTTGTTCAGTCGAGAAGAAATTATGTTTTTTGAGGAAAATATTCCAGGATTTTTCTCATTTTAATGGACTTTAATGGACACCAACACTTAACACTTAACAATTTTTTTCAACGGAGTTTCAAAGGACTCTAAACGATTCCAAATGAGGCATAAGGGTCTTATCTAGCGAAACGATTGTCATTTTTGGCAATAAATATAAAAATATGCACTTTTAAACCACAACTTCTCGTCTATCTGCGGTCCTGTGACGCGCCAACGCGACCTCACGTAATTGCTTGGTGACATAGAAAGGTCACGTGTTACATATATGAAACGCACATTTGCGGACCATTTTAAACAATAAACTGACACAAAGACATTAATTAGTATCATTCCACATACAACAACGTCGGAACGGTCCTCTTTCTCCACACTTGTAAACACTGGGGCGGAGTTTCGCATACATCATCCATGACCTCTTGACGTGATGACGTATTGCGTGAGGTCGCGCTGGCGCGTCACAGGACCGGAGATAGACAAGAAGATGTGGTTTAAACGTGCGTATTTTTATTTTTATTGCAAAAGATGACTATGGTTTCGCTAGATAAGACCCCAATGCCTCGTTTGGGATCATTTAGATTTCTTTAAAACTCAGTTGAAACTGCAACTTTAAACTGCATTAAAACTGTTAATTATTGGGGTCCATTAAAGTCCATTAAAATGAGAAAAATCCTGAAATGTTTTCCTCAAAAAACATAATTTCTCCTCGACTTAACAAAGAAAGACATCAACATTTTGGATGACTGGATTATTATTTATTTTTACGTTATTTTTATAATTTATAGCAACTCCTCACTAGTCAAGTTTAAGCGCAAAAAATGTAGGTGCACAAGAAATTTTTGCAGTGCAATTGTGTACGTGCGGTTCTTAAGAAATAATCACTAAGTAATAGGCATGTAAACGCTCTTTATAACTACAGGTTTTATCCATTGTTAAGCATGACGTCAAATACATGTTGTGTCCTGATCAACCAAAAAAAACCTGCATTCCAATCTGACCATTCCAAAGAAAACTTCTTCCTACTACATTCACAGTGGAAAAAATCATATAACGGCATTATATGGAAATAAGCTATAAGGAACACATAAAATATATTATAATTACTTTCAATGTAGTCTGACCATTTCCAAAGAAAATAAAAAAAGTGACTCGTACCTTAAAATATTTCCATCATGAGCAACAGCTCTCTTAAGGTAACAGAGTACAAAAGTTCCCTGTGTTTAAAAAAAAGGGGGCTTCATCAAATCTAGGAAAGGTCAACAGGGATTTTTCCCTCCGGATGCCCTTTAACAAATAAATTAATGTTAAATGTTCAGCTCCAAATCAAAGTCATGAGTGATTCCTCCCATGTAAACAAATTCAGAGTCATGCTAGATGCCTCTAATGCATTCCCCCGAACTGTTGCATAAGGATTTCAGTCAACACACAGCTGGCCTCAGAACAGATGGGCTAAAATCAGTGACCTCCTACTGCTGGTCTGAGTCATGTGGACCGCTGTGATTGATGTGGATCAACCCGGGTGTTGCCTCCATCCACGTGCGCTCCAACAGACACCTCCTGCTGTTTGACAGTGTGCATGTTCTAGCTTAGATTAAAATCTTATCTGGTCCTAAGAGCAGTGTTTTACATTTAAATGGGGACAGGAATGCGTAAACTAAACTAGCATTTCTATTATTATTGCTTATAGAATCAAGGATCTAAACAACCAAACCTTAAGTATTAAAGTTTACATTTACTACATTAAGCATATGCTTTTATCCAAATAAAAAAAACATTTAACATTTTGTCTGACAATTAAAAAATAAGTATAGTCTACAAGGTTATGTTTACAAGCAGGAATAGAGTTGAAGCTGGGGAAAAATTAAGAACAGAAGATAAAAAGTTTTTTAATATATTAAACGATATTTATATCAACATATTGTATATATTTAATACATAAAAACTACAGCATGTCAAATCGTAAGTCTGGTGAATGATTGATGAAATTGTTTCAAGTTTAAAGAGAGATGTGCTATTTACTTCTTCAACGACCAGTACATTTCTAAACTTCTTTCTAAATATCCATGAAATCATTTTGCATGTCACAAAATGTTGCTGTCCAACATCCCCATAACCTTAAAGGGCACATATTATGCCCATTTTTACAAGATGGAGGCTATTACAGGTCTCAGGTGTGCCTTGGATGTGTCTGTGAAGTTTCAGCTCAAAATAACCCACAGATCATTTCGTGTAACATGTCTAAAATGTTTAAAAGGGTGTAAATTTAAATGCAAATGAGCTACTGCTCTTCACTCCCTTACCAAAGACAGTGAGCTCTTTTGGTTAAAAATAGATCTGATTATTGTGAATACAGTCTACAGCAATAGTATATTTATCCACATTAGCACTACAATATGCTAATATTAGTAATAAATGAAGAGTTTCGTTGCAAAACGAGATAACCACCGTTTCTTTAATTGTTCAGAAATTTCGTTTTTTGGTTGTGCATTCCAATTAATTTCAATGCCACTGCAGTTGGTTTGTTTTGATTTTAACCTTCATAACTAAAAAAATACAGCTAAGTAGCACCATAAAACAAAATAATAACATGATAACATAATAATAAACATGTTTTCACAAAAATGTAAAAAAATAGATTTATCTCGTTTTGCAACGAAACTCTACAAATATTATCATACACACGCATCTCTGAACTATTTCAGGTTGATCAACTTCTATCAATCTATCAAATCACAATCTACAGTAGCACACCAGGAAGGTTTACATGTTCCCTTGTTGTTTACTTATTTTAAGGAGGCTGTACTTAGCCAGTGATTTGTTGGAGTATGACATATGTTTTGGTTGGGAACGACTTCCTTATTAATGATGACAGAGACTGGAAACTATTCCCTTTAAAATATCTGTTCAGTCCCTCCAGAAAAACGCAATTATGCGATCGCATGATTCAATGCATAATCAGCCAAAGTCCACATTTTTTTAATACGGCGCACTTTCGCAGCATAAACTGCAGATTTCCATGTGCAAAATAGGCAGGGCTTGCATGATTTCATAATCCCAGGATTTTCGTAGCAAAAATCACATATATCTTAGCAAACTGCATTTACTTCACACATGCGCAGCCATGTGCACTGTTGCCATTGGAGCATTATAAAGTGACGTGATTGCGTGACGTGAACAGTGATTCCACTACTTTTAGCAGTAACGAGCATGTAACAAAGTATTTTTTTTAAATCAAGTAACGCAATTACAATTACTGAAATTTACATTCATATTTACATTTAAATAGCAGACATAAAAGTAACTTAAAAGTTACTTTCCTTAGTAACTACTTACTTTTGATATACAGTACCTGGTAGAGTAATTCAAGTAACTGTAACTAATTACTAATTTTCAGTAACACTGTACGTGAACATCATTGAAAAGCTCCAAAAGCTGCAAAGAGTTTTTGCAAGTTTCCACAATTTTTGCAAGTTCCCGCAATTTCTGCAAGAATTTCATCGCATAAAATCGCATAAATATTCTACATATTCCAACGCATTTTTAAAGAAAACGCGACAATCACTAAAAAACTCAGTGTTTTTCCGGAAGGACTGTCTTGTTCCACCACAAATTTACAAATGTTTTTGAGAATCACGTTGGAATTAGGGGAACACATTCAGTATCTCGATACTAACAACTAGTTTTACAAAAACAATAGGATGATTGTTTGAAAAAAAAGAAAATGTTTAACTATCACAGACCCTAGTGTGTTGAATATTTTGAATATGAATGATTATTTCTGTAAGATTTGTCTGTGACTAAGAGCCCAGAAGCACTTGGATAGAGATAAAAGAATACGGTGATGGTTTAATCAAATAAGATGGATCTAAAGTTTTGCTTGTCTGCAAATTTGATGAATAATGACTGTAACATATCTACTGTCAAGAGTAATAAAGAGACTGAAATTGTTTCTAAACAATAAAAAAATGCTGTAAATATGAAATAGTCTCAATTGTCTAGTTGATGTCAAAGCATAAAGTGCAAAACCCAATAATAACAAAATATTTCATGTTTTTAAGTGTATTTACTATATTAATAAAAAAAATGAAGTTCATCTTCCGATACGGCAACCATAAATCAATCATTCAGACTTGTTTACACACTTTTCCCTAAAATGTGATGATTACAAACTCTTTGAAACTGAAGAGACTCTTAAAATTATGATTCTTAAAGGGCAGGAGCGAACACGCAGCAAACCTATAGTAACAACATAATCTATCCTCGACATTGAAATTAAGTTGAATGAGTTTTTTCTTCCCACCTGGGTAATGAGTCACACAGAAATGCTAAATCCTTTTGGCTCAATGTCAGTGCTAACCTCCATGTTTTAAGATCTACCGACCAATTTTCAATCATAATCAAATGTCAATTTGTGCCTCCAAGGATAAAGCTAATGTAGTACGTGATGTACGATTTAAAATTTAGTCCTAAGAGATACAAAACAAAATGTTTCTTTCTAAAGCACACAAAATGCCTCAGGAAAAATTGTGATCATGCAAAATTAAACAAATGAAGCAGAAATATATTAAATGGAATTCATTTAAATTGAAAAAAGTTACAGATTCTCCATGAATGATTAATAATGTCAGTGGTTTTTAAGGTAATGGCATTTTTAGAGGCAACTGCAGACCTTAAATACTATGTTTACAGCTATTTAAGCTTATTATTGTTTCACATAATATATGGGTCCATTCTTTCTGAGCTTAACCTCTGTACCACTAATACATTCATAAATCAGCCTACAGGGGTTACATTTAGGGGTGCACAATGTGCCAATATCCAATCATTATTTTGCTAAAACTTATTAGAAAATCTTTATTAAATAATCAATTTAATGGTCCTCTAACAATGGTCGCAAAGTTCAAATAGTCTTGGCACGTGTTGTAACAGAAATGTTATCCTTATAAAACTGTACTAATATGTACCAATATGCATCTCTGACTTAGTTCACACTGTAGGTCTTAATGCCCAGTTTGAATTTTTTGCAGAAACCAGATTTTTTTTGCGCTGTTGTTCACATTATTATTTAAATGTGTGAACCATATAAGGCCCTGAAGTGACCCGCATGCACAGAAAAAGACGTGATGTCAGACGCAGCGCACTGTGTGTTGCGGAAATAAACATGGATGCTGCTCATAAAAATCGAAAGAAATGCGACACGGCCGTTCAGAATGAATTCACATTGCAATATATCAGATATGTATCCTATTTAGTAGGGATGCTCCGATCGATTGGCCGCAGATCTGTATCAGCCGATAACGGCATTAAATGACTCGAGCGGTACTCGCTAAATTTGCCAATCTCGTGAACCGATCTTTCGGTTTACTTTTGTCATCATAGGACTACAATTTAAGACATTTTTACGCAGTGCAAGCATTTTTACAACCTGTTGCTCATGTGCGATTTGCAGATTTGGATTTCTCTCTCTGCCTTTACAGAGATATGTGTATTTTCTATGAGGACGTGCTCCGATCCTAATGCTGCGTTTACACCAACCGCGTTTCAGGCGTCAAAATCGCGTCTACCGCGCCTAGTTTGCCGCTTGAACAGTTTGCATGCATTCGCACGTGTAGAGCGAAGTAGACGCGCGGAAAAAGCAAGCATTTGACGCGGGTCAGAGGCAAACTCCGCTTCTCGTGGGAGGGGCAAGTGCTATGCGGTTGTCTGTTTGCAAGATGACTGATGATGATTGTGCATTTACCGAGAGAGTTACCAGTTTGTATTTGGTCACCTTACTATAGGGGGAAAATAAACGGCGCAGGGCGATAAACATCACGTGACTCAAAAGTTAAATGTGTATTACAACTTACCAGGTTGCCCAATGTCCTCACTGACACTCTTGTAAGCGAGGTCCTTTTTATTCCTGTCTCTATAGAAATAAGAACTTGTGTCGTATAGTTACGGGTCACTGCTCACGGACAATATCAAGCGTTCCTACATGTTGAATGAGTGACTCCGGGCGGGGCTGCCGCCACAGCAGCAAGCAGCCGGGTTGGTGTAAACGCACCCTCATGCCGGAAGTTTATTATTTGCATGCATTTTAACGTTTTGACAGTGTAAACTTTCATTTTCATTACAGCTGTTCTTCTCCGCAATCTCTCTTACGTCTTTAAGCTACAGTAACCTAATTAATCTCTGATTAAAATCACACTGCTCTTGACTAATGCCGAGTTCAGACTGTAGGATTTTCAAACTAGTCGGGTCACCTGTTGTTTCACACTGCGTGATTATCTGGGGAAGCGTTCAGTCGCTGCTGTTTTAGACTGCATGATGGATTGGCGACAGGGGTTTTCATACTGCATGACTTTACCGTAAGAAGAATCGCCGATAACTTTTTCCCGGTCCACAAACTACGTCTCACAACCAAACGCACGCGAGAAGTGACGCGAAGGAAACAGCGCGAGGTCACACGTGCAAGACCGGAGTTCTCACGTGAGACTGGGATTATTATTAAAAATAGTCACCCGCAAGAAGTTAACCATACAAATTGCATGTGCGCTCATTTGGAGCAGAAAGAAGAAGAAATAAAAATTATGAATGAGGAAATGTTTGGAAAGACTCCTCCCCGAACTTCCAGCTGTCCTGTATGTTGCTCTCTCATTGGATGTAGGTCATCGCCGATGTTTTTGTCAGTCAAAATACATTTCACACGGAATGATTTTGAATTGCCGACTGGTCCAGATATTTAGGACGCCAAATATCTCACGGGTGTCGGCGATCCTCTCAGAACTCGTCTTTTATAATTCACACTGTGTGATTGTCACTCGCTTGCATGAGCATTGATTTGCCTGTGATTTCGGCCATTTGTCGGCGATTTCTCAAAACCTGTCGGCGAGTCAAAATCAGGGCTAAAATCGTGCAGTCTGAACTCGGCATAAGGAACTGTTATACTTTAGACGAATACATATATTTAATTCATACAGTAAAGACTGTGAAGTGTTTTATTTTCATTACTTTTAACAGACATAAGCCTTTTTAAAAGTCATATTAAATTTCTTAAAATATTTGTTGTGCGAATTTATTTGATTCTCTATTATTAAAACAATAATATACCTAATTACTGCAAGTTATATAACAAAGGCAACAACTTTACCTAAAAAATATTTTAACAGTTACAGTCATCAAAGAGCTTGAATATCAGCTTGAATAATCGGTATTGGCCTTGGTATCGGCCGATCACAAAGACAACAAATCGGTAATTGGTATCGGCTGCAAAAATCCTGATCGGAGCACCCCTACAATTTAGGACCACATGTGAAAGTGGCATGGGTCTGATTTGAAAAAATTGGATTTGTGCTGTTCAAACGTCATAAGAAAATCAATTATGGGTGTACTAATATGTACCCTTTAAGTACAATGTGTACTTTTTAAAAGGTTACCACCCCATTGACATCTAATAAAGTGCCTTAACACGTTTTCGTTTCTTCACTTTTAATCTCTATTTGCTACTTTTACTATGGAAATGTTTCTGTGAGCAACAAACTAGATATCCCATTTACCAAGAATTATAAACTTAACACAACCTATGCTTGTAAAAGGTTATGGTCAGTCAGTCAGAGCAGAGATAGCAATCGAGTACAAATCAAATCACGTCCGAAAGGTTTTCCTTTATCCATGCTCACATCGTTCTCATGCAGTCAGCTGAGGCACACACACAAGTACGCAAAACTGATGCACCATCATGCAACCAAAAGTTAAAGAAATGAATCTGTGTGAAATATGCTTTCTTTTTACAGGGTTCCCACACCTTAGTTAACTTCAAATTCAAGGACCTTTCAAGGACTTTCCAGGTCTAATTCCCTCAAATTCAAGGACTAAATGTGGGGACACATTTCAATTGAGAGCAAGGTTACATCGTGTTACCTTTTAAGATACATTGTTACAGTTTCCATTCGAGGGAACTCGCGCTGCGTCACTGCGGTGACACTTTGGGGACGCCTCCAGGGATAAATGTGTCTGAATGTATCAAATTCAACCAATGGTGAGGCTTAATGACAAAGACAGGGTGATGAGGGAGCCAGGAAGTATATCACTATCTGAAATACTGCCAAAGACGGCGTTAAAGGGATGCAGAAAGTATGACAAGGGAGACGCAGCGTCTTTTTCCCTTCTCAGAGAACAACAGTTACATACGTAACCCGAGACGTTTTCATGTGTCAAACACAACTATGCAAAAAAGCATTTTGGATAGTTAAACAGTTTAGCCTAAAAAGGCTAGACATTTTATGATATTATCCTACACTACACAGGGAATAACATGGATTTTTTTCCAGAAAACTTCTTGCATAAAATATATTCAAGCACTTTCAATGACCTGTATCTATGTATGTATATTTTCAAAAACTTCCCAGGGCCTTGAATTATTCCCCCAGATTTACAAACTTTCAAGGACCCGTGGGAACCCTGTTTTTAAATTGACACGAATCGATCTACCCCCTAAAAAACACTACTATTCCTATCAGTCAAACACTTAACAATCATGCCAACCATCTTCAAAAGAGCTACTTGTTACAGATGTCAGACACTTGAGCCAAAAATGCCATGCACACTCCATGCAGTGATGGCTGCCACAAGTGCACACACAGAGATCATACCCATTACTGATGGTCTTTGACCTGCAGTTTGGGAAGGCTTGATAGAAAGCTGTGGAAGGGTTCCTTTAAAATAAAAAAGTAAAATTTGAAGAAACGAACAGAAGATAAAACAACCAAAAATAAAACGATAACATAGATGATGGGGAAAGATCAAGCCCTTGTTTATACAATTAAATTATGCAATCTTATAAAAGATTACTGTGTCTGAAACTACAGTATTTATACCCTTTATACAACATTCCAAATATCATGAAATAGGGCTTAATTCAATCATTTTGATATGGAAACTCTGATCCCAAAATGGATATTATAATCAAGTTTTCCAATAAAATAAACAAGATGCATGAAATTAAACAAATGTAGTCTTATAATAAAATGTAACATTTAATGCAATAATATTGATATACCATTATTGGTATCATTACTGATCACCATTATTATATTTAAGCAATGTTATACAAATAAGTAAGCTAGCTAAGTAAGAAATAAATAGCTGGTCAATTTGTTCATCTATCTGCAATCTTGGCCCCTTAAATGTTAATTTTAGACCCTGCTTCAAGCAAAAGTCAGCAAAATCTTACACATGAAGTGACACTGAGTTGTGTCGGTGCCCCTAGCGGGAGCCCTGAAGAATTTATAGCTCTGAATGAATGTCAAACAAGTCAGAACAGTCATTCAGTGTGACAGAGACAGATTGCCATAAACAAACAATCCCATTGATTTACAGCCAAGTTTAAACAGCTTAATTTAAAGCAGATTAATTAACTTCCTTTGGCCGATAATGCAACACTGTGAATGTAATTCATTGACACATTATCCTGTGACCAGCTATGACTCATTAGCATGCCTTGACATCTAGATTTTAGGATTTAGACGAGCAAAGTGCGTTCAACGGAACTGCCACACACACTTATTGGTAAATGAAGCATTATGAAATGAACACTATCTGAAATGCGCAATGGTGTGTGGAAATGTGGAAGTTGTGAAGGATGGGAATTCAAATCCTGAGGAAATCTGCTCGGCAGTTTTCAGCCAAATTCTTTAAGTAGTTTCTGTGTGATCCTGTGATCATTTGCTTAATGTAAAGCGTAACTGCTTAATGTAAAATGCAAAAGCCACTTTTAGTACCTTATTAGACAAACTAGAAACAACCAATCATGTGTTCAACTATAAAAAAAGAAAATAACTGTGGGTTCACACCAGCCGCGCTTGAGGAGTCAAATTCGAGTCTACCGTGTCTAGTTTGCCTCTTGAACATTTTAAAGGTGGAGTCCACGATGTTTGAAAAACGCTTTGGAAAAGGAGACGGCCGACTACCAAAACACACTTATAGCCAATCAGCAGTAAGGAGCTTGTCTACTAACCAACATCCTTGCCGGGTTGCGTATGTGTGGGGCGGGTCTATCAACAGAAGGTCCAGATTCTATTGGGGTAGGGGCGTGTTTGTTTAGGTGATTTCAAATATCAACATTGGCTTTCAAACATCGTGGACTCCACCTTTAAGTTTACTCGCTTAATTCACGTGTTAAAGCCGAGTGTGAAATTCTAGTCATCAAGACATTCACGTGGAAATTCACGTCATGGGAGGGGCTTCTGCGACTCGGCTCGTCACTACTAGAGCAAGCTCCGGATTGGTTAACGCGGTGCGTTTTTTCACCAAATTTAAAATGTTCCAATTCGCGCATTTCCCGCGGCAACACTCAATTCACACTATTTGCGCGAACTAGAAGCGTGAATGAGGTGAAATCGTGTGTACCACGCTAAACGCCTCCTTCATGCGGCGAGACATCCAGACGCGCGTCAATGTGTCTTCCCATTGACTTAACATTGAAATCACTCGCGCTTGATGCCTCTACCGTGGCTGGTGTGAATGCAGCATAAGAGTTAAACCAAAGAGTGCACATAAGACTACACCACTATAACAACACCTATTACACGGCTCTCTGGAATACCCAATTCTGATTAGTCAGTCACGACATTCCAAGGTTAGTTACTCCCGGGAAATAACCACTAACCTGTTTACTGTCTACTTATCAGAGTAAGTTTTCATGACTGGTACTGCTTAAATTATTAATGAATCACCCAGCTGTCACTGGGGCTGTACCCTTTCAAAAAGTAAACCTTTGCACCTACAGCGTTTATATTTGTACCTATGGTACCATATGTTTACATATCTGTACCATATAAGCACCTTATTAAAGGGTACTGCCCCAGTGACAGCTAGGCACCATTTGTTCCTGACAGTATAATACGCTGGACAATGTAAATCTAGCAGGTTATCACAAAATAAACTTCATTCTTTGACAACAACCAAGTGGATGAGCATTATTAACGTAAACCACTTTCTTTTCGGTATGTTAAAAGAAATGCAATCTCTGCTTATCCTATAAAACGGATACAAATACTTTACATATAGAGAAACTATAAAACCCCAAAGGAAAATTAGTTAAATTCTCTCAGCAAATGCACAAAACAAAAATGCTAAATATGTCTTTTTACCAAAGATGAAAAGTAGCAAATGGAATTGCCCTGGAGAAGTGCAGCTGGCAAAAAATTATAGAGAAACAGGTTGACCTGGAAAAATGACATGGAAAAACTTGACATAAAAACATATTGGCCTCTGACACTGCACTTCATCTCTTTTTTGCAGTTTTGTACTTCATACTTTGATGACAATTAATCCAGAAAGGGTCAATCTTGTCTTCTTTGAATGAAAAAACAGCCATACCACAATACATATCGTTACAGGGATTCAAAATGATTCATATTGTGAAATATGATTTTGGTCATATAGCCCACCCCTAGATGGCTGCTATTAGATTGCATCATCAAAAACATAATTGTTCAGTAAAAATTATTTCGTCTTTTCACTTAAAAATCCTTATTTGCCATTGATTGCCAAACATTTGGTGCATCATAACATCAACACCCTATCAAGAAGCCTGCGATCAGGGAATGAACGGCACCTTGTGGTTCCTTAAAAAAGCAATAAATCACCCACCTATTTTTTTACCTTAAATGGTAAATGATCTTCCAAACTCTGTCCACAGTTTAAAAAAAGCTTTGCATACCTACATTAAAAAAAACTAACCTTTGTCTCTCCCCAAACAGGTACACATAGCATGTTAATCCCAGAAAAGTCCCTTCTGGGATTAACATGCCATGACATTTATGGAACTTGTAAAGACGTGAATAGGCATCCTGCAGCGCGGTAAGCGCGAATTGCGTGAATTGAGTGTTGATGCTTGAGTTGAAAAATCGGAACTTTGACGGATTTTCGCGCCATGTTAACCAATCAGGAGCTTGCTCTAGCAGTGACGTGATTACACGAAGCGAGCGGACGCAGAAAAACAAAACAACAATGAAGGACAATGATCTTCGCTATACGAGACATCTTCGTACTTTTACAGGAATTAAAAGGATCTTGTTTTGAAGAAAGTGAGTGAAGAGGTCAAACAATCTGGTAAGTTTACTCAATTTGAGCCATACACTAGATGTCACCTTGGGGTTCTAAGCATGCGTCAAAACTGCCACCATCTTGGAACAGGGGTCTTGTCATAGCTAGGTAAAGCTGCTATCTCCGCCTGTACTTCGAATTCATGGATGATGCCGAAGTTTTGTGCTGTGTATGGATGTTAGGCCTACTAGCACTATGCATTTTAGTTAGAAAAAGTAGATTTTCATAATATCAAAACTTAAATTTTTTTCTGGACACAATGCAAATACATGTCTGACTGTTGAAACGAACCAAAAGAAAACCAAGAAAATCGCATCCATGACGATTTATGGTGATTTTATTTCCGTTACATCATTGCCTACAATGACGCTGATGCGGGGCTCCCCTGTTTCAAGATGGTGGCTCTATTTGACGCATTAGGTCCAATGAACTGCAGTAGCCAAGGCGACATCTAGTGTACATATCTATGAAATTGAGCTACATAAGGCCCTGCAATGATGCGAATTTCCGTGAATGTCTCCAATGACTAGAATTTCACGCGCGAATGAAGCGAGTATACTCAAAATGTTCAATTGTCCAACTATGCGTGAATAGTGTGTTTTTGCCGCCTCCTCCGCGTCTGGTGTGAACGCACAGTAAAGTTGAGATCAAATGGCAGCTTAATAGAACAGTATGTAATATGCTGTTTTTATATGCTGTTATTTATGACCAAATTAGGAAAAAAAATCCACGCATGCGGTTTCACAAAAGAGAAATTGCAAATAATAAGCAAACTTAAGACGCTGATAAAGTCCACATAGTGCATGACTGCGAACACAATACACGTGCCTTAATGGAATTTTTACGGCACATGTGTAAATGCATGCACAGATTCCAAAAAATCATTGCCCGAGTAAATAAACCCAAATAAAACTATCCCTGTACAAATCCCGTTTTTTAGTTTATTTTCCGTAACCTGTGTGTAAAAGGGGCTTATGAAATGTTGAAATTTTTTAAGTTGAAAGTAACTTTGTATAGCGCTTCTCATACTATAAAATAAATAAACTATTGTTTTAAACCTGTTAAATTCAAGTATGTAAACTATATATATGAGGTTTAATAGAAAAGATAACCTTAAGAGACAAGACTCTATTACATAATTTGTAGTGCTGTTCAATGTTAATGGGCAGTCACTGAGCTTGAGGCAGGTTTGTCTCCATTTACCAATTGACGTCACGCACTTAGGGGAACGCCCTGCTGGAGGCCAAGAGAGCGCTATCTGCCACTGTCCACAGTTTAAGTGAGTGATTTCTTTCCTTTAGCCTAAATACTTAACAGCTGTTGTGCAATAAAATGCACTAACTGACGAGGAGAGAAACCTGGGCTTTGCTTCTACAGAATGCCATCAGAGAGGAAAACCCAGAAAAGAGGAAATTGTGAATTTTGTGTCATAAACGTACGTGCCTCTGTCCCCAGTGAGGGGAAACAATGGCAGCCATCAATATATGCCAGTATTTATAGTGACCACTTTATCAAACATAACCACTTGTAAACACTGGATATATGAATAATTTTTAGCCATAAATAATTTTTTTGTTATTTTTTTTACCTGGATTGTTGTCACGTATGGAGTAGGGGTGTAAGTTACAATGCATTGATATGGATCATAAAATATCAATATGAGGTACCTTGATTTTGACACTCTCCGCATCCTCATTATTTGATGTAACGTCCATCTACGAATTTCCGCCAAAGCACACATTTGCGTTTATTTCGTGTGCGAGTGTTAGCAAGTAAATGCAATGTGATTGTATCACAAATTGACACAAATCGTGGGTTTGGAAATATTTTGTATTTGGGAAATGAATTGAACAAAAAAATTGGCATTAAACCTTTGCCATCACCAACTGAAACACTAAAGACTTTATTTATTAAAATAAAAAAGTGTATTTTTTCTTAGTTTGTTGTTGTAAATGTCCCAAATGGGACAGAGATTGTGCCTTTTTAAAGAGTTAAAAGTACATGTTATATTGGTTGCTTAACAAGGCACGTAATAGTGAAGGATCGATAAATGAATCATATCGAATTGAATTGTAATTGCATCAATGAAAAGTTTGATGTACCGGATCCCCAGCAGAGATAATTGATACTGTATAATATAATTTAATATCCTGGCGGCAGTATAAGGTGAGACATTTTCCACAAAATCGACGAACATCTGGTCTGGCAGGAATCTGGCGGTTTTGGTGCCTATAAAATATGAAGTCGGGTGCTGTGTATAGTTCGTAAGTGCCCAAAACGTGTAGTTCATGTTCATATTTTATTTCTTTTGTTGAGAGGTGATTTAAATAATTGTGGCATGAAACAGACTAAAAAAAATGGACTGCCGTGTGCTGCCTCTCTATGAAGAGCCCAATGTAAATTGACGCCTGTCTTCACCGCCCAGCTACGACTCAGGAAGTTGCTCAAATCCCTATCGCGCCACAGAGCGCCACTCACATAGTTTAACATTAAATAACATCATATTTGTCCCAAATCATTAACGATTAAAATTGGCTGTTAACATATATTTTGCATTTTGAAGTAGACACTATCTGACAAAGCTCGCGCTATTTATTGTGCACTTCCGGTTTACGATACCTCCGAGTTGTCGTAGACGCGATGCTGAGCTGCGCGGCCGGTGTGCGACCCCCTTTACACTATCTGTGAAGGTTCATAGACCAACTCAAGAGCTCAAAGTAGTACACTTTTTGATAGCACTGCTCATTTTAGCAAATGTGTAGCAAAAACTTCCATATTACAAATTAAGTGTTAATAAAATGTATTTTACTAAGATACCTAACACCAGCAGTTCCTGTCAGGCTACTGTAAACTGCAAGGACTGCAAAACAGAACAGTCTTTAATGCACCATCTACGTGCACAATTCTACCTAAGGCTAAAAGTTAATCTGAACCCATTCTTCTAAACAGTTAAATGCTTTTTAAACTAAAGCATAGCTGAATTGACATCTTAGTCAGCTAAGAGTAATTGCACAACCACTGAAAGAAAAAATAACAGGAGAGATTAAGACAAAGTGTTCACATAGACTCGAGGGTTATTCTGAACTCTCTAATGCATTCTCAAAGTAATCCTGTAGGCGTTCACAAGTGCGTCAACTGTCATACCATTTCAATAAATGAGTTAACAAATTTAAATATCAAAAATATGTTAAAATGTCAAATGCTCTTCCTTATGGGGTTTATAGAGGAACCGAAAGTGATGAACTAAATATAAACATTATCAAGGGCCATTTCCTTAGTATTCAGTGCTGAGGACGATGTGCTCAAAGTGTTGCATCGCAGCTTCAACCATAGTTAATTCAACAACTTACTCCTAGCTTTAATAGCCTCAAAGTTTTAGCACTCAGAAACAAAACCATATCTGAAACAAAAAACTGCATCAAGAGAAAAGGGCTATGGTTACCCTATGAGATCGTATTATTATTTAGGCTCTTCTGAAGGTTTTGCCAAATGTTTTTAAAGGGGTCATAGCGTGAAAATCTGACATTTTCCATGTTTAAGTGCTATATTGGGTCCCCAGTACTTCTATTAACCTAGAAAACGTAAAAAAGAACCACCCAGTAACTTTGTTTAGATAAACCATTTTTTTGCAAGCATGTGAAAAATTAGGTTGTTCAGATTTGCCTGTTTTGTAAGGTAGGTAGCAAGACCAATTACAATAATACCGCCCCTTAATCTGCACTATCCAACCACGGCACTGCCATTTAGTGCAGAGAGAAAGAAAGAAAGAAAAGATAATTTACAGCCTAATTTGGCCAATTTGAAGGCCTACAAAGTGGTAATTTTAACATGCTATAATGAATTCTCTATGGGGTACTTTGAAATAAAATTTCACAAATGTTTTCTGGGAACACCAAAGACTTATTTTACATCTCTAAAAAATTCATAATATGACCCCTTTAAATGTACAGTATGTTTTTTTAGCAGCATATATATTTCTGTCAAGAGATCCTTCTAAAAATTACACATTGCATTTTTAACATCATAAGTACAATAACTATGTTTATATAGAAGGGTGATTCTCACGAAACCATTGAAACACCACGGCACTAATGATTTTAGCTTTAAAATGTGTAATATAGTAACATTAAAAAGCATCAGAATAACACAATACTGTGTTCTACCTTGCACAATGTGTGATTTCAACATAAGAATTTATAATTGTAAATTTGATCTCCTTTTCTGCTGAAATTCTCATTACCGCAATGTGTCCGGCTGTGTTTGAACATGCGTTATGTTGTAATTTAATCAAATTAACACAAAAATATTAAGAAAAAAAATAAATGGATGTTTTGCTAGACTACTTTAGATGACAGAAAAAATATTTACTGAATATTCATGTATAATAATAATGAAGAAAAATTAGGAAAATGATGTGTCCATGCCTGATGTTCTCATCCTCCGCAACACTTTTTGAGAACAGTTTAAGCACACTTACAGAATTTTAATAAAGTTTGATTTTGAGTGACCAAGCACATGGACCAGTTACTTCAAGATGGCTACCAGGTAAGATCATTTTTTTACAGTTAATTTGAAATATTGTCTTGTCAGAATGCTTACACGACATTTTGATTATCATTACCGCAACAGATGCTTATTAAATGTTAATTTAATTAATAGAAGCATAATACTTTGATTTTAAATGCATGTGCAGAATCTCCAAATTATGTTCTTTCAGGTTTGTCATGTCATTTTGAAAATATGTCAGTGTTGATGTTTTCTGACGGTTGCGGTAATGAGATTTTTTAGGACTAATTTTTTAAATTATGTTACAAAAAGTGTTAAATGATAAGTAAAAGTTTTTAAATTAATGTTCCCATTTACTCCAGACTTTGTTTTTCAATGTCTGGTGGGAAAAAAAGTAAATTTAAGCCATTTTTACATTTTCATGCTTGACATTTTTAAAACCAAGTTTTCGTGAGAATCACCCATAAAGTGCCAATATAATCTTTAATTTGAATTTTCATTGACCATATGTGTTCACTACATTTACTGTAGGATTTGTTGCCTCCACATAAATATCCAAGTCATGTATGTTTCCTCTGGTGGGATTCAGGCCCTGAGCTGTTTTATTTGTGACCCTGTTTGTGGGTGTCTGCTACTTCTGACAACTACAGTCATTCATGGAGCTCTTATAATATGGCTCTGGAACTGGCGGTTTACAAAGGTCAGCTGTCTGTGGAAAATAAACTGATTCCTTGTCTAGTTTTCAGTCATACCGGTGAATCTCACTGCCCAAAAACGCGTCTGTGCATTTATAATTACAAAACAAACATACAAAAAATAGTACATGAACTCCTACACGTTACAATAAGGTCAGTTACATGCAGGCCCTTCTTTATGGCCATATATACTTATATTATGTACTTACAGAAGCTTTGGAAATGTGTTTTTATTATGCACTATTTATAACCAAATGTTGAGCACAACAACTGGGTCACAACAATTAGACCACAAAACTCAAGAGACCCTCCAGCGAAAGACTGCTACTGGATCCACATTTCCACCTCACCCGCCGCACAAAAAAATGTAACATAAACAAGATTTGCATGTAGTACATGGTGGCTGTCATACTAAATGACATAACAGTCGAATAGCTGTCCAGAGTGGTTTAGTTCACATTGCAAAGACTAACCAAACTTGCTCTCAAAATGCAGCTCTGGGTCATAGAAATTGACCAAATTACAAAAAAAATGTATTGGGTAAATGATCCCTTTAGTCAGTTTAAAACTGTATTAATCTCTTAACTGTCACCCACCCATTTTAAGTGTGGGGGTGAAAAGTTGATGTCACCCTTTAAATTAATAACAACCTAATCTTGGTCTTGTTTTAAAGGAAAAAACACCGTTTCCAATATTTTACTATGTTCTTACCTCAACTGAGATTAATTAATACATACCTATCTCATTTTCAATGCGTGCACTTTTAATCTTTGTACAGCGCTTTTTGAATGTGTTAGCATTTAGCCTTTTTAAAAGAAACATTTTAGTGGTTTTACCAACAAAGGCCAGTAGGTGTCAACGGTTTGCTGCATACTCATCACAAATTATTAAATTACTGTCACTGCATTATTATTACTGCTAAAAGGTTTTGAAATATTAAATCTACAATTTTTAGAGCTTTATAGTTTGTAAACATTTTTGAAGATTTATAATAGGATATAGTGTTATAAATATATAAAATAAATACGCATTCCTATGGGGGGGTGGGGTCATGTAACAAAACACTGTCACTACATCATTTCAATCATCAGATGACCTTGAAATATGAAAACTTGAAATATGAGCTTTCCAATGATAATATAGTTTGTCAAGGTTTTTTGGGTTTAAAACAGGGTATTAGTGTTTTAAATATGTAATAACAAATTGGGCCCCCCTGTGTCCCATGACATTTTAGAAACTGACTCTCACTACGTCGTCATTTTCCAAATATGGTGATTACATATAAAAACTACACTCTTAGAGCTTTCCAAAGATACATAGTTTGTCAAGATTTTTAGGTTTAGAAAAGGGTATAGCGTATAGTGTTGGGCGATATGCCCCATTTTGAGATCGTCCTATCGTCAGCCTGTAAAATCGCCGATACACAATAGTACCAGGGGGCAGGGCATTAGGTTGCTTATTTATTTATTTGTTCATTTTGTACTTATTTATGACAAGCCACTTGATTGGTGGACAAAAAGAAGCAAGGGCAACACTTTCATGACTGCAACCTTCTTAAAACTGATTCCATTAATTCATCCGCGACATTAAGTCCAGGCGCTCTAAAATTTCCTGCGTGCGAGAAGGAATCAGTGCACATTACAAGCTCTCTCTCGCAAAGTGAAGCCCACAAACCCACTCATGCGAGGAAAAGCACACAATGCGCATTTAAATGAGAAACTATGATGATCGCCAACTATCGTCATGAAATCCCGCCATTACCAATATGTCTGACGATTAGTGTTATAAATATGTAAAAAACAACCTGCGCTGATTGTTAAAACATTTTAGTAATAAAGCGGTTTAACGATTGAGGCGCAAAAATCAGCCAACTGTAATGCTCTTAAAATATAATGTTATTAAAAAACAACCCTATCGAAAAGGTCTTACGTAAATGCTTCCTTAAGCCTGTCAAGAATGTTGACAACATGTATGAAGAACAGAATGTACAGATTGTTTTGGACTCCAACTCCCGAAAGAAAAAATAACAACCTTCTGTAGCACATCATCAGGCAGATGTTACACATGTTTTGAAGGGCTTATCAGTTCTTGTGCAGAATGTATAGCTCCTTCTGCGTATCACAAGATAGGAAACATAACACTAAAATGCGCGTGAAAAGGAAAGTGTGCCATCAAAACAAATCTCAAAGAAGTAAACACGCATTGAGTATTGCAAAAGTTGATTTATGCCATGTTTCAAATCTGGCCACTTCAAATACCAACAGACTAAAACTCTCCTTTTTAAGACAGATTGATAATAAGTGTGAGTAATAATCAGAGAAGACAACGCATATATAAACCTGCTGATCACAAGGTCATTGTTTTAGTGAATATATGTTCACACAGGTGTCCAAGCAGAATAACCACAGCAGTAGGTCATCCATTAACTTTGGACATGTTGCATTGACATTTGACAACCATGAAGTGTCCAAATACTTTTTTATTTGGACAAACCTGGTGAAAACCATAAGTTTGCTTGCTTTTTATGCAATTGCTGGCTGGGTGATTCTCGCGAAATGAGACTTATGAGGTGACGTGAAACACTTTGATAAAAAAAAGTAAATGCTATCAAAATAAGAAGCATACAGTTACAAACATCTCTTTACGTACTATTTTGCTCAAATGACATCATACAAACCATACATGTTGTTTCTTCCACATTTAAAGAGAAAATTGTCATTACCGCAACGTGTACATGACTGGATTTGGGTTCTTTTACATGGAAATATTTATAATTAAAATATCTAAAAAATAAAAGCTTCAGTGCATGTTATACTGTAACATTTACAGTAAAGAAACATGTGGTATTTGGTGATCTTTGGTAAATGTAGAGACAATAATAAGGAATATAAATATGTCCAAGAAATTTTTTCTCATCCTCCGCAACAATTTTCAATCATTGTTTCAGCCCTCAATAAACTAACATTAAAAAAAAAAATAGTTGGAAGGGACATAATTGACTGACGTTCAAGATGGCTACCAAGGTAAGCAGTTCTTATTTTTTCTCTCCAGATAAAAGTTGAAATTTTGTTTGTCATAGTACCTAGACAACTTTTTAGTTCTCATTACCGAAACATGAGTGCGGTATTGATAATTTTTGATAATGATAATCTAAAAAAATTTAATTCTATAGGAAATATTTTTTAAATCCTCTAAAAATAATGGTTATAGTAAACTCAGACCTTAATCTTATATGTGCAAAAAAAAAATGGACACTTCTAAGTCTGGATTTCGTGAGAATCACCCTGCTATATTTATTGATTATGAATTTATGTTGTTTTCTAATTTAATGACTGTGCATGCGTAAGAATCTGATGATACGACACAGATCATGATTTGGTTATGACACGACAGGATGCAATGCAATGCGTTGCTGGAACAAGGCGGTAATTTTTTATTTTGAAATAGGATAGGATAGATTTTTAGGAAAGCTGCCATCAAGAACACACCACCGCAAACCTTACCAAGTACTTCCTATCACACATGAAGTTTAAAAATAAGACTATAAACTCAAAATGAAACGACTGCCATGAATCTTGTATGAAATAAATAAAAACAATATTGCATTTTTGAGAATCACAGTAGGGTGAATTGTCCTAAAGTGGGACACCTTTGTAGGTCCCCCAAAAATACATAATGCCAGTGAAACTATGACATCACAAAAAAAAAACACATGACCTCTCAAATGTCTAGTCATGTATGAAGGTAAAGAAATCATCAAATAGGAAGCACATTTCACACAAGTCTGAAATACAAAAATTGGCCACATTAGGGCAATTCACCCTATATCGATTAACAAAATATCTAGATATGCACCTGTATCGATTTTCTTACACCCCTACCAAATACTACACTACCCTAAACGTATCTGAAACAGGACGTATCAGCAAGGTAACGTGAATGAGTAAATCTTCCTTGTCATAAGGCATTTTCCAGCAAAAAATCTAATAAAATCACTTCAATCTGATGATTTGTTTCATCAAGAAGAATTAAATGTTTTACCTGTCTTCATCCCCATCTATGGGAATGGATATTCCAAACAGACTGTTGACAGCAGGTGTGGAAAGCTGCAAGCCATCGGCATTCAGGGACCTTGTGACATCTTTTCCTAAAATGACAGAGCTCTGAGGTAGCGCATCAGATTTCCTCCGTGTATGTTCAGCCAGGGTGATGCCAGTGGGAAGCTGGCTGAAGCTGAAGGGGGTTGTCTGCGTGCCCAGTCCCACAACTAAACCGCTGGGGATTCCCTGAGGCTGGTTCTGTAAAACGGGGACTGGAGTATGGTTTGGCATGTTGTGAGGGGTATTCGAGGCACTGGACATAACAACAGGCACATTTTGTACACCAGGGACCACAGTATGGGGGGTGACAGACACAGTTACTGCTGGTTGAATGAGTGGCTGTGGAACAACAGCTGTGGCTGACACGGTCCCAAGAGCTGCGCCGATACCGGGCTGCTGTAAAAGGCCCTGTACATGCTCTGGCATAGCTCTGCCGTGACCCATCGCGTCCACAGACTGAGGAATTAATCCGAGAACGTGTGTGCCACCCACTGCAGGAGCCATGACAGGAGATGGGCCCTGATTCAATGGGACTCCGAGGGGAGGAGAGGTCAAGGAGGAGCCAGGAGCTTCCAAGGGATGCTGCGATCTGAAGTCCGGTTGATTTGTTGGAATGACAGTGGGAAGCATCTGACCAGGATTTTGTGCCTGTTGACCTTGGTATATTGGCTGTGGCTGAGTCGTAGAAGGCATGCTGGGAGATTTGACGTGTTGAATATGCGCACCACCGGTGTACAAACTATGGGATACGAGTCCCGATCCCTGCTGTGAATAGCCATTACTCTGCTGTTGAAACTCCACAGGTGGATTAGATGGTGCAGATGCGTAACCACTGTCATTATGTGGTTCTGTAAGTGTTGAAGGTGCAACAGGAGTAGACACCAAACCTCCTGTAATGCCTAGTCCATCCCTGTCCGCGTTATGTTCCAAGGTGCTGGTATGTTTCACATTATCAGCAGTCCGTCCGGATGTAGTACCATCCGTATCTTTTTCATAAAACTCAGCGCAAGTCCACCTACCCCTTTTGAAGGGCTCGCCTGTACTATGGTCTAGTTTGATGACCCTAAAACGGGAACTGCAACTACTTACTGTAGCAGAACTGCTAACCGATGTACATGTCTGTGCCATGCATGATGGTGCATTAGAAACAACACTGCTTGTAACTGAAGATGAATGGTGAGAAGGGGCAGTGCTCATTTGGCTTGGAGCCCCACGAACATTTGGGTTTATATGAACAGCACCTGGGTAACGAGAACCAGGTATTGATGTGAGACCATCCTGCACAATCGAAATACTCGTGCCAGATGTTTCCGATTCGTTATTCAGCGGTTCGTCCGATAAACTGACGTCACACGTCTCCGGCTCAAAATCTCCGCTTTTGGATATGTCGTATATCTCAGATGAGGACATGTCCTCGGTTCTAGACTCCGGGTCGTCCAAACTCTCGGTATCGTCCGTGTTGCTGTTAGCCGTCACCTGCGCCTGCGTTACGCTGGTGATCTGAAAGCAGCTCTTCTTTTTCGACGGCATTTTTGACATGTTGGCCCCTTTAGGTCTATGCCCCGGACTTTGAAGGGTTAGGCTAAATCGTCTAGCTTCAGTTCAAAAGCAGTAACACAGTTTATATGAGAATATATCATATAATGTCCCGTTAGCGTCGCGCTAACTTGAGACTCCCTCGGAGATCTGTCAGCACGCGCGCGTCCTCATTGCAGCATTTTTAGTCGATTATATCCTTAACACTTGAGCTCCAAACAAGATGACAGCTTTACCCAGCTGTGTTGAAGCTTGCCGATCGCGTATCCTTATTTTCCGTGGCCTAAATAAAGGCCATGTCCCGGTGTGAGAGTTTCTCTCAGGCCGCTGTCGCGAATGGAACTCCAGTGGCTCGAATCACTCGAGTCTGAGGCGCCTTTAGTTTTTAACACTCTCTTGTCTTCAATAACACACATTCTTCTCGAAACACGGCGACGAGACATCTTGAGGCATAATAATACATGTTCACTATCGTTTTTTTATTTATATATATATAGTCTGGTAAAGGTATACTATGACTGTTTGCAGCTCTATTGACTGTTAGTAGATTTATCTTGTCAAGCTAACGGCGGTTCTTCCTTTGCCGTACACAAGATGGCTACGTACAACACGCGCTGCCCTATGGGAGGATTGCGCACTGACGTACGTAAATCTGTCAGGAATATATGTCTTTACGCAATGTTCTTACACATACTTGATAACCATGATAACGATTAACCATTGATAAATATATTATGGTTAGTGAGGCCATTTAGCAAATTTGTGCTTACTGGTTTTACAACAAATATAGTTAAACTGTGGTTCATTTGTGGTTGGTAAGTTAGTTAATTTTCGTAAGGGATGGTTTTCCAATTTACTTGTTTGCGTCTGAGTCATTTAATTTTGTTATATTCAAATCACATTTATGTTTTAGTCATTTTTCTTCTTGACAGTGTTGATGATGGGATTTCAAGCATTTTTATGTAGATTTGAAAAAGATCACGAAATTATTCTCCATAATTTTATTTAGGTCATTTAACAAACTACTGAATGTTATAAGCACAAAATTGTTTCTACCTTTTAGATAACAATAAAAAAACTAATGGTTTAATAGTTTAATCTCTCGCTCTTTTTGACATCACCCACAGCTTTATAAGACTTATCATTATCAAACTCATGACAAAAAGATCATCATAAAAATATTAAATCGAAAAATATAGGATTGGATTATTTTATTTTATTACAGTAACTTGTCAGTCCATCTTCATGTAGACTTTTAGGGGTGGTTAATCCAGGACAGGGTCTTAGTAGTTAGGATATTTAATTCGTTTTTCTAACAATACTGGTGTAATTTTAAGACAAAAATGGTACTGATATATGTTAAAATCTGTCACTGCAAGTTGTTTTATATTAAAGGGACAGTAAGTAGGGTTTTAAATGTTTTATTAATTAAAATCAATGTCTTTATTCATAAATATATCCTCGTTGGTGTCAAATGACCTCTGCCAGTAATCTAACTTTTCTTTGTAAGCTTAGAATTTCTTCTCTTTACTTACATTGAACGGGTAAGTCTAAGGAGGCTTCGATGTCTTCCGTCCATAGATGTGCAAAATAAAGACTCTCACCTGTGCTGCTGGCCAATTGAGTGGAATGTCCGCATTTGGCGGCCATCTTACCACAGGGCGCTTGCTCACCCGTAGCATTGCGTTTAATGGAGCATGTACTTTTAAATGACCATAACTTGCTAAATTTTCTACCGATTTTTAAACGATTTGGTTTGTTATAGACTTCAGAGATGTACCTATGACACTGCATACTTAATGAATAATTTTCATGAATCATGTTAAAGCATCCAGAATTATAGCCACGTTAATAACGTTTGTAAGAAACCATACTGTTTGAAAATCGGCAGAAAATTGAGCAAGTTCTGGTCACTTAAAAATACCTGCACCATGAAACCCAATGCTACGAGTGAGCGAGCTGTCTGAGGTAAGATGGCCGCCAGGTGATGACGTTAGAGACTCCGCCGTAACACATCTAGACTTTATTACACATATCTATGGGTCCGTTGTATTGATAAACTATAATAGCAGAGAGGGACAAAAAGCACTAGCCTTCCAAACGAGTTTTCATTCAGAACACATGAACCAGCTGAAATGGACAAGGAGATCAGTGAGTACATAACGGCTACCGTAGTTGCAACACGCATTTGGAAAAGCGAGGCGCTAGAGAGCACTATTCATTTGAATGCAAAATACAATTTCACCACTAAATGGGGGTAAATCCTACTTATTGTCCCTTTAAGGCAGCAACATGCATTTTAGTTTGGGACTTTAAAGGGACAGTAAGTAGGGTGTTAAGCGTTTTATAGAGACAGAGCGCAGTTATGCTAATTTGAAAACCACGACCACCTGGGGGAAACCAATCCAGCCGTCTCCATTGACTTTGTATTGCGAGAGGCCACCTCCTTGTCATTTCTGGCTTATAACAAAAACAGCCTAAAAGCTGCTGTGTGACAATGTGTACAGCTAACAAGCCAAAAAACCCAGAAATAAGTTTTTATAAGCTGTTGAGCCGTAAAACCCAGCCTTTAAGGTGAAAAAAGTGGATCGCCGACTACGTTTGCCTATAGTGTTTGCAGTTCTGTAGTACAATAAAAATTTGCCTGTTTTCCACTTTTGTGTCTTTAAACGCTCATATTTTGGGGTCGACAGCTTATAAAGACTTATTTCTGTTTTTTTGGCTTGTTGGTTGTGCACCTTGTCACACAGCATCTTTTAGACATTATTCTGTTTTTGCTACAAGCCAGAAATGACAAGAAGGCAGCCCCCCGCAACACAAAGTCAACGGAGACGAATGGACTGCCCCCCCCCCCGGCGGGCGTGGTCCTCAGGTTATGAGGCGGTGCGCTCTGTCTCTATTAATCCAAATCAATGTCTTTATTCATAAATATGACCTCTGCCAAAGATCTGACTTTTCTTTGTAAGCTTAGATTTAGTTCTCTTTACTTACATTGAACGGGTAAGTCCAAGGAGGCTTACATGTCGTATTGATAAACTATAATAGCAGAGAGGGACAAAAAACACAAGCCTACCAATGCGTTTCCACAATGCGTTTTCATTCAGAACACGTAAACCAGCTGAAACGGATAAGAAGATCAGTGATTACATAACGGCTACCGTAGTTGCAACACGCATTTGGAAAAGCGAGGCGCTAGAGAGCACTATTCATTTGAATGCAAAATACAATTTCACCACTAAATGGGGATAAATCCTACTTATTGTCCCTTTAAATCCCTGTCAGGGAAACTGCTCCTTATAAGGCATAAGGACAAGGTTTGTATTAAATATAATTTACTATTTAAAATTTTGGAATATTTGCTTTCATTGCTGGTAAAATGCAGTCGGTAATGAAAGTTCACCTCAAATCGTGACTGTATCACCTGTGACCTATCAACCAATCAAAAAGTGGAATGGTCCAAACAGGGGGTTTTCAACCATTTTCACTTCAAGTATAGTCAAATATACTTAAAAAATATTTAAAAATGCCCCCCATTCACATTTTATTTTTCATAACTTTAGGTCCCCCTTAGAAGTTTGTTAAGACCCCCTAGTGGGCCCTCACCTGGTTGAGAAAGTGCTGGTCTAAACTGTTGTTTCGTCCACCTTCCATTGTTGCCCCGTCCCAAACCTTTCACAAATTTTTATCAAAGAGAAAATATTGTATATGGGAGTGTATTTATGGGAAAATCATTGAATTTGATTATATCCTTGTAAAGCATGCAAAGAATAGAGGTCAAAATAAATTTTAATTTTACACTATTTTCCATTTTTCGGCAATTAAGATTTGCATATATTAAAATGATCAAACAAAGCAAAGTATAATTTTTTGACAAACTACATTTTAAAAAATGGTGCTTATTCAATGCAAGTCATTGCCACAGTGCTAGTGTGTTTGATCAAAAATGTTTTGTGGTTGCCAAAGTGTTTTAAGTGTATTGCTTGGCTAACCAGGGTCTATGTGGTTGCTTACTGGAAAATCAGATGAGCCCACCACCGTCTTTATGATATTCTGGTCTAGAGCTCCGGTCCCTCCTTTATTGTAAGTTAGTTATATTTGCTTAGATAAGTGAGTAGACTACAACATAAGGCATCATTCATGTCTGTAATAGTGTTATATAGTGTTATAATAAGCAACAAAGTCCAATATTTAAGCCAGGTCACTGGGTTTTTGGTAAACAGAGGATATTTTTAATGTGTACGTGCATTTTTGGCTCAGTGTTTCTTATAGTCAAACTATGTTGAAGAACACAATTTCGTCTTTGTTTAGCCTTTCAGAGAAAGTTCATGCAGGGGGCGAGAAGGAATGCAGTTAGTGTAGACAGAAACATCTTTACTGGAATTTGTTTATTAGTTTAGGCCAATATTTTAGGTGTGAGGCTATTCCAATATGTAGGGGGGGCGGCGTTTGTTTTGCTTTTGTGCTTGCCCATCCTCTTTGCTGCCCAATCCAAACAGCAGTGAAATGTACATGCTGAAAAAAACAAAAACTTTTCAATTACGATTAAAACACAAACTAAACACTAATTGCTGTCAAAATAAGTTGTAAATGTATTTATAAATCTATAATATAGTTAAAAAGAGAATATCACAAATATTTCGAATTTCAACATAAGTGGTCTTCTGATATCTAAATTCTTAGCGTAACCCGGAAGTTACACAACACATGAAAATGTTTATTGTATTTGCTTGGGTCCTGCGGTGAGCAGAACACGATTGTTGTTTTAGCTGGCTGCATTTATGTGTGTTATGTTCTGAAATCAGTCTGCATTTCCCTTTTGAGGGCTTTGCATCAATCGTCCTAAGACAGGTGCTATTTGTCATGTCCATATATATACAGACAAGCTTTGTTTTCTGAGCTGGACACACTGTAATAGAAACATACCGTGGTTTAGGCCGGATCATACTGAACATTTCCAAGATATAAAAAGTTGAGAGGGAGTTTCTCTAAATTTAACCACTAAACTGGGAAGTTACTCACTGACTTTTGTGAGGTCAGGTTATATCTGGCTCAAAGTAACTTGCCATAGAATAAAAACTGACCCCTTCAGTGGCGCTGTCCCGTGAGCGGGACAAGTTTACTTCAATATTTTCCATATAAATTTTATGTATATCACAACAAACAATATATTTTTGGAAAGGTCTAAGCCTCTAGAATACATATTTCAACAAGTGTTTTATAAAATAAATAATGTAGGGAGAGTAATTGATTCAATTATAAAGATAGTGCACCTCAAAATATTTATATTCTGCGAAATGTCACTGTCCCGCCAGTGGGATGCCTACATTTACTTCTTTCTTTTTTTTCATGTGAATTCTTATCCAATCATGACAAACTATATATCATTTGAAAGCTCTAAGGGTGTACATTTCATTTATCATCACCATTGTGGTAAAGGAATGACATAGCCATTTTCTAAAATGCCACGGGTATACAGGTGGGCCCACGTTGTTGTTATATATTTGTATCACTAATACACTGTTCTAAACCTAAACAATTTTGACAAAATATTGTTGGAAAGCTCCAAGTGTGTAGTTTTCATATTTCATTGCCAATTTGGGAGAATTATGACGTAGTGAGAGTCAGTTTCTAAAATTTCACGGGGCCACAGGTAGGCCTAATTTGTTTTTACATATTTATAACACTAAACCCCTACTCAAAACCTACAAAATCATGACAAACTATATATCACTGGAAAGCTCTAAGAATGTAGTTTTCATATTTCAAAACCTTTTTGCAGTAATAATAATGCAGTGACAGTAATTGAATAATTTGTGACAAGAGTATGCTGCAAACCGTTGACACCTAGTGGCCGTTGTTGGTAAAACCACAAAAAGTGTGACACAAACCTCATTTTTTTGTGATTTTAACTTGAAATTTGGATCAGAACTACTTGAGACTTATGGCTTCATGTTTGCATTATTACTTTTGTGAAACGTTTACATTTTTATAATTTTATTTATAAAATTAATATGTTATGGAATTATTTTTATTTATTAAAATAAATGTAAACTGCTATAACAATTTATTTATTTAATATTTTCACCTCCTGACATTTCTGTGAAATCCCCCAAAAACAAGACCAAGATTGGGCTTTTAGACCAAAAAAGGCCAGAGTTATATTAATTTGAAGATGTATATCACATTTTCACCCCCCCCCACTCAAAGGGTATTTGTGCCACCTAAGGGGTTAAACTAGGCATAGATGAATAATGAGAGCTCCGTACATGGTGATGACCAGGGCCAGATGGAATCTGTGGACTTTTTGGCTTTTTCTGTGGAATTTTTTTGGAAAAATCTGCGGGATGGTTTTAAATGTTTTAAAAAGATATTAGAGAATTTAAGCAGTAAATATTACAAAATTGCACCTAAAATAATTCTTTTTTTAAAGGCTTACAATAAAAATGAATACACCAAACCAATGAGTCCTCTGAATTAAACTGGACCAACATGAACCAGATAATGTGCATGTCAACCCTGCTGAAAAAAACAATAAAACCATTACAGAAAATTCTAATGGTTTCCATTAAAATACCAATAGGAACCATTAGCTTTTACCATTAAAATCACTACACTGTAGTGTGTTTTGGGCCATATTCCATTAGAACCTATACATAGAACCAATAGAACCAATACATACCATTATAGAGACCAACAAAGACCAATACACGAAGTGTGTTTTGGCCATATTCCATTAGAACCTATACATAGAACCAATAGAACCAATACATACCATTATAGAGACCAACAAAGACCAATACACGAAGTGTGTTTTGGCCATATTCCATTAGAACCGATAAAATTCCCAATAAAACCAATAGAATTTCTGTGATGGTGTCTATTGTTTTTTTCTAGCAGGGAAGATAGAATTAAATTTTGTATATAAAATTATTAATGTTTATTGTGTTATTATGGCAGAATAAAAAGCTTGTTAATACATTCTCATTATGAATATATATACGAATTTCATCATTTTTTCAATGAAATGTAAGCTTTATTTTAAACATATAAAGAGCATTCGTCTTGTAAAAGGATTTGAAATGATCATGTGCTGACTGCTGACTGTCGTCTCACACGTCAAGTGAGATTTCCTTAACTCTGCTGTAAGTTTTATTTAATCTCAAATATCAGACGGTTCTTGTTCTCTATAATTAAAAACTATCACAGCAAACAGCACACACAGGGTTTATGCGTGGGATACATGTGCTTGTTAATGACGGGCATTAAATCCACGGAATTCCGCAGAATTTTCCGCAGAAATCTGCAGGCGCAGATTCCGTTTGGGCCTGGTAATGACATATCGTGAGCCTCAAATGTGTTTGCTTCCTTATTCTTATGTAAACCTCGTGCAAAAGACTGCTGGAAAACAGGTCAATGTCAACATAACACCGACTGTGACATGATAGTCAAAATGTACGCCTCAATATTAAATTAATTACAAAGTTGTTGAAATGCTAAAAACAAAGTTGTAACTGCACTATACATGCTAATTAATGCTATATGCTAGTGTTTAGGCTGAAGTTCTACTGTTGACTTTACAGTTACGTTTTGCAAGTCCATACTAAAAAAAAAACACTCAGAAACCTCTATTAACAATCTCCAAACAATAAGTTGTTCCACAAAATCTGTATTTTGATCTGATACAGGCTCAAAAAGGTCTGTTTACTAATGTGAGCTACTGACATGAGCCGCAGAGGAGAGCTCAACATTATTATTCAAATAGGGCAAAAATAGACAATTTCATTCAGAGGACAAATATTAGGGTTGTAAATGGACATGTAAAAACTTGTCCGGATAATTTTTGCATTTAATAGTTACATAACTTCTATGTAAATATCAAAGAACAATTTAACATATTATTTCAATGCATTCCTTGGCACCTTTAACTTGGAAGAATAAGGGCTTGTTGAATCTTGAATTCTGTCATCATTTAGTCACCCCCCATGTTGTTCCAAAGCATGATATTATTTTATTCTTCCATGAAACCAAAAGGAAGTGATAGATAAAATGATAGTGACTGACAGCTTTAGTCATTTAATACGGAAATGAGCAGCAGCTATTGCTTTGTTCCCATGAAGTAAATAATGACAGATTTTTCATTTTTGTCTTGAGTATCCCTTTACATATGAAACAAATGTGTAGTGCACTGTGTGGATCAATTGTGAATATCAATGTTAGAAATTCTGCTATATTGCTTTAAAAAGCATAAATGTAAAATATATATATATATATTTTTTTGGGGGGGGGTTATTGTTTTCTACATTTTGTGAAAATATATTGACTGAGTGGTGAGACTTTTACCTCACAGACAGGATCACGTATTTTTCACTAAAACTCCTGGAATGCATAATAAACTCAGATATTTTGGAGAATTAAAAAAACTAAAAGTAAAATTAAAATAAATATTAAAAATTGTACTAAAATTATCAATAAAAACTGTCATCAAATTATGAAATTACATGGTTTGACCACAAGAGGCCGCAATACGCCATGATACGGCAGCTACAATTCAGAAAATGTCTCTGGTATCATTTAACTGGTTATAACTTTTATCAGTTTTATCAATCCCTTAATTTAATTTCCATTATACTTTATCAGGGTAAAGTTTTTAAAAGTCTCACATTTAGACAGAATTTATATGATTTCAATAAATGCAACCAGTTTCTCATTTTTTCTATGCCTGCCATGCACCCTTTATTTGGTTTGCTGTGTCCAAAACATTTATTTGTGATGCACAATAAATATCACTGATATTGCGAGGTTTCATAATTTTACAGATGGATCAATGACAAGGAAGTACTTTGGACATCTCAAAATGGAAGCTTTAAATGTGGTGCATGATACCTTAAGCTGTAAAAAATATCAGGTAATTTAAACAGGTAATGGAAAAAAATCTGGTAAATCAATAACCTGTTGCATCGTGTTTTTTACAGCAGTAAATCTTCCAAGCAACAGTAGCTAACTTTTAAACAAAGTGCCTAACCACTCCACCTTTATTATGTCTACTCGGAACGTATTCATCCGCGTCAATCGTTCCTAAAAGGACTGCAGCCTAGGCACGCCTGCGCGGAGGGATATCTAAGGGACTACACCCTAGCGTCCTTACAGCCGGGAGTCTGCAGCTCAAACTCACGTTAGTGAAGGGGGTGTGCGGGACATCAAAATATACGGTTACCGCAAACCTAGGCCGTACAAGACTGACAGTCCTTTGTTTTTAAAGATAGCGTGTGTGTCTGACACCAGAAGGCGAATATGTCGTGGCAGAGCTACGTGGATAACCTGATGTCGGATGGCAGCTGCCAGGACTCCGCCATTGTTGGGTACAACTCAGACTCTAAATACGTATGGGCAGCGCAGGAGGGGGGAACATTCGTAAACATCACGGTAAATAAGCGTTATTACCAATATTATTTGTGCTATCTTTAGTGATGGGCTATGATTGTGTTTATGTTTCAATACATAGTGACCTGACTAGCAATACAGCATTGTGTTCACCATGGGCACGTTACCCTTATGGTGCCTAAACACGAGGCAGAAAACCTTCAAAAATGCTGCTGATTTAAAATAAGCACTAATTGATTTTAAACGCACGATATGATAATAGCGATTTAAAAACGTGCAAAATGACACGGGTCTATGAACGCGCCAAAAATGTTTCCGAATATGATGCTGTCTGTGTAGGGAACTCGCACGGATTTGAAACACACCCGACAGGTTGCTTTTCAGGTTGTTATAAATCTAAGGCCTGTGCAGAAAAACAACGAATGGCAACAAAACCCACAGCTTTTATTTATATAAGAAGCATTAGGTATTTTCGTTTTTAAGTTTCTCACGAGATCATAGGTAAGTTAGCTATTTTTATCGAGCAAAGCTTAAGTATCTCACACGTGACGTGTTAAAAGGTGTCAATTAGTTATATACGTTAAAGCACTCTTAAGAAATTTTGTTTTAGTTACAAATGAGGTTGTGTTAGTGCGAACAGACGATTCAATTCAATCAGACGGCTACGCAAACGCACTAACATACCACCACACACGCGTCATTTAGCTGCGAAATGTGCGTGAACTCTTTTAAGAATAAGGAATGTTCGCTCGCTGTACATTCCCTGAGGTTGTGGTTAGAGGGGATACAGCTACGGCCAACATCTCGTGAAATCTCGCCGAATGAGCGCTGTTCTTATCCTAACCTTACCCTAAACTCAACACTTCTCGGGATTTAGGCCGTACCTGTATCCTATTTAGCCAGAGCCGCTGTTTTTCATCTTAATCCTTCCCGCAAACCAACCTCTCGCGAGATTTGGCCGTAGCTGTATCTCCTCTAGCAAGAACCATGCCCAAGATGGCGGTGTAAATGGATGTTAATTCACCTAATAACAGGTTTATTTAATTTCTCCGGTATAATACGCATCACCATACAAGACAAATTAGCTTTTTGCATTGTTACTTTTTTGCATTTGATATACAAATGTAAAGCTTTTAGATGTGTATATATTCCACTTATATCAGCATATGTATAGAAATGCATACAAAATATAGAAATGAAGATACACAAAGTCATGAAAATAAGGTCAACCTGCTTTTTGTAATAAGTAACACAAAACCTTTCAGAAGTCCCATTGACTTCCATAGTATACTATAGAAGTGAATGGGGCTTCTGATCGGTCTGATAACAAACATTCCCGAAAATATCTTCCTTTGTGTTCATCAAAATAAATAAATACAGGTTTTTAACAACATTAGGGTGAGTAAATGAAGACACGGTTTCCTTTTTTGGGTGAACTATGCCTTTAAAAAAAGCTTAAAGTTATAGTTGTATATCCAGATTCTATATTTCTTTGAATATAGATCACTTAGTAAAAACAACTTATTCTAGTAGGTTCTAACAGAAGTCAACAGCTGCTTTTTTTCTGATTTAGCCTTAAGGAAAAATGGCTCTGTGTATTCATGTAAAACCAGTATAAACAAAACTGCTGTGATGATACTTGGAACAAATGACAGAAAAAATGAATGGGAATGCTGCATGTTCAGGCTTGATGTGTCTCATCATTTCACATAATGTAATTTGATCGTGATTACTAAGACTACTCTCAGACGTTTTCATTTCTAGTAACCTGTTAGTATTTTTATTTTTCAAGTGGGTGTTCCTTAAAGACAAGCTTTTCAGCAATTATTTCAGGGCAGGTGCTTAAGGAAGTTGTCTTTGACACACAAATTTTCCCTCCTATTTGCATGCATGTTCTGCCAAACTCTCCCAAAAATCTATACACTATATTGCCAAAAGTTTTGGGACACCCCTCCAAATCATTGAATTCAAGTGTTCCAATCACTTCCATGGTCTCAGGTGTATAAAATCAGTCACCTAAGCATGCAGACAGCTTTTACCAACATTTGTGAAAGAATGGGTCATTCTCAGGAGCTCAGTGAATTCAAGCGTGGTACAGTGATAGGTTGTGCACCTGTGCAATTTCCTCACTACTAAATATTCCACGGTCAACTGTTAGTAATATTATAACTAGGGATGCACCGATAGTATTTTTTGGGCCGATACCGATTTAAACGGACAACTTCTGGCCAATACCGATATTAAACACTTGTATACAATACTATACAGTTGGTCTATTAGCTAGTTTATTTCTGCATCAAATTATTTTTACTAAACATGGATTTGATCTAATTAACATTCAACTGACCAACCTAATAAGAGAGGCACAAATTAAGCTAAAACAAATATAATAAGACAGCATGACAACCTTCAATGGTGGTTTTTGCTATTCAGCATTTATTTTATTAACAACATTTACTCATTTTTTACACATAATGGATTTCTTTATGCAGTTAATTAATAAACAAACGGTATCGGCCTTTCTCGTGCTATTGCCGATATTCTGATGGTTTCAAATTCATCAAAAATCGGCCTATAAATATCGGCGGCCGATACATCGGTGCATCACTAATTATAACACAATGGAAGCAATTGGGAACAACAGCAACTTGGCCACACAGAGGGGGGTCAGCGCATGCTAAGGCTCACAGTGCGCAGAAGTCATCAACTTTCTGCAAAGTCAATAACTACAGACCTCCAAACTTCGTGTGGCCTTCAGATTAGCTCAAGAACAGTGCATAGAGAGCTTCATGGAATGGGCTTTCATGGCCAAGCAGCTGCATCCAAGCCTTACATCACCAAGGTCAATGCAAAGCATCCGGATGCACTGGACTCTAGAGCAGGGAAGATGTATTATCCGAAGCAACGAATCTAGCTTCTCTGTCTGGCAATCCAAAAGACGAGTCTGGGTTTGGCAGTTGCCAGGAGATCGGTACTTGCCTGACTGCATTGTGCCAAGTGTAAAGTTTGTTGGAGGAGGGATTATGGTGTGGGGTTGTTTTTCAGGGGTTGGGCTTGGCCCCTTCCAGTGAAAGGAACTCTTAATGCTTCATCATACCAACCCATTTTGGACAATTTCATGCTCCCAACTTTCTGGGAACATTTTGGGGATGGCCCCTTCCTGTTACGAGTTACAATAACACTTTGTTTACAGTTTTGCGCTGCTCAGCCTGGATTAGCACACAACGCATCCGATTCCCGAACTGACTCCTTTGAAACAATTCGTTTAAATAAACGGTCGAAACAACAGATCTGTCCACATTTGAACTCGCAAGACGTCACTGTCAGCACAATCAGTCACTCATAGCGCCTCAGAAATGAGAATGTAAATGTGTTTAGAAAGATTTGCACTAAAAAACGTAGACGTTTACTTTGTTAACTTTATGATGATTAAATAATTTATGAGGTCTACCAAAGAAGGATTTTATTTTTCAAAGCAATAAATGCCATGGTAAAAAACTGATCAAAGAGCAAGAAATGATGACAGCAGAGTGTCAGGTAATATCTGTGTCAGATAAATGCATGGTGCGGAGGAGGTTGTAAAACTCTTCAGATAGACCAGTCATCATTTTTTAGCAAAATACTTAAATAGTGAAATTTTTGCATTTAAAATATTTGCTAATGATGAGGACATTTTGATTATTATGTACAAATAGAAAATTGGCCCAGAAAATCGGTATCATATATCGGCCATCGGCTGCCCTGATTTCTAAATATCGGAATCAGCATCGGCCAGAGAAAAAAAACATATCGGTCGACCTCTAGTTCCAACATGACTGTGCACTAGGGATGGGAAGATTCCCAGATTCGCTCGGTGCATTGGCATAAAAGTTAACGATGCTATGCATCGGGTTAAAAATTCCATATCAGCTGCATCAGCTACAAATTAGAGCCCGACCGATAAAGGATTTTGAAGGCCGATACCGATACAAATTAGTGCTGCCACTAATGACTAATTTTCTAACGACTAATCTTTCGACTAATTTTTCGAATAGTCGACTATTCTAAACGACTAATTAAAAAAAACTCAAGTGTTTGTTATTTCATTGTGTCCATTTTATTTTGAACCTATCGGTGTCATAAACAATATGAATAACTTAAATGTTACCAAATAAAAAATTACAATGTAAACAATATAAATAATAATAAAAACTTCCAGTGCAAAGTAGATGCTTAACAGAAATATGAAATGTTTCACATCTACTCTTTGATCTTATATTGCATTTTAACACAACTGAATGCTATTTTACATATTATCTGTTCTGTTGTAGCCTATAAAATAGTGACTAAACATGACCCATCACCTCGTTTTTTATCCAACCAGCTGTTCCTTTAACTGCTGCTAAAATCCTGATTTAGATATGCAAAAATCACCATACATTTACATTGTAGCTTTACTGCTGTTGCTCTTCTCATAATTGTTGTTGTGTTTTGAGCCATTTCTTGATTTTAAATGCGAGTGATATAGCGCAGACAATTTGGTGCAAATTCAGAAATATAAGAGAATACACTGTTGTTGTTGTTGTTACATAGACTACAGAACACGGGCATACAGCATCATAGGGAGGGAGAAAGCTCGCACACAGACTCACACTACTGCTAATCTTTCTTCAAGTCATGTTAACTCGATCAGTCGTCTTTGTCAGAGACATCTGTGAATGTTGACGTTCACGCAAAAAAGACAATAAATTAAAAACACTGCCACCTTTTCACTGTCACGTAAGAGAGTGGCGCGCGCAGTCGAGGCGCTGCAAGCAACATGAGTGATAGAGAGAGAGAGAGAGAGAGAGAGAGAGAGAGAGAGAGAGAGAGACGCGCTGAACACTCGCAACAATGATTTGAGCCGTTTAAAATAGTAAAATAAAAATGTAAATGGGAATCATGAAAAATCTATTTGTTGCGTCCAGTGTTGATTCCGTGGCGGAATCACGAGCAAACACTGATAGCCTTTAACATCCAAAGACAGAGTCGTTGTACTTCTCAAAAGAGTTAATAAAACAGTACTGACTAGCTCGACGTTTCATTAATAATCATATAACAGTTACTTACGTTGTCCTATTCTCTGTGGGTGTATCGTCAATAACTCCCGAGTGTTTTCGTTTGAGATGCTCGTGCATTGTCGTTGTGCTCCCGTGATAAGCCAGCGACGTTTGGCACGGTGTAACAGACCACTCTTTTATCACAACTTGGCTTAAAATACTTTCATACTTCGGAAGCTTTCCGACTCATAATTCCATAGACTCACCTGCCACCGCCAATTTTTCAAAATTAAAGCAGTGAAGGCAGGGGGAGAGGGAAGAAAGATGATAGCGTAGCAGATTAACCAGCAGGGCGCGCACAGACTGGTGTGGAGGTGAATTACATTGAGCCATTTGAGACATGAGACAGAATTACAGTGGGCCGTTTGAGACGTAAAAAAATAAATATGCGACTCCTCGACTAAAAAAATTGCCGTCGACAAATTTTCATCGTCGATTACGTCGACTACGTCGACTATTCGCGGCAGCACTAATACAAATGTTTGTTGGTTTTAAAATCCGATATTCCGATATTAAAAAAATATATATTTCAGAAGCGCAAACAAAACATTAACCGATTTCCCTAACATTAGTTATTTGTATTTATTTGTAGTTATTTATGAGTTTTAACTAAAATAATATGATAATGCAAAATAATATGATAATGTGCCATCATTATTGTCTCGTGACCAACTCAACATGAACTCACTTAACCGTTGTTCTCTCTGCCTGACTCTGGCTGGATCGGCAGGTTGCAGGATGTGTGACACGTTATATACAAGTGTTGCCAACAGGGAGGTTGTAGAGTGCCCTCTGGTGGAAAAACTATACAACGGCAACACTCATGACATGGTTGAAGGCTGTTTCATCCGTTGTTTTTTTTTTTATTCATTTATCAGCCATTATGAATGCCGATACCGATAGTTTGGAAAATGCCTAATATCGGCCAATAATATCGGCCTGCAGATATATCGGTCAGGCTCTACTACAAATTAGCATTTGCATCGTGATGCAGTTATTTAAAAAGTGACCAATATTTTAAGACCGCTTTTTCCTCTCAACTGTTGCTATGTCCTGCAACGCTACGAAAACTGAGGCGTTTCATGAAAGTCAGAGGATAAAAACGTGAAATGTAGTTTAAATTATATGGACTTTAATTATAACATTTTATTACATAAGTAATTGTATTTTGTATCCGAGACAGACACGGAAAGTAGGGATGCATGATATATCGGCCGACATATGGTTATCGGCCGATAACTGCTAATTTTAATATAATGAAAATGAATATAAATGAAAGCCGATAAATGATGGATTATTTTGGTTTGTTGAACCACTTCACTTGCTCATTACTGGCCATGTGGAGTTTTGATTGGTGCTTTTTGTGACATAGCACGAAGATGACACATGTTGCGGGCTTAAGAAGAGTATGCTAGTCTAGCGCAAAGACAAGATGTCCCCGGTCTGGGAGTTTTTCATTGTGAAAATAATATGAATGTTTATCGACCTATATATATCTGTTATCGGCCCCCAAATATAAAGAGTTATCGGTATCGGCCAAAATTTCCATATTTGTGCATCCCTAACGGAAAGTCAAGTATACCCCGCTACCTTTCACTCTACGTACTGCGCTTGGTCACCTTTCAATACGGATCAACTGCGATTTGTCACGCTACTTTCAACAGTGCATTAGAATCGATACAGTTTTTTTCTGCTATGGAAGTCAATCAGGCTTTTAATTGTTTTTTTCTCAAAATATCTTTCTTTGTGCTCCATCAAAACCAATCAATTTAAACAGGTTTTTAACAACATGAGAGTGAGTAAATGATGACAGAGTTTCCATTTTTGTGTGAACTATGCTTTTAAAAAACTTACCTTAAAGTTATAGCTGCATATCCAGATCGTGTTTAGCTCTTAACATAGATCACTTAGTATAAACAACTTAATCTAGCAGATTCAATAGCTGCTATTATTTTTCTGATTTGGCCTTAAGGAAAAATAGCTCTGCGTCTTCATGTAAAGCCAGTATAAACAAATCTTCTTGATGATACTTGGAGCGAATGACAAATGACAGAAAATAAAATGAATAGGAATGCTGCATGTTCAGGCTTGATGTGTGCCATCATTTCACGTAATGTAATTTGATCGTGCTTACTAAGACTACTCTTCACTTTGAAAGTGGTACTACTAAAATGTTCCCAGATATATCAAGTAAAGAATTCCTCCTAAGGACATTTAGCTGTGGTTGCTTTTATGTTCCAGAAATATCCTTTTTAAGTCTTATATAACTCTTTTTGTTGCTTAATGTTCATAATATGTTGTCATATGTTGATAATGTGTACATGGACTTAAAAGTTTACCAAACGAATCGCACAGACTTCAATAGGATAATGGATGTTTTATTTCACTTTATAGCCATTTTCACATTTTGGTCCTTAAAGCAACACTATGTAGTTTCCATGTAAAAATGACTTACAGCTCCCCCATGTGGTTGAAAAGCGCACCAGTGCCTGGTATCAGACACTCTTCTGCAGGCAGGGCGAGGGGCGGGGCGGGGCTGTGTTTCCTACCCTCCACTGCCACTTTCAGAGTGTGCTTGTAGCAGCTAGGAGGCTGCTCAGGTTGGAGCAACAGTACAATTTGTCCAGTTAAAAGTTGTTCTATCACTGAAATTATTTTAGAGACATTATTTAAAGGTAAAAAACTACATAGTGTTGCTTTAAAGTAGGGATGCTCCGATCAGGATTTTTGCAGGCCGATACCGATCACCGATTTGTTGTCTTCGTGATCGGCCGATACCAATGCCGATACCGATTTTTCAAGCTGATATGCAAGCTCTTTGATGACTGTAACTTTTAACATTTTTTCTAGATAAAGTAATACTACAGATGTTGCCTTTGTTATATTACTTGCAGTAATTAGGTATATTATTGTTTTAATAGAGAATCAAATAAATTAGCACAACAAATATTTCTTCTGCAAAGAGAAATTTAATATGCCTTTAAAAAGGCTTATGTCTGTAAAAACTAATGAAAATAAAACACTTCACAGTCTTTACTGTATGAATTTAATATACACGCATTCGTATGAAGTACAACAGTTCTTTAGTGAAGAGCAGAGAGTGATTTTATTGAGAGATTAATTAGGTTACTGCAGCTTTAAGAAGTGGGAGAGATCGCTCTGTTCACGTGCACTGATGACAGGCTGCTGTGTGCGCGCGGCGGGTGTATGCAGACGAGAGCAGCTGTGAGGAAAATTAAAGTTTAAACGCTCAAAACTTTAAAACGCATGTAAATAATAAACTTTCAGCAAGAGGATGCAATTGTCCACGATAGATATGTGTTGTATACGCTGTTTGATGGGGATGTGAAGACGGGTCGTGCTGTTAGGACCGGACCGCGTCCTCATAGAAAATACACATATATCTGTAAAGGCAAAGAGAGAAATGCAAATCTGCACGTCGCTCATGAGCCACGGGTTATAAAAATGCTCTTACTGCTTAAAAATGGTCTCTAACTGCAGCCGCATTCAGAAGCCCTATGATGACAAAAGTAAACAGAAAGATCGGTTCATGAGATCGGCAAATTTAGCGAGTACCGGTCAAGTCATTTAATGCCGTTATCGGGCGATACCGATCTGCGGCCGATCGATCGGAGCATCCCTACTTTAAAGCGTCTATGTATAAATCTTTACTTTTTATTAGGGCTGGGACGATGAAAATACACAGTAATAATGCCTTTTTAAATTTATAAGGCAATATTATGCACATCTCTTTCATGTACTACGGCTATTTGATCATTAGAAAGTCCTAATCAATCTTAAATCACTACGAGTTTGAGTCGTGTATAACGTGCAACACTCCTCAAACTTTATTAAAAATATAATCTTTATTATAATGAAAATAACGGAAAAGAAAAACAGCGATATAAATATGCTTATGCGCATTTCGTTGAGCTGTGTGTCTTCTGCGGCACATATTGAGTTTCTGCACGAGAGCGCCCTCTGGCTTTTGGATGTAGCGGTCTTTTTACCATAATTCATTGAGAAGCATAGCAAGCAGAATCGCGCGATTAATCGTCCCAGCCCTACCTTTTATCTTAAAGTATCTGTATGTGTTTATAGTTTATTATACTCTTCTAAGTGCGCAAGATTACACAGACATGGTTCAACTTTTAATACTCCGTATTTCTGTCATATCAGCCCACAGAAATTGACATCCTAGTAGGAAAAGACCGAGAAAGTTTCTTCACCAACGGCCTGACCTTGGGTTCAAAGAAATGCTCAGTTATTCGAGACAGTATCAACATTGACAGTGACTGGATATATCGGCCGATATATCGGCCGGCCGATATATCGGTCTATCACTACTATGTATAAATCTTTACTTTTTATTAGGGCTGGGACGATGAAAATACACACTAATAATGCCTGTTTGAATTGATAAGGCAATATTATGCACATCTCTTTCATGTACTACGGCCATTAGAAAGTCCTAATCAATCTTAAATCACTACGAGTTTGAGTCGTTTATAACGTGCAACTCTCGTCAAACTTTATTATAAATATATTCTTTATTATCATGAAAATAACGGAAAAGAAGAACAGCGATATAAATATGCTTATGGGCATTTCGTTGAGCTGCGTGTCTTCTGCGGCACATATTGAGTTTCTGCAAGAGAGCGCCCTCTGGCTTTTGGATGTAGCGGCCTTTTTACCATAATTCATTGAGAAGCATAGCAAGCAGAATCGCGCGATTAATCGTCCCAGCCCTACCTTTTATCTTAAAGTATCTGTATGTGTTTATAGTTTATTATACTCTTCTAAGTGCGCAAGATTACACAGACATGGTTCAACTTTTAATACTCCGTATTTCTGTCATATCACGCCCACAGAAATTGACATCCTAGTAGGAAAAGACCGAGAAAGTTTCTTCACCAACGGCCTGACCTTGGGTTCAAAGAAATGCTCAGTTATTCGAGACAGTATCAACATTGACAGTGACTGGACAATGGACATACGGACGAAGAGCCAAGGAGGAGAGGCCACATACAACATTGCGGTCGGCAAAGCAGGCAAAGGTACTTATTCTTGTAATGAATTTCATTAATGAATTTAAACCTATAAATATATGGTTTCTGTGTGCGGTAGATTGATAACATAGATGTCAACCTTTCCTCAATATGTCTTTGTTTAAACATTGTAAATTGCCATTAAAGTGAAATGACTGAATCTAAACAAAAGAAAGAGCCAGATGCACTTCGATTGGTTTTTGCATCTGAACCTTTCATTTCTAAGCATACATATTGTATTTTTTATTTATCAAGTGGGTGTTCCTTTAAGACAAACTTTCAGGGCAGGTGCTTAAGGATGTTATCTTTGAGACACACATTTTCCCCCTTATTTGCATGCATGCTTCTGCCAAACTCTCACAAAAATCTTGAGTCTTTCATTATAAGTTTGAGAATTTCCTGTTTCCTGACCTGAAAACAAATTTCCTTGTTTTTCTGAATAATCTCTCTTTCATGTATTGTGTGGCATGTATTGAGGAGAGGTACTAAGGGCTCAGTCACACCAAAAGCGTTTATGGCAGTTGCAGGCGCCTTTTTTGAATGATATTCTATGGGCAGGGCGCGTTTGCGCGCTGTTTATGCGCGCCGAGCGCCTTGCGGTTTTTTGCCGCCTGCCGCGCACGCGTTTTTGAAGGAGCGCTGAGAGCGGAAAAGCGCCTGACGTCATTCGCGTCTTCCATTGTCCAATTGAATCAGGGGAGAGGCGGGCCTTACGTTGTGGTGAGGGAAGTTTACAGTTGCTTTGAAGAACCGGACTCCACTCGCTCACTCTCTCCTTCGTGTTTGTGCACCTCTCATCCTCAAACAAGGTCAGAGCAAGCACCCTCTTTTTAAAGTTTCTGCTAATATGACAGTTAACAGCAAAAGAGCGTTCACGCTTCAATATTTGATTGACAAGACAGCTGACTCGGTGGTTGCTTAGCAATATGAAAAGCCGCGTCGCACTGCTCTTTTTAAAAAAAGGCAGTGCGTCGCGCCTTGCGTTTGCAAGCGTTTAAAGCGCTTTTGGTGTGACTGGCCCCTAACTCTGCTTTTCCTGCTTGAATGTGATAAAGGATTGATTCAAATAAGGTTTTATATATATATGTGTACTAAATGGTAACACTATAATAACTTTAAGTTGACTAGATTTATTAAGCAGTAGTCTTGTAAAGCTTTTAAGTAGGTTGTTTTTGATCAAAATAAACTGGACCAGATTTAAAGCTGATATACATGTAAAACATCCAACCATGGACAATTTTTATCTAGGCACAAATAGTTTTGAAGTCAACAATAGAGTGCCACATGGATGACATATTTTTATAGTCCAACCCGGAAGTTAGCGGGACACTGGATACAATGGCAAAAAGCCCATTCATTTTCCCTGTGAACTTTTGGATTCTCACAAAAAAAGCTGGAGCTGTCTCTCCACATCAACATCCTCACCATTAAATTCGTTTTTATTTTAATATTATTTTAAACGTTATTCATCCATATGAATAGTTCTCATTTTTATCTGCTTAAAAAAATCACCACTTTTTTTGTGCTAAGGGGCGTTGTTAGGCACGACGCGAAGATGCACCCACTGCTTCGCGGGGGTTATTGCGTTTATAAAACGGTTACTTCATATGCATAACGTTAGCAGGAATTTATAAAATAAAACACAAATAAGTTGTAATTATATTAGTACAAAAATTACTCTTCCGCCGAACAAAGTAGTTCTTCAGAATCAAGTGTGACTGAAACAGAGCACAGTTCCCAACCAACACAGACGCAAAACAAAGACACAATGAAAATATGACTTAAGACTGTGATGTTTATTTTTAGAAATCACCATTCATCTAAAATATACATTAACATTTATATCGTGCAACTGTTGAAGTGATGATAAAATATGCTTGCATGCGGAACTCTTTCCCCGTCAGCGTTTTTTTTTTTAAGTTGCCACCCAGTTTTAGTTTAATGCCTTGCAGAAAAATTATCTTCTTTAAATAAACATAAAATATCAAATGAAAGAACAGACCATCCGCTTTCAAAAAAAAAAAAAACGTTTCATCCTACCTTCATTTGTTCTCTTATCACCTCTCAAATTTTTTAGCTAAAAGCAGAGATAATTCCATTTATGTGAACAACTTTTGTAAGAGATCAGATTCAGAGCCTGATCAAAACACCCTGTTTTTAGGGTTGAGTTAATGCGTCAGTGTTTAAGTTGGGTAAGATCGCCACCCAGTGGATAGCGGAAATATGAATTTGAGTTAGAAACTCCTCAGGGAGAGTTTTATCTTTATTGATGAGATGACTCAACAATATTTATTGAAATTTATCTGGATATCGCCATAATTGTGCAATTGTAGACAAATTAAAAATATTAAAAAATACTCTGGTGTTTATTTTCATAAATCAATACGCAGCAACAGTGGCGCAGTGATACTTATGTAATGTGGTCTGAACCGTGAGTTTACTGGGGTATTTTATCACGGCTTAGAACGCGTTTCAACCAATCAGAATGAAGAACCAGAACAGCCCGTTTTATAATATTTTTTTGAAACCTATCTTTATCCGTTTAATTTATGTTTATATAACTTTTAGGGCTGTCACAATGATTGAATAATCGTCTCATCGCAATTGTTTGTCCTCACTGCGAGGATTTCAGATCACCGCAATGATTGCACATCTCTTTAAAAAACACAAGGGGGAGCTGTAGGAATTCATTTTTGCAGCCCCTACAGACATGTGCAGTTCAATACTAATATGACCTTAGCAGGATTGGCTACTATTTAAGGCCTTTTTATTTTATATTTTCAGGTTTTTTTTTCAGATACTTTATTGTGTTTATTTTTTATTAAGTTGTTTCCAGTTTTGAAAGATATATTCATTAAACATTTACTGCCAGGTGAACCTTGCAAAATATTTAATTTAAACAATTACAACAATGTGTGAAAATTATTTAATAAACAAACAATCAATGTATGAGAATTAAATGTCAAAGCAATAAAACAGACAATTAATCATTATAATCATCAAAGCACTAAAAAAGGCAATTAATCGTCATAATCGCCACAATTTATAAGACAATCAATCACCAGCCAAATTTCATAATCGTGACAGCCCTAATAACTTTAGGCTTTTCCTGTATTAATGACATGACGTGCTCGATCTCACTATAATGAAACCCTATCTACATGTTTCCCGAAACAGCCACGTGCAGCATTTTTCTTTTTTTCAAAAGCTTGTTGATTACAATAACTAATATATATTTTTTCATCAATATTATTTTATTTCAGTTAGTTTTTCTACCGCGTTTGTTAGTTTTAGTTTTCCAGGGTTTATTTTTATATTATTTTATTTCAGTTTATGAAAATAACCCTGTCACAAAGCATCCAACAACTTTATAAGACACATTTAAAAACATGCTCCCTGATAAAGAAATCTTTGTTAGGAATTGTGCCCATGTTGCGTTGTTTTTGAGATCTTCATGCATCAAGTCCCCGACAAAGTCTGTAGCTCCTTGTTAAAGCAACTGCCCTTTAAAGACACGTAAAAGCTCTAAAAAGTCACGCATCTTGGGTTTATGTTAACCCAATATCTTATTTAAGGCGTTTAACCAAAACCCCATTCATAAAACCTATGGACTTCGAAATAATGGAATGCTAAAATGCTAACTCGCTTTCAGGGTTTAGTCTACAAAAATACGTCATCCGTACGACACTCTATAGTACATTAAAGCAACACTATGTAGTTTCCTTGTAAAAATGACTTACAGCTCCCCCATGTGGTTGAAAAGCGCAACAGTGCCTGGTATCAGACACTCTTCTGCAGGCAGGGGGAGGGGCGTGGCTGTGTTTCCTACCCTCCACCGCCACTTTCAGAGTGTGTTTGTAGCAGCTAGGAGGCTGCTCAGGTTGCAGCAACAGTACAATTTGTCCAGTTAAAAGTTGTTCTATCACTGAAATAATTTTAGAGACATTCTTTAAAGGCAAAAAAACTACATAGTGTTGCTTTAAACGTTACCTAATATATAACAAAGCTTTATATATTGTTTCTTTATATATTGACATTGTGTTTATTCCCTGCTAAGCGTTTCTTACAAAGCTTTACAGATTTGAAGCACCCAAGGCTAAACTTAGTTACCAATGTGTTACCAATTTAACAGATAAAATAAGATTTTAACATTCAAGCAATTAAAAATCTGTCTTGCAATCTGTCCTTCTGTGTGCATGTTATCTTGGCTGGGCTTTTTGTTCTGTCCTATCTCTTCTGATGATCTTGGTTTGGCTTTTTTCCCAAAGCTGGGGTTTTCCTGTCCTCTTATCTTCTTCTCTCTATCTTTTCTTTCAGTCTTGGTTCTTGTAATGGGCAAAGAAGGGGTCCATGGAGGCGGGCTGAATAAGAAGGCATATTCAATGGCAAAATATTTGAGAGATTCAGGCTTTTAGGGTTTTTTTTTATTGGTGAAGTAGTGAAATTAGGGGGATTGAAACAAAAGGAAAGTCCACAAAAAAAGCTGTGAAGATTTCCCTTGAAACAGTCACATTTAAAACTTTCGGACATCTTAATGGCAAGGAAGGGTAATCAATCTTGTCACCAGTTTCGTTTTTTGGTTTTTTTAGTTGGGAAAGTGTTTTTTTTTTTTGCCCCATGTTTGTTGATTTTTGTTCTTGTTTTTTTCCTTGTGTACTCCAGCGTTGGTTATAGTCATGGGCAAGGAAGGTATCCATGGAGGGCTGCTCAACAAGAAAGCGTATACCATGGCTGATTACCTGAGGAAATCTGGATATTAAGACACCTCCCAACCTAACAGCTCATTTTATCACCATTCACTACTCTAGATGACATATGCTTTGTCATCTGTTTTCTTTTGCACATTTTCTGTTCTACCCTAAAATCATCTTTTCTACATTTGTTCATAACCCCATCCCATATCTTACCCAAGTTTCGGTTTTATTTTGACACTACGATTACAACACTATGTATTTTTGACCAAGGGCTTGAGCTAAAAACTCCTCCTTTCTTTCTAAATCAAGTCTGGGAAAGGTCGACCATACGCATATCTCTAAAACTATCAAGTGGACCTCCTACACTTATGTAATTTGTCAGAATGAGGTCTGTGTGGGATTGAGGTTCAGTTTGTGCGATGAAACGTTGGAATCCGAACAAACTGTATGTCTGTTCAACACAGCCTTATTGCCGAAAGTTAGGCCTTTAACAAACCTACAATACCAGTCCATGTATCACAACAATCTTTCATACCCCCCTCATTTCACTGACACTGGTTGGGCAGCCTCGTGAGGTTTATCTCTCTTAGTTTGGCTGTCGGTTAAGTGCAATGATACGAAGCGGTAGCATTTCCTCATACTACATCTTGTCCACAATTAAATCTCCATCGACATTCCGACATTAGCGTAACTTTAGCACTTAACTTTATTTTTCTATCCTGTGTTCAGACGGTGGGTAACCTTATGTAATCATTTTGGACCAATTTATGTCATCGTTCAGGTTATTTACACAATCGCTCTTCTGATGACTGTAAACACTAGCGTAGCATCTGATGGCAAGCTCGCGAATAAGACTCGAGCGGTCTCATATCAGCTTTCAACACTTGAATTGGTGAATTTGTTCATCCCATGCTATGTTATGACGAAAATAAGTTTTCAACTGTATGTCAAAATGATCTAAATGTCTGTCAAAAGTCCAAATGTTAACATTAATGTAGGTATGACACTCAAGTCGCAAACGAAAAAATGTGTTTGTGCCATAACATAATGAGAATCTGTTGCTATTGTTAGGATGAATTTGATCTTTGAAGTGTAAAATTCATCAGAACTTTTCTGGGGTGTTGGATTCAAATGTTTTGACTTTGTGGGATGTTTGTACTGAATCAAAACCTAAGACTTTTGTTCATTTCTTTTCTTGTACCTTGTTTTCATACATCTTGGTTACAGTCTGATTTCGTATGCATAAACCAAGAAATGCCATAAATTAATTTCTCCATCTTGTTTACAGACAGATTAAATGAATTTATTCCAACCAAACAATTTGTCACTTTTTATTACTGCACATTCAAGTGAATTATATTATGGGAATCTTTGAGATGCAAGAGTTTGGAATATATGACTGCATATAAAATATATTTTTTTGGGAAAAATGCTGAAATATCGTAGTAACTGGGAGCAGGAAATTACATTGGCATTTAAAAAAAGTAACACGTTTTGCATATACAGCGTTTCCATCATTATAGATATGAATAAAATTGTAAAGAAATATTAAATGAATACTCCAGATAATTTACTCACCCCATGTCATCCAAAATGTTGATGTCTTTCCCTGACCAGTCCAGAAGAAACCAAGTCCCCCGAGGAAAACATTCCAAGATTTTTCTCAATTTAAAGGAATAGTCTACTCATTTTCAATATTAAAATATGTTATTACCTTAACTAAGAATTGTTGATACATCCCTCTATCATCTGTGTGCGTGCACGTAAGCGCTGGAGCGCGCTGCGACGCTTCGATAGCATTTAGCTTAGCCCCATTCATTCAATGGTACCATTTAGAGATAAAGATATAAAAAAAAACATAGCGCTTTTCTAAGCGGATTTAAAAGAGGAACTATATTTTATGGCGCAATAGCACCCTTGGGAGCACCTCGACTCGGCGCAGTAACACCCTCCCTCTCCCATTATGAGAGTGAGAAGGGGAGTGGACTTTTCAAGCGAGTCGAAGTACTCCCAAAAGTGCTATTACGCCATAAAATATAGTTCCTCTTTTAAATCCGCTTAGAAAAGCGCTACGTTTTATTTTGTACCACCAAACTTGCTCGTATAACTACTCGTCTTAAATAGGAAAAACGTTGATGTGTTTGGTCACTTCTAACTTTATCTCTAAATGGTACCATTGAATGAATGGGGCTAAGCTAAATGCTATCGAAGCGTCGCAGCGCGCTTACGTGCGCGCACACAGATGACAGAGGGATGTATCAACAATTCTTAGTTAAGGTAATAACATATTTTAATATTGAAAATGAGTAGACTATTCCTTTAAGTTTTTTGAGGAAAACATTTCAAGATTTTTCTCAATTTAATAGACTTTATTGGACCCCAACGGTTTAAGTGCAGTTTAAAATTGCAGTTTCAACGCCGCTTCAAAGGGCTCTAAACAATCCCAAACAAGGCAAAAGGGTCTTATCTAGTGAAACCATTATTTTAATTTTTAAAATATGATTCAAATTTAAAATATGAACTTTTAAACCATAACTACTTGTCTTGCACCGGCTGTGTGACGCACCAGTGCGACCTCACGTAATGCGTCATCACGTTTAAAGGTCACACGTGACTTATGCAAAACTACCGCCCAATAGTAACCCAAGGTTTAGTTTGGTTCGGGTCAGCTTACGTTTGGCGGCTTTCCATTGGGTTCAGTACGTAGTACCCGACACTTTATTTAGTACCACCTCAGTTGGGGTTCCAAGCGACCCGAGCTGATACCAAACGTGACGCGAAAACACTGTAGATCACTAATTGGTCTGAGAGAATCATCACTACAGCGTCATCGCTATAATGTAAGATTAGCTTTAACTCAGTGTTAGCTTGCGCCATCTCGAGCAAACATGTTGTCATCTGTGCTCTGCTATAAGTTGAAAAGTGGTTTATGCACAAAGCGCACGGCCTAAAAGGGTTGTTCCTATTCTTCTTACGAGTAATGGGTGTGTTTTGGGCATAACGTGCAATAAACCAATGAGAGTCTGTAGCTCTTATCCCCTTTAAAATGCCTAATCCCTATTTAGAAAGCAAAATTTGTAAACTTTAAAACTAAGCAGAGGAAGAAGACCACCAGTTTAAGAATAATGTAAAAAAAAATCGTTATTTTTATTTAATTTTTTTTATTAAAACCTTTTATAAACCGTTTTCTTTCAGTCATAGAAGAAAAACAGCAGGCTTTTAATTGTAATCTCATAAAATAATTAGCAAATATGCAAGAAAGTTTGTACTCTAAAAATACAAACAAGAGATAAAGAATTTACAAACGTGCGGAGAGTCGAAACGTTTCAGCACTCAGATTTTTAAAAAAAGCATTACTTAAAAATGTTTCTCATCTCTGCATTGTCCACAGGTACAGAGTCATCATATACAATAAATCTGTGTGATAGCGTTTAAAAAACATTAAAAAATAGATGCATTTGTTTAAAGCAAAGTATTTATTTACTTACCAGGCTACAGGTGAAGCAGCTCTTTATGCCTTCTAACGTCTCATAATCGGTCCTCATTTATGTCCAAGAGACTCAATAATAATCTTTTACATTTTAATCCTTTAATCTTTCATATTTAAATGCGTTTTTGTGAGGCTGCGCATGCATGTGATAAGCAAACCCGCGTTATCCTCCCGTTTATAGGCGCATATTACTAACGCGCTCTTTACATAACAAAAACACCATTGCGCCATTGACTTTAGACTTTAGAGCTGGTTTTTGTTGGTCAATGGCATAGTCTCTTTTAGTTGCCTCAAAATAGCAAAGCACCAACAATGCGCCTGAACGCATCTCGTTTTCAGATCAGAATGCACATGGGTGCAAAATTTAAACAACGTTGTAACTACCAAAAGACACTTGCGTCACACATTGCGCTGCATTCCGCCGGGTGTATGATAGAGCCCCTTGTGTCAGTTTATTGTTTAAAAGGGCCGCAAATGTGCGATTTACATGTCACGCGTGACTTTTCGACTTGCTTGCACAATTACGTGAGGTCGCACTAGCATGTCACACGGCCGGTGCAAGACCAGAAGCCGTGGTTCAAAAGTGAGTGCACATTTTTTATTTTCCTTGCCAAAAATGACAATGGCCTTGTCCCAAATAGTGCACTTCACGTGGACTTTCAGTTGCGTGGCCTTAAATTGTGTGTGATCACTTAGTCTACGAGTCCATAGGGTGTCCCATCTGTCATTTTTACACTTTAAAGTGTGCTCATCAGCGCCCCCTTGATGCGGTCTCCGGCGAAGCCTGCACTGCAGCAGGCTTCGTGTACTTTACCAACCCAGAAGTCCTTGCGTAAGAGCAATCAGACGACGGAAGGGAGGAGTTCACACTGACGGGCAACTTCTCTTTCTATTTCTGGCGTGGCACTCGAGTCTGTCCCAAAATATGACTCTGGTGCACCCACGTGGACTCGCATCAAGGTGCCTAAAGTCTGCATGATGTCATCAAAGTGTGGACTGCGGAGGACCACAAGTCCGGAGTGTGCCATTTGGGACAGGGCCAATCGTTTTGCTAGATAAGACCCTTATGCCTCGTTTGGAGCCCTTTGGAACTCTGTTTAAACTGCAACTCTATAGGAATAGTCTACTCATTCTCAACATCAAAACATGTTATCACCTCAACCAAGAACCGTTGACACATCCCTCCACCATCCGTGCGCGTGCACGCAAGCGCCGGAGCACGCCGCTACGCTTCGATAGCATTTAGCTTAGCCCATTCATTCAATAGTACCAATCAGAGATAAAGTTAGAAGTGACCAAACACATCAACGTTTTTCCTATTTAAGACGAGTAGTTATATGAGCAAGTTTGGTGGTGCAAGGTAGAACGTGGCGCTTTTCTAGGCGGATTTAAAAGAGGAACTATATTTTATGGCGTAATAGCACTTTTGGGAGTACTTCGACTCGCCTGAAAAGTCCGCTCCCCTTCTCACTCTCATAATGGGAGAGGGAGGGTGTTACTGCGCCGAGTCGAAGTACTCCCAAAAGTGCTGTTGCGCCATACAGTGTGGTTCCTCTTTTGGATCCGCTTGGAGAGGCGCTGCGTTTTGTTTTGTGCCACCAAACTTGCTCGTATAACTACTCGTCTTAAATAGGAAAAATGTTGATGTGTTTGGTCACTTCTAACTTTATCTCTAAATGGTACCATTGAATGAATGGGGCTAAGCTAAATGCTATCGAAGCGTCGCAGCGCGCTCCAGCGCTTACGTGCACGCACACAGATGATAGAGGGATGTATCAACAATTCTTAGTTAAGGTAATAACATATTTTAATATTGAAAATGAGTAGACTATTCCTTTAAAAATGCATTGAAACTGTTGGAGTCCAATAAAGTCTATGACATAAAGAAAAATCCTGGAATGCCTTCCTCAAAAAAACCCAACTTCTTCTCGACCGAACAAAGAAAGACAAACATTTTGGATGACATGAGGATGAGTAAATTATCTGGAATTATTTTATTTTTTTAGAAAATTCCTTTAAATTAATATAGTCTTTAATTTTATTATTTAACTTGATTTTTATATTTGCATGAACAAATAAAAATATTTAACAATGGTTAATAGTTTTATAAACTTTTTAGCAGATACAAAACACATATTTCAGCATTTTCAAAATAAGGAATGAACACCAAAGCAGCAAAGTTGTTGTATTTTATTCATGAAGAGAAATGAATAGACTACTTTGAAACAAAGGTGAGCTAAACATGTACAACAAAGCAACATTTTAAAAGGCAACATCAAAGACAGTTCCAGTTATCAAAAAACCTTCTACATACCAAACATAGTAGTACTTACAGTATTTAAATGTTATTAACCTAAATACATTTGCAAGATCACTTAATTGACCTATTTATAGGAAAGATCATTTTGTTATTGATTAAACTAAAGCGGACGTCAGTATTGGTGCAACACAGTATCGACACATCAAGTCTTTGCAGTCGTATATAACATGCAGTTGTTTTTCAGATTGGATACGCGTCTGATACGTGTTTGGCATTTTGTCAGTGATCAAGCACAAATTTCTAGAGGGGGGTAACTTCAGTGCACGTTGGCATTTTATGGGTAAACATTTCTGCATAGTTTTGAATTTCGCAGCTCTCTCTCTCTCTCTATATATATATATACACACAAGAAGTTGTGTGTACGTGAAATGACTATGTTAACGTAAAAGTGAACATGAACCGTTACACAAGGTGCACTGGAATCCCCCACTAAGGGTCCTAATTCGCTCAGGCGTTGGCTTCCATGTCGTCTGGAGGTCCCTGCTGCAGTTGCACGACCACGGTCTCCACTGTGACTTCCTCCTCGGTGTCGGTAGTCTCACTGTGCTCGTCGTAGTCCGACGACTCCGGTTCGTGCTGGGACGGCGAGCCGGACATGGTTCCAAAGGAATGGGCGCTGGTAGAGGCCAAAGATCGCAGCAAAGGTGTGTTTTCGGACACTTCGTTCTCTTCTGCGCCGCTGTCGCCGGATTCGGACTCAGAGTCCGAGTCGCCTTCGGACGGCACTACTTTCTGCTTGCACACCGGACAGGTTTTCTTGGTTTTGGTCAGCCATGGGTCGACACACTTGCAATGGTACGCTGAAAAATTATCCAAGACGTGAATATCTACCCGTTTAACTGGTTACTACTTCATAGATACATATAGAACTGATTAATTATTAAAAAAAATTATTAGATATGACCCAAACTACCATTGTATGTCTTACAAACTAAGCTTTTGGGTTAAAATGGCATTCTTCTGTCATTCATTCTTATCGCATAATGCACATGCACAAAAAAGATTGCATAACAGATACACTACTTGTTTAGACAACTTTATTTAATCTTGGACTTCCTTACTGTCAGTGTCTTCCAAACCTGTTCATGGAGGCACACCAACAGTGCACATTTTGTATGTCTACCACGTCTGACCACATAATGAGCCGGTGAGTGGATCAGGTGTGTTTGAATAGAAACGGTTGGAAAATGTGTAGGTGTGTTGGTGTACCAGGAACAATGTTGGGTAATACTGATCTATGGTGATCACAGATAAACATAGACATATTTTTGAAACATACATTTAAAAAAAAAAGACTTGAAGGTGGTGTGGTATCTCTAGCTCTAAGCACAACCTATGACCCATTATGTCAGATCTTTATAGACGGTTTCAGTAATAACAACATAAACACGCAGCTTTCGTGGTAAACACGTAACTTCCGGTAAACTCCGCTAAGAATAAATAACAACAAAGTATTTTTAAAGTAGTTTATTTATATAACAAGCTAAATAAACAACACATAGATTACATAGGAAACCAAAACATTTGTTATTTTTGACGAGGTATTTGTTTAAGAGTTAAGTTTCAGACCATTAAACAAACTGAAACCGGAAGTAAGGTTCGGGACCAGATGCACGTGCGTCCAATGAAACCGTCTATAAACAATCATCCAATAAGTTTAATATGTGACAAGCACTCACCATGTGAACAGGGCAGGACCCGAAGTTTGTCGCCCTCTTCATACTCGTCCAAACAAATGGCACACACGTCATAGGAATCGCCTGTGAAAAAATGATAGGTTCTTCAAAAAAAGCTGAAATAATTAATCAAAATAAATAAATAAATAATTTATATAAATGTTTTTTTATTTGTTAGTTTTGTGAACTTGAAGCACGTAATGTTTACTAATTACGTCACTTATTAAAGTGGACATTTCACAAGACTTTTTAAAGATGTCAAATAAATCTTTAGTGTCCCCGGAGTACATATGTGAAGTTTTAGCTCAAAATATCATATAGATAATTTATTGTATCATGTTAAAATTGCCACTTTGTATGTGTGAGCAAAAATGTGTTGTTTTTGGGTGTGTCCTTTAAAATGGAAATGAGCTGATCTCTGCACTAAATGGCAGTGTCGTGGTTGGATAGTTCAGATTAAGGGGTGGGTTTTATCCCATTCTGACATCACAAGGGGAGCCAAATTTCAATGAAATATTTTTTCTAGCAGAGAATGGTTTACCAAAACGAAGTTACTGGGTTGATCTTTTTCACATTTTCTAGGTTGATACAAGCACTGGGGACCCAATTATAGCACTTAAACATGAAAAAACTCAGATTTTCATGATATGTCCCCTTTAAAAAAAACACATTTGACTAATGATGGGCAATATAGACCAAACAACAACATAAATAAAGTGTATTTTATAATAAATGCTCCAAAAAGAGGTAACTTGTTGTGTAGCACCACTCCCAGCCCGGAGATTTTAAGTACTTATTTGAAAAACTTAACAGCATTTGCATATTTAAATTCAAACACTTATATTTTTATTGCTACATAAAATGTGTTTGTCCATTTTGCATAAGTTCTAAGTTTTTTGATATATTGTAGTGTTGTGTGATAGTCTCATGATAAATAAAATATATATTTTTAGATTTTTTTATTATTTAATTGTGGGCTGCATAACAACTAATCATTTGCAGAATAAAAGTTTTTGTTTACATCATATATGTGTGTGTGTGTGTGTGTGTGTGTTGTGCATAATAATCATGTATATATAAATACACACACACACATGCATGTATATATTTAAGAAATGTTTACATGTGTATAATATACATTTTTATATTTATAATTTTTATCATGTATAACTATGAATGCTTAATATATATACAAAAATATTTAAATTAAACATGCGTTTATACATGTGTCTGTATTTATATATACATAATTATTATACACAGTACACACACATATGATGTAAGATGTTAACAAAAACTTGGATTCACCAAACGTGTAGTTGCGATGAGTTGTTATTATGGCTGTCAAAAGAATAATCGCGATTAATCGCATACAAAATAAAAGTTTGTGTTGGTGTTTATATATGTGTGTGTATTGTGTGTACACTGTAAAAAATTTCTGTAGAAATTACAGTATTAATGGGTATTACTGGCAACTAGCTGCCAGTAACTTACCGTAGATTTTACATTTATGTTATTTACTGGCAACATTTTGTTCAAAGTTAAATGAACATGAAACATTTTTGACTTTACCTTCTACAGTAAGTTACTGGCAACCAGCTGCAAAATTACAGCAAATTTTTAGAGTGTAATTATTATGTATATGTAAATACACACATACAAGTATAAATGTAAGTAAAATGTTGTTTGTGTTATATATTGTTTTATTTATTTATAATATAAAATATATCAAAATCTAAATAAATATATATATATACATATAAATGTTTCTTAAGTATATACATGCATGTGTGTGTATTTATGTATACAATATAATTACATACAGTGCACACACATATATTATGCCACGACAAAGTTTTATTTTGTATGCGATTAATCGTAATTAATCTTTTGACAGCCCTAGTTGTTATGCATTACATTTACATTACATGTAGGGGCGGTTTCCCGGACAGGGATTAGACTACTCCTAGACTAAAATAAATGCAAGAGCCGTCCAAACTGAAAACAGCTTGCACTGACATATCCTAAAATACATCAGTGCCCTTCGTTTTGCCTCAAAATGCGCACAACACTGCCAAAAAAATGACTTTCTTACTTAGTATTTTTGTCTTGTTTTCAGTAAAAATATCTAAAAATTCTTAAATTAAAATGCTTTTTCTTGATGAGCAAAATTACCTAAGAAAATAAGTCTAGTTTTTAGACAAAAACTATACAATTTAAGTGAATTTGTGCTTAAAACAAGCAAAATTATCTGCCAATGGGGTGAGAAAAAAATCTAAAAATAAGATTTAACACTTAATTTAAGCAAAATTTTCTCACCCCATTGGCAGATAATTTTGCTTGTTTTAAGCACAAATTCACTTAAATTGTATAGTTTTTGTCTACAAACTAGACTTATTTTCTTGCTCATCAAGAAAATACATCTTAAATTAAATTTTTTTAGATATTTCTACTGAAAACAAAACAAAAATACTAAGTAAGAAAGTCATTTTTTTGCAGTGAAGTAATGTTTTTAGTAAGGCATGCGTGTTAAAACTAGTTATATTTCCTAATTAAACTAAGGAGTATTCCTGGCTTAAGATAATCCCTGTACGGGAAACCACCCCTAAGTCATTTAGCAAACACTTTTATCCAAAGCGACTTACATATAAGGTCGCCCCTAAAGAGCCCTAAATTGAACCCTTATTGTAATTAAATAAAAAAAATAAAAATCACAATCCAACTGCAATTCCCCTTCATGAACCCCAGTTTGGAATATCCTGACTTAAAGGGACACTTCACCCATTTGCATAAAGCTTTGTATAGTTAGAACCCCAGTCATGTTTTTCAATGGTTGTGCATCATTTCCTCAGTTGCCGCTGAGACAGGAAAAATACAGATTTCAGTGTTGCACTTTCTTCTTTCAATGATGTAAAAATCATTATTTTGCATCACTGAAAGCAGAAAGTTCAATATCTTTGTTGAGGGGGTGAGACTACAAACACCCCTTTTCTCGGCCAAATAGGCACCAAATTCTAAATGTACGTTACATTTCGACTACAAATATGACGCACTTTCAATAAAGATTCATGTTTCTACTGGTAAAATGCTCCTTTAACACATGAAAGAAATAAGAAATACGTGGGATTCACGGATCAAAGTTGAACATTTGGATACGTAAAGCACAAACTTCTGTTTATATCCAAAATGCATGCTTATTAAATTAAATGTGAGATATTTCACAAAACAATCTTCGCAAATTAATTTATGATTTATGCACATTTCACAAAACTGCATTATTTTGTGTTCTGTAAGAATCAAAGCAGTGACCTCCAATACTCTACCAGTTACATACATTAAACCTTAAAGGAAAACACCGCGGTTTTTCAATATTTTACTATGTTCTTCCCTCAACTTAGATGAGCCCCATTCATTCCTATGGCTCCAAACAAAAGTTTTATTTTGTGACACCATACTCACTCGTGTAACAGGTTTTAAATAGGGAAAACATGGAAGTGTTTGGTGGCTTCTAAATTCTTCCCTGTTTGGATCCATAGGAATGAATGGGGCTAGGCTAAATGCTAACACATTCACAACGCGCTGTACAAAGATTAAGTGCACGCATTTAAAAAAGATAGGTATGTATTCATTAATCTAAGTTGAGGTAAGAACATAGTAAAATATTGAAAAACGGTGGCGTTTTCCTTTAATTATGCTCGTCAAACAAGTAGCATTTCTTCCTGGATTCTGGGTGTCCTCTATCAAAAAGTTCCAGTCTTATTAAGTCCAGGAATTTGTCTTGCCCTCCCTTTAAATTCCTCACTTTTCCTTCCACCAGCGGGTCAGTGTTTATATAAGCTGTAAGCGAATACACTTTCTTACGTCTCCCAAACTACCACGGCTACTTGTGACCGTATATGGATACGCTATAATAACTGCGACTGCAGAACATCACGAGTCTCAACGTGACCGAATGCCAGCGTTTGTGAAACCTGCTGTGAAGACTTTCTGGTTTGTTTAGTTCACAAGTGGCTACAGGCAAAGCTGGAAATCAATGGTGCTGATCCAGTGTTTGCGAATTACACAAACACTTTAAAGACTGTGTACCAAAGTTGTACTGTTCAAAATGTTTCATTTATGGTTTTAAATTATGCCTTGAAATATAAACTACATTTACTTGCATTAAACATTCTTCTATCTACACTATATAAATTCCTTGTTGCAATTAAATTTTTTACGTTTAATCGATTTAAAATAAAGCACTGTGGTAGTTGTTAATCTCAACTTATTTTAATGAATCAAATCGAACCATTTTAGCTAAATTGTCAACTTAAATGATTCAGACTGTAACTTGGTTAAAAATCTCGAGAGACATCTATACAGTGTAAAATCCCTGAGACAGCAAGTTAAAATGCTTCATCTGCACCAATCTGCAGCAGCGTCAAAATCCGTTTCCACGTGTTTCCTGCCCCTGCAGTAACGGGACCGTAACAGCAGTCGCTTGTTTTGTACTATATGTGCGGCCCAGCTGCAGTGTCATAAGACAGGAAAATCCAGCAGCCCGCTGCTCGCTCTGTTAGTGAGACAGACTGCAGAACGGATGAATCAGCACAGCGGGTGGACAGAAGAAAATAACAACTCAGCATAAGGAGATGCCACAAGCGGGAAGAGAGGAAATGCACTATTGCTGTGCTCATCCTGTATTAAAGGCTCAGTCGTTTTACATGGGTGACTAACTATATTTGTAGCATACCGCAACGTTCCTCTAGCTCAGTTGGTGGATCAAAGTCATGGGTTTGGTCCTAGGAAAAACACATACTGAATAAATGTATTGCTTGAATGAACTACTGCCAAATGTAAATGATGTACTATCACAACAATACCCAAAAGACTACTACTATATGGGTGATTCTCACGAAACCATTGAAACACCACGGCACTAATGATTTTAGCTTTAAAATGTGTAATATAGTAACATTAAAAAGCATCAGAATTAACACAATACTGTGTTCTACCTTGCACAATGTGTGATTTCAACATAAGAATTTATAATTGTAAATTTTATCTCATTTTCTGCTGAAATTCTCATTACCGCAATGTGTCCAGCTGTGTTTGAACATGCGTTATGTTGTAATTTAATCACAAAAAAAAATAAATGGATGTTTTGCTAGACTACTTTAGATGACAGAAAAAATATTTACTGAATATTCATGTATAATAATAATGAAGAAAAATTAGGAAAATGATGTGTCCATGCCTGATGTTCTCATCCTCCGCAACACTTTTTGAGAACAGTTTAAGCACACATACAGAATTTTAATAAAGTTTGATTTTGAGTGACCAAGCACATGGACCAGTTACTTCAAGATGGCTACCAGGTAAGATCATTTTTTTACAGTTAATTTAAAATATTGTCTTGTCAGAATGCTTACACAACATTTTGATTATCATTACCGCAACAGTTGCTTAGTAAATGTTAATTTAATTAATAGAAGCATAATACTTTGATTTTAAATGCATGTGCAGAATCTCCAAATTATGTTCTTTCAGGTTTGTCATGTCATTTTGAAAATATGTCAGTGTTGATGTTTTCTGACTGTTGCGGTAATGAGATTTTTTAGGACTAATTTTTTTAATTATGTTACAAAAAGTGTTAAATGATAAGTAAAAGTTTTTAAATTAATGTTCCCATTTACTCCAGACTTTGTTTTTTAATGTCTGGTGGGAAAAAAGTAAATTTAAGCAATTTTTACATTTTCATGCTTGACATGTTTAAAACCAAGTTTTCGTGAGAATCACCCATATATGCCGAAATATGGAATAAACAATGGGAAATGGCTTCAGAGTATGGTCTAAAAGGCACAATAGAAGCTACCAGTAGCGTTAAGTGTACGTTGATCGACCGAACACATCATACGAAACACCGGCACCCGCCATTTTTAAAGAGATAGTTCATCCAAATTAACCTATGATTTACTCCTTCCTCACCATCCTCGATGATTATCTATTTTCAGACAAACACAATCAAAGTTATGTCCTTTATATTGGGTAAGAACAATTTACTTGAATTTTTCTTGAATTAAGTGTTTAACTCTTTCACCACCAGCGTTTTTTTTTTAAAAGTTGCCAGCATTTTTCATTATTTTCACAAAAGTTCTTCCAGAAAATGTTTTTCGTTAAATATATAAACAAACAATATATTAAATGAAAGAACAGACCCTCTGCTTTCAAACAAAAAAAAAACGTTACATCCTACCTTAATTAGTTCTCTTTTTATCGCCTCTAAAACACCCAATTTTGAGCAAAAAGCTGAGATAATTGCATTTTTGTGAACTACTTTTGTTAGAGATCAGATGCAGAGCCATCTTTAAAACATACACGGAGTTCTTTCTCATTCACGTGAGGCACTACTTCCGGGTTGTATAAGTTGCGGAAGTGCGCCAACTGGGGGATAATAGCGGTATTGCGGAAAGCCGGAAATTCTCGTCATTGGCAGGGACGCGTTTTCTTTTAATTGACGAGTTATTTCGTCAATGGCGGCGAAAGAGTTAAGAAAAAAGTTACGATTTTTATTTTGCTCAGCAAGAAAACGCATCTTGATTTAAGAATTTTTAGATGTCTGTACTTAGAACAAGCAAAATACTATGTAAAAAAGATTTTTTTTTGCAGTGCAGGGGTTAATAAAGGTCGCCTGGTTTTGTAAGAAAAATATCAACATTTAAATCTTTACAAACTAAAATAACTAGCTTCCGGTAATGACTGACACATTCACAAGATTTTGCATTCCAGCGTAAGACGTACGTACGAGACACGTAGCGTACGTACTAGGGCTGTCACTTTTCATTCGAAAATCGATTGCGCAATCGATCGGACCAAACAAAAAAAAACGAAAACAGGGAATCGATTTTAACCAAATACGTACACTATTAATTTTAAAAGAATTAAACAATTAAAAAATATAGATGAAACAAAACTCACAAACAAGCAGAAAAAGAAAATAAAGAATTCCGAAAGTACAGTAGGCGTTGCGAAAGCTAGATAGACAATACCCAGCAATTTTTTACGTGCCTATAGTTTCACGGTTTCAATCGCTGCATCTAGTGTTTCGCAAAGAAAATGGAGGACAATGGCAGTAAACCTGTGCAACACGAGAGAGCGTCAAAAGTGACGTTACAGGAGATGATGAATTATGAAAAGGAGCCACCATTGCCAGCTGACAGTGACCTGCTTTTGTGGTGGAAGATTGGCAGTACGAAATACCCCCACCTTGCGCAGCTGGCCACGAAGTACCCAAGTTTCCCTGGGACATCAGTGCGGTCCGAGCGCGTCTTATCAAGAGCTGGACCCCAAAAATGCTGACCGACTAGTTTTCCTGTCCAATAAATTTTAATGGACCTAGCCTTTTTGCGCATTTCATTATGCCTGCCTAGTGCAGCCTATAAGTGTCGATTACGTTTAATAAAAACACACACATGGCCTGTTCTCAACTTCAAGAAAGTCCATTTAAAGTTTCATTTTTGAACAGTTGTTTGAAATTATTTGAAATAATTTTTGAGATTTTTTTGAAAATCAAAAATTATTTTTCACATAAGTGACAGCCCAAGTACGTACGAGAGACACGTAGCGTACGAGAGGCATGTAGCGTACGCGAGACACAAAGTTTACGAGATACATAGTGACGAACTCTGATTCAAACAGATAGGGCTGGGCAAAAAACTCAATATGTCTTATTCACTAATAATTTCGTAAGTTTTTTGTATTCATATTTCATGCGCACATATGAACTTAAAGGAATAGTCTTCTCATTTTCAATATTAAAATATGTTATTACCTTAACTAAAAACTGTTGATACATCCCTCTATCATCTGTGTGCGTGCACATAAGCGCTGGAGCGCGCTGCGACGCTTCGATAGCATTTAGCTTAGCCCCATTCATTCAATTGTACCATTTAGAGATAAAGTTAGAAGTGACCAAACACATCAACGTTTTTCCTATTTAAGACGAGTAGTTATACGAGCAAGTTTGGTGGTACAAAATAAAACGTAGCGCTTTTCTAAGCGAATTTAAAAGAGGAACTATATTTTATGGCGTAATAGCACTTATGGGAGTACTTCGACTCGGCGCAGTAACACCCTCCCTCTCCCATTATGAGAGGGAGAAGGGGAGCGGACTTTTCAGGCGAGTCGAAGTACTCCATGTAAGGGCTTTCCAAAGCCAAATTTTACAGCAGTTTGTCACCGAAGCAAAAGAGCTAAAAAAGAGAAATCCATGATCATATTTATTATAGGTAAAGTTCAGCTTATCCTTTGCGTTTTCGATTTTAAAAAGTTTTGCTGTCGGTGGAGGAAACCAGATGTGCCGAGTATCCAACGGAGTCATTAGTCATTTTCATTTTTGGGTGAACTATTACTTTAAAAACCTGTGTAAACAAACAGTTTATACTTTCTTCACAAACATACTTAACAGCAAGTGGATGGGTCAACACTTCTCTACCCTACTATGGAGAAATTACAACGTGACTTTGAAGGGACCAGGCGAAACATGAGAAATTTTACTTGTATTTCATGGCATAGGGCATCAACCACACATCTCTGTTATCGCAAAACCCATGACACACAACAAAAACACTGTTCGGATCACAGCGTCCTTCAGTTGTTGAATGCCCTGCTGAAGCGACGTCGCTGTTGGCCAGCTTACATCACTTCAGAGTTCCTACTGGTGGTGCAAATACAACCAAGAAAACAATCCTAAGGGAAAATGTAGTTTTCGGGGGACCGCCCTATAGGCTGGTTCATATAACCGAGTTCCAGTGTCAAGCTGAAGATATAGTGTCAACAGATGCCCATGCATGAGCCAGACCTAATGAATGGTCAATGGGCATTGTGTGTGATTTGGTTGTAAAATAGCTTAATGATTCACCATGAAGAGGTGGAAAACTGAGAGCTCCGGCGTAGGAGGAGAATTCCACATTTCACCCACATTCCGCACGTGTCCACAATGCTGTCCATCCGTCAAAGATTCACATTAATGAATCCGACAGATACTTTTAGCTAATGCTACTTAAATTCCACGACGCTATGGATACTACAAAACGCTGATGTGCCAGCAACACAACAGCTTTACAGTATCAAATGTTGGGCACCGTACCACACTTGTAATACATTAGACACTGCCTTAAAGGGATAGTTCACCCAAAAATGAAAATTCTGTCATCATTTACTCACTCTCAAGTTGTTTCAAACCTGTATACATTTCTTTGTTCTGATGAACACAAAGGAAGATATTCTGATTAATGTTTGTAATGAAACCATTCAGAAGCCCCATTGACTTCCATAGTAGGAAAAACAAATACTGTACGATAAAATTCAATTGTATGCTTCATTCAATATTTGTTTTCCTACTATGGAAGTCAATTGTTACAATCATTTATTAAAATATATTGTTTTGTGTTCATCAAAAAAAAAAAAAACTCGTACAGGTTTAGAACAACATGAGGGTGAATAAAGTTTTTGGTTAACTATCCCTTTAAAGGATATCACCACTGTTTTTTAATGTTTTGCTGTGTTCTTGCCTCAACTTGGACGAATTGATACATCCTTATCTTTTTTCAATGTGTGCACTTGGTCTTTGTATAGCGCGTTGTGAATGTGTTGGCATTTGGCCTCGCCCCATTCGTTCCTTGGGATCCAAACAGGGATGAACTATATTGTGTGGCGGAAGATCATTTCGACCTCGGTGCGCAGTAACACCATCACTCCTGACTACTCCCCATCGCTCAAACTTCCATCAATATTACTGCGCCCAAGGTCAAAGTGCTGCAAACTAAGTGCTCTTCCGCCATACAATATAGTTTTCATTTTATATCCGCTTAGAAAATTGCCACGTTTTATTTTGTGCCACCATACTTACTCATTTAACTACTCATGTAACAGTCTTTAAAAAGGGAAAACATGGAAGTGTTTGGTGGCTTCTAAATTCATCCCTGTTTGGATCCTAAGGAATGAATGGGGATAAGCTTAATGCTAACACATTCACGATGCACTGTACAAAGATTAAGTGCACGCATCGAATAAAAGATTGGCATGTATTAATTTGTCTAATTTGAGGTAAGAACATAGTAAAATATTGAAAAACTGCGGTGTTTTCCTTTAACATGGAAAAGATACCTTTTATCACGTCACATTGACACATCGTAACGCATGTAGTAATGACACGGTTCAAGTCTGATTTAAATAATATTCGGTAATTCACCAAAGTATACTGTTTATAGCCAATGATATAGCCATGTGAAAAATCTATAATTTGTGGATAATGACTTAAATTACAGTCTGTTCATTATACACAAAGTGATAGTGTCACTTCAGATGCTTGGGAATATATAATTGGTGTCATATAAACAAGTCTTACCTTTCTTGTATTTGTGAATTGGGAGTTTCTTTAGCTGGTCCTTGCGCAAACGGCTCCTCCTAGCTCTGTGCCTGTCCTGTACAAACTTTGTGATCTGCGATCAAATGAAGGTAAACATGTAAGTACACTGCAAAAAAAATGACGTTCTTACTTAGTATTTTTGTCTTGTTTTCAGTACAAATATCTAAAAATTCTTAAATTAAGATGCATTTTCTTGTTGAGCAAAATGACCTAAAAAATAAGTCTAGTTTGTAGACAGAAAATATACAATTTAAGTGAATTTGTGCTTAAAACAAGCAAAAATATCTGCCAATGGCATGAGAAAAAAATCTTAAAGGAATAGTCTACTCATTTTCAATATTAAAATATGTTATTACCTTAACTAAGAATTGTTGGTACATCCCTCTATCATCTGTGTGCGTGCACGTAAGCCCTGGAGCGCGCTGCGACGCTTCGATAGCATTTAGCTTAGCTCCATTCATTCAATGGTACCATTTAGAGATAAAGTTAGAAGTGACCAAACACATCAACGTTTTTCCTATTTAAGACGAGTAGTTATACGAGCAAGTTTGGTGGTACAGGGTGAAGCGTGGCGCTTTTCTAGGCGGATTTAGGGGAGGAGCTGTGTTGTATGGCGTGGTGGCACTTTTGGGAGTACTTCGACTCGGCGCAGTAACACCCTCCCTCTCCCATTATGAGAGCGAGAAGGGGAGCGGACTTTTCAGGCGAGTCGAGGTACTCCCAAGAGTGCTATTGCGCCATGGGATGTAGTTCCTCTTTTGAATCCGCTTATGAAAGCGCTGCGTTTTGTTTTGTACCACCAAACTTGCTCGTACAACTACTCGTCTTAAATAGGAAAAACGTTGATGTGTTTGGTCACTTCTAACTTTATCTCTAAATGGTACCATTGAATGAATGGGATTAAGCTAAATGCTATCGAAGCGTCGCAGCGCGCTCCAGCACTTACGTGCACGCACACAGATGATAGAGGGATGCACCAACAATTCCCAGTTAAGGTAATAACATATTTCAATATTGAAAATGAGTAGACTATTCCTTTAAGATTTTTTTCTCATGCCATTGGCAGATATTTTTGCTTGTTTTAAGCACAAATTCACTTAAATTGTATATTTTCTGTCTACAAACTAGACTTATTTTTTTAGGTCATTTTGCTCAACAAGAAAATGCATCTTAATTTAAGAATTTTTAGATATTTGTACTGAAAACAAGACAAAAATACTAAGAATTGTTTTCTTGAAAGTCATTTTTTGCAGTGTAGTGTAATTTATTTATAAAGATTCATTACTCACCATGAAAACTACAATGAGGATAAGGCAGATGCCAACAATGATAAGGAATGGGATCAGATAATATTCCAGAGGCAAACTGAAGTCTGGCATGAGAATTACATGACCACTAAAAACAAAAATGACGAAAAAAGTCAATAACTGCTCATGTCCACACATAAATCAGTCTGGTGACAGGTTTGGGCTGACATATTCGTGGGAGACCCGGGTTCGAGCCGGGCTGTGTTGGTATTTTCAGAAAATAGCAACTATTTCGTATCTGATTTTGCGTGAATTACTTCATATAATAATTCGAAAAGACCTGTGTTGGTTATTTTTGTCATATATAGTACAAACAGCGATATTGTGTCATATTACTATATGAAGTAAACTGTTAGTGCTAAATATTACTCAACTCCATTAATAATCTATTTAAACTGTGAAATCCAAGCTGTTACCCTTTCTCATAGATGTAATCCTCTTTGAGGGAGTTGGCCACATCTTCACCAATAAAAACTGAAGGAATGTCGATCTGCTTCAGAATATCCACTGCAGCAACACATACAATATATATAAATTAAAGAATAACTTATCAAAAGCACATTATGGACAAATGATTTAGATGTAATGGCAAATTATTGTGATATACACAACCAGTCACAATTTGGAGACTAGCTATGAAAACTATTCATTAAAACTATTCATTAAAACTATTAAAAGGGATAGTTCACCCATAAAGCACCCAGATGTTGTAAAGCACATTGGTCAACATGTGTTGTTTAAATAGTGCTATATAAATAAAGCTGACATTTACATTGAAAACCAAACCAATCAGAAACCCCATTGACTTCCATAGTATTCTTTTTTTCATACTATGGAAATCAATGGGGCTTCTGATTGGTTTGGATTCCTCAAAATATCTTCATTTGTGTTCACCAGAACAAAGAAATTTAACATGAGATTGACTAAATGATGACAGAATTTTCATTTTTGGGTGTACTGTCCCTTTAAATCAAAACTGTGGATCGCATACTGTGATAAGGTGGGTCCGAAGGGCAACCTTTCAATCTCTGTTGTGAAGCCAACACAGAAGTGACTTAAACTGCAATTCATCGACTGTCTGGCTCCAAAAGGAAGTCAATTCCATAGAACCCACTTAAAGGTGGGGTGCACGATTTCTGAAACTCTACACCAATAGAATCCGGACCTTCTTTTGATAGACCCGCACATACGCAACCCAGGCAATGATGTCGGATAGCAGACACGCCCCTTACTGCCGATTTGCTACAAGTGTGTTTTGGTACTCGGCCCAACTCCAGAAGCGTTTTTCAAAAATGGTGCACACCATCTTTAATTTTACCCTTCATGATAACTGTGAGGGGGTTGAATATTTTTACATCATTTCAATTATATTACGTCTTAAAGTTCTGCATAATTAAGGCGTGACCACTTGCTGCTACTGTCACTACCGGCGAGCTAGGTGGGTGTGGTTTCAGCAACCAGTCAACTTAGGCCCACCCACATCCCGCCTCTTTGCCGATTTTTGATTATCCGTAAATGACGCGCTGCCAAGATGGCGACGGCAGGCTCCGCCTACTTTAGGCTTCAAAAATGCTCTTCACAAACTTACTAGTCACAGACACTACGTCCATATTTTTTACAATCTACGGGTGGGTTGCAAAGTCACTTGGCTGTAGTAGTTTAAGTGCACCTATTTCATTGCTAAAAATTTTTATTTTGTGTATTTGGTATAATATAATGTGTTCACGTGGTTTATGGTTAAAAAAGCACATTATTTTTCACATACCGTACATTTTTGTAGATTCAGATTTCCCTCTCTTCCTAAAACACACTGATTTTGTACAAAACTCATCGATTTGAAAAGCGCTGTGTCCCGTATTGGCCAGCTAATCTGTACGTTGTGATTGGCCTCTGATGTCAGACGGAAATGTGACGCTCCTTACCATGTTTGAAAGATTCGCGCACAATGTAATACTAACAGGAGTTAACTTACAGGGTGTGAGTTCGAAGCGGGAGGAATTATGATAATGTCGGTCTTGTCTTCATCACCAATCCCAGGAAGTAAACTGTTGCCTACAATCAGTGTGTTTGTTGTAGTCCAAGAAAAGAGATTTACGTTGGAGACGAAAGTTTGCGTCATCGTTTACTTTGGGGTTTGTACCTTTTGCATATCTTTAACATGTACTAATACAGATGTACACACCTAAGGAAATGAAAAATCGTAAATCGGACCATAGGTGCTCTTTAACAAATTCTTCAGCAGTACATTTTCCTCTATTCTGTTTTTTTAATTGGGAAGAAGGGATTTCAGTAGATCGTATGGATTGGTTCCTCCAAAATTATGGTTTGAACGTTTTAGACCATCACAGCTCCATCTCATCATTCCAAGTTAAACAACATCACAGCTCGGTCAGAAATCATAAATACAACAGCGGTTATTATGAGCACAGAAGATGGGGTTTGTGAATCCAGGCATTGTCTCGCAGCAGAACACATAAGCTGGTGTCTCCACGGCATGTTTTATGCATTCATGTGCAGGAACTTACGATCATTGGATCCCATGCTGATTAAGTCATCAGAATCCACATTGTGGACAATCGCCGCCTTGTAGCCGGCCTTCTGCGCATGAAGGACCTAAGGGTAATAGAGAGAGATGCATTGTGTTCAGACAAACACAGGCAACATGCATGCACTCCTCGGACCCGCATACACATTAAAGATGAAACACGTAGGGCTCTTTGTTCAGCTTGTGAGGGTGTCTGACTATTAGTGGTGTAAAAAGGCACACAGTTATGTAATGTTCATACACATGGAATGACTTTGATTTTTATAAATGGCTTTGGGAAATCTTATGAAAGATTGTTGTTAGTTGGGTACCAATTTTTTAAACAACTGGATTTCTATTTTAAAGGGACATTACACTTTTTTTTGAAAATATGCACATTTTCCAGCTCCCCTAGAGTTAAACATTTGATTCTTACCGTTTTGGAATCAATTCAGCTGATCTCAAGGTCTTGCGCTAGCACTTTTAGCATAGCTTAGCACAATCCATTGAATCTGATTAGACCATTAGCATCGGGCTAAAAATGACTGACGGAAAATTAAAAGTTTAAGGCAGATATGGCTAGGAACTATACTCTTAAACTGCTGTAAAAAATAGTCCCATGCTATTGATAGTAGCCAAGGGGACTATTTTCAGGGAGTGCATAATATCACTACGCCTGCTGAGCAATGTTACAGCAGCAAAGTCCTGCTTATTTATTACACCAGAATGAAAGTAGTTCCTAGCCATATCTGCGTAGAAAATCGCAACTTTTAATTTTCCATCGGTCTTAGTACACGATTTAACTACAAAAGTTTTAAATAGGAAAAATATCAAAACTCTTTGGTTAATTTTTTGCGCGATGCTAATGGTCTAATCAGATTCAATGGATTATGCTAAGCTATGCTAAAAGTACAAGTGTCAATTTTAACATGCTATAATAAATTATCTATATGGTAGATAATACCCTTTAAAATAATGTATCTTCTATAACAATAAAACAGATCAAACTAATTTTATTCAAACACATACAGTCACATATCCAACTATGCACTTGATGAATATTATAGTGTTGTAAACTTTACAGTCCCATCATTAAGAGTACAAGGTTAGGTTTTTAGTACGTCAAAAACACAGCTGGGACTTATGACCCATACATCTTTGACTGACAAATTATTGTGAAACTTCAATGTTTAACTTTGTCGGTTTATTGCAGTACAAGGAAAATATCTTGAACAAAGTACACTGTTACTGCTGTAACTGGGGCGGCACCCATTCGAAAAAGTACACACTTGTATCTAAAAAGTTCATATTAGTACCTCAAAGATGTATATTGTTATCAAAAAGTGCTTATTAGAACCTTAAAGGTACCAAATGTATACATATCTGTGGTATATTTTAAGACCTTTTGAAAGGGCTCTGTCCGAGTGACAGCTTGGGAAGATTTTTCTGACAGTGTCCAACAGGTTTTGTTTTGGGCTGCGTTGTGAAATTCGTCTAAAATAACCTAAAATAACCTAAAGGTGAACCTGTAGGCAGATCTCTTAAAGACTTTGCATATTTTTTGCCAGTCGGCTGTAAGCCAGTACGGACTGACTTTGCATTTAGAGGCGCATTTGCATACTTGGACAGAGGTTGTCTTCAAGTTACACACGTTTGTAGTTTTAGTCATTGTGTTGTCATGTGAACGGATGGCTAAATGCAAAAAGATGTGCCTGGGATCTTAATCATCATTGACAATTACTATATTTCTACTTTTGATTTGATGTTAGACATTACTGACCAGCTTATCGGTAAATACAGTCAACGCCATAAATTTGGGAAAGCTTCCTTTAGGTTTTACTAGTTCGATTGAAGCATTATTGTTATTGGTCAATACAGAATTCCAGTTAAAGTATATCAAATATATTATATAATAATGTTTATGATGATGATGGGAACATTTTGTGTAGTATGTTATCTAGCAGCCGTTAAATATAATTTTGTGCATTTAATGCGTAATACAACAATTTAAGCTATTTAAGCAGTAAGAATATGCTACAGCGGGAAAAATACATAAGTATTTGACACATCAGCATTTTTATAAGAAAGGGGATTTCTACGTAGGGCTGGGCAAACTTTTTTTTTTCTATTAATCTGTTTTTTTCTGTGGTTGATTTCAAAATCGATTCTCACAGGCCACGAATTGATTTTTTTTCTTCAATTTTATTTCCGCAAACATTGAACGTAAGATTAACGTTAATCTAATTACTAGTCTTCTCCAGTAGATGTCACCCTTTTTTTACATTGCGCGATGTGAGCCTGTCATTCATTCATTCATTCAGTCTATATTCTAATATATTATAATATAATATAATATTCTATATAATCTATATTCATTGAGTTGAATCAAGAATCGGGTATAAAAATCGAGTTGAGAATCGGAATCGAAAATCAGACCGAGAATCGAATCGATCTGATAGCTTGCGAATCGAAATCGAATCGATCTGGAACATCTGAATCGATACCCAGCCCTATTTCTAAGTGGGCTATTGACACAAAATTTCCACCAGATGTAGCCATCAAGCCAAATATTGAATTCTTACAAAGAAATCAGAACATTTTAAGGTGCAATGTGTACATTTTAGCGGCATCGAGTGGTGAGGTTACAAATTGCAACCTATTGCTCAGTTCACTGCTCATCCCCTCGCTTTTGAAACGCATAGAGAAGCTACGGAAGCCTCCACCGGACAAACATGCCATCTTCGGAGACAACTTAGTAAAAAAAGTTTGTCCGTTAAGGGCTTCTGTAGAAACATGGTTGCACAAAATGGCGACTTCCATGTAAGGGGACCCTCGGTATGTAGATAAAAATGTCTCATTCTAAGGTAATAAAAACATAACGGTTCATTTATACACGTCTGATAATATAGTTTTGTATATTATTTTGTATTTCTGTCAAGAGATCCTTCTAAAAATTACACAATGCACCTTTAAGTATACAAGTTGAGTCATAATAAATATAGTGAAATGACACAGGGAATAATTATTGAACACATGAAGAGAAATTTTGTGTCAATAGCCCACGTAGAAATCACTTAGAAATCACGTTACTTATAAAAATGCTCAAATACTTATTTTCTCCGCTGTATGTTGTAAAAAAGTCACGCTTAAGGCGTTTGTTACCAACCCCTAACAATGACAATAAAACAATATGTGGCTAACTTAGTCAAGTGCAATGTGTTGATTTATTAAAAAATTCGAATTCTGATCACATGAAGTCTCATGCTATGAAAATTATATTAATATTAGGGATGCATAACGATTAATCGCATACATGTGTGCATATTTATAAATCCATAATTATTATACACAGTTCACACACATATATGATGTAAACAAAAACTTTTATTCTGCTATAGATTAATCGCGATTAATCGTTTTGCATCCCTAATTAATACTGTAATTTTTCTGTGAAATTCATGCAAAAAATTATGTTTTGATACTCTGAAATGCCTGTACTACTATGTAGCTAGACACAAAACGTGTTGTTTTAACACAATCATTTTCAACAGCTCACTGGACAGTAAACAAGCTGTTTTATGAGTGCTGTGTTCATGCTGAGCAAGGGAAACTCTGACTTCACCTCAATGATGCAGGAAACCCGAATAAGAAATCAAGTATGAAAGCTTCTGAATGAGTGTACTGACTCATACACACTATTGAGTCACCGATCTCTTACCAGAGAAATGACATGATGGGAAAAAGTTGAAAGAGCTTTGCTAAGTATTGCTAAGAGGCAAGGTCAGGGTTTTATAAATGTTGCCTGCAAGTGCCCTCAAAAAGTAATGCTGAAAAAAAATTATTTGAATGTTTTCCTGTATTTACAATTTTGGTCATACTTCCCCCATCCTGAAAATAAATTTAAGAATATTCTTTTTTCTTTTTAGTGTACATTTCACCAAACACTAATGATTTTTATAAGAACAGGATTATTTTTAAATAGTTCACAGTGGGAAGTATTGTGGAGATAGTACAAGTAGAAACAAAGTGAAGGCCCGCATGGACCCTGCAAATGTTTTTCATGCTTTCTGCGTAAGAAAATCTGTGGAATTCAGCACAGCTTGATGTTTATCACAAACCCGCAGGTGCAAGTCATGGTGTTTGACCTAACCTACCTTGATGTCAAAGTTACAATCAAAGCGTTTGATTAGCACGATGAAGGTGCTGGTGAGGTTGTCCCTCAGGGGCGGTGGGTCGATCGGCTCGCAGGCATTCTCAGGACGGGAACCTATCAGGAAGCCCTGAAGAGACATAAAACAAATGACTGTCAGAACCAGGAATAGAAGTTCTCTTGAGACGCAAGTGCTAGGAAGTATCTAGCAGGTTTCTAGGGATGCTAGGAGAGAATCCAGCAGATTGCTAGGGAGTATCTACACTCTTAGAACGGATGTTAAAATCAACACACTAATGTTAGTTTAGGGACAACACACTAAGGGGCCTGTCACACCAAAAGCGTTTATGGCAGTTGCAGGCGCCTTTTTTGAATGATATTCTATGGGCAGGGCGCGTTTGCGCGCTGTTTATGCGCGCCGAGCGCCTTGCGGTTTTGCTTGCCACCTGCCGCGCACGCGTTTTTGAAGGAGCGCTGAGAGCGGAGAAGCGCCCGACGTCATTCACAATTTTTTAAAAAGGCAGTGCGTTGCGCCTTGCGTTTGCAAGCGTTTAAAGCGCTTTTGGTGTGACTGGCCCCTAAATACGTTGTCCCAGAATACATTATTATTGGAACAACACATTTTGTGTTACTTTTAACACAAAATCAACACAAAATGACACAAAAGTGTGTTAAAATGACACATAATGTGTTAATAGTCTAACACAAAAAAATTGTAAAGAATGAACACATCCTTTCTAGGGTTGCCTAGGGAGTATCTAACCTGTTGCTAGGGTTACTAGAGAAATTCTAGCAGGTAGCTAGGGAGTATTTAGCAGGTTGTTATGGAGAATCTAGCAGATTGCATGGGTTGCTAGGAAGTATCTAGCAGGTTGCTAGGGAGTATCTACACTCTAAGAAAGGATGTGTTAATTTTTACAATTTTTGTGTTATGCTTTTAACACATTATTTGTAATTTTAACACACATATTGTCATTTTGTGTTGATTAAAACACTTTAAAGTAACACAAAATGTGTTGTTCTATTAATAACATAGAGATGTGTGTATTTTGGGACAACGCATTTAGTGTGTTGTCCCTAAACTAGTCTCGCGTAGCCAGACCTTCAATACCGAAGGTCTGGTGTTTTTCGTTGCTTTTTCAACCGAATAGCATCTAAATAAACAACATTACTCACCATAGAACAAAGTTGTGCACTTCATCAACAGCCACACCAATGAGACGCTCCCGTTAAACGTCTGTTTGAAGCATATCTCTCCACTTTTTAATACGTACAAGCAATTCAGGAGAACCAAACTTTTTGACTCCACTAACTGCCTCAAGCAAAACTCTTGGACGTCTTTTAGAGAGTCTATGCTGCGAACTTTGCATATTTTTGAGAATTCAATGTTTAGCTGATCATGATAACTGGTCATTATTATCCACGTGAACACGACTGAATCTCTTCCTCAATGGAACGTCAGAGCTTTGTTTTCCAGGGACCGAAACTAATCGCGACACTCGCGTCTCCTGGAAATCCAGTTTATTTCAACCAATCAAAGACGACTTTGACATTCTCACAGGGTTTCCAGAAAAGTGTACGAAAAACATCAGACGTTCAGCCAACAGTCTGTGGGCGTGACATCTGAGGCTGAAACTATCCTAGCCTGGGTGCCAGCCGATCTTAGCCCCGCCCACAAGATTTTGTAAACGGGAAGATGGGTCTGGGGTTTCTGCGTTGAGGAGCTACTATGCTAGGACAAATGCTGGTCGAACCAATCAAATTGTCAGGGCGGGCTTTATACGATGATGGACAGATAATCAACAGTAACGTAATGAACCACGTCACCAAAGAGCGCGTGTGTTGAATGGCTGCCGCTTTAGAGTTAGATGTGTGGATTCTGACATTGAGTCTGTTCTAAAAGATATCGACAGAGCATTGATTTTAAAAGAGGAACAGAGAAACGCGAGCAGGGCATTTGTTGATGTTTTTGCCGTCCTTCCTATTCGGCAAAAGTCGGTCGCAACTGAAATGGCTAACGTTATCACGGCGATGCAACTCAGCGTGCACGACGAGATGGATATAATTAGCGGTCGTTGCCAGCTTCTTTTCGGAAGCCCGGAATCATGCTTGCTGAATAAGTGGAGGGACATGCTAGGCTCCAATATTTTCAAGCAAACGTAATGGGTATCGTCGTGGATGAAGTTCACCTAACATACAAATGGTAAGAGATAGCCTTACTCTATGACTTAGTAAATACTTCATGTTGTGATATAAACGAAATGTTGTAAACATAATAGGTGTTGATGTACATTCGCTAACTCAGTATAATCACAATGTTAGTGTCATTGTAGCGAAATAACTAGCAGTTCGGTCAGGCTGCAAAGACGTAATTTCAACATAGTCACACACTCCATTGCTCTGATTGGTCGTAGGTCTATCCAATTGAGTGCAGAGGCATTTTTCGGTTGGAGCGGTATCAGACTCAAATTCTGACTAGAATTGAGTATGGCAACGTCAGGCTAAAACTATCCCTAAACTAACACTGAACTGTTGCTAGGGAGAATCTAACATGTTGCCATGAAGTATCAAGAAGGTTGCTAGGGAGAATCTAGCAGGTTGCTAGGGAGCATCTAACAGGTTTTCATGAACCCCATTCACACAGACCTTTGGTCCCAGAAAATACACGTAAAATTGCCAGACAAGTGTTTGTGTGAACAAAAACTTGTCCCGTATATATCTTCTGGGATCGTTGCCGGAACGAGTACCTAGTCAGATACACGGAAAACCCTCTGTGTGAACAAGAAGCCGAAACAATGCCGTAATGGGCGTGTCGTAGTGAGGACGCGCACATCATCACAACACAAGTTATGGTTCAGCTCCTTAAAACGATAGATAACATGCATATAAACATTCACCACGAGAAATGTTGCAAACTAGATTGAAGCAGTTATCAGGAAATGATAAATGAGACGCATAAACAATGACGCACGTGCTGTAGTAAGGACGCACGTGTCATGGCAACATGAAGTTGGTTCAACTTTACAACATTCACGATGAGAAATGTCAGCAAACTGGACTAGAGCAGATATCAGATAAGTTAGCTCGTCACTTTACTGCGCTGAAGCGGAGATCATTCAGCAGCATAAAGAATATCGCATCACGTGCTCATTTAAGCTTATAATAAACAAAAAAGCCTGCGTGTCATTCCAACAAGATACATCGTTCAGCTCCTCAAATTGCGGGTTTTAAATGCATATAAACAATCACGATGAGAAATCACAGTCTGAAAACTGTATTAAAGCAGAGATCAGGGAGCTCGTCAAATATCCAATCAGAAGCTGAGATCATTCACCAGCATAGAACTGTGCGTTCACGCGCTCCTTTATAGTCTTATAAATAAACAAAAATGCACGCGAGTAGTTTCTGGAGAGAGAAATAATAAATCATTTGCAAACTTCAGACGCTGCGTAGAAGAGAGGGCAGGACTTTCAACAGGTCACGTGTCTTTCCGGGACCATCAGATGCCGGCTAATCATGGCAGTGTGAACGAACAGAAAATCTATCGATTCCGGAAAAATCCAGGATGCATTTTCCGGAATGTCTGTGTGAAAAGGGCTATGGAGAATCTTGCAGGTTGCTAGGAAGTATCTAGCAAATTGCAGTGGTTGCTAGGGAGGTTCTAGCAGGTTGCTAGGAATAATCTAACAGGTTGCCACACTGAAAAAAATGATTCATTGCATTTAATCAATTTTTTTAAGGTAAGTGGTTGCAATCAATTTATTTAAGCTACATTTAAACAAAAAAGATTAGTAACGTAAAGTAAAATATAAAACTTTTGTTTAAATGTAGCTTAAATAAATTGATTGCAACCACTTACCTTAAAAAAATTGATTAAATTCAATAAATCATTTTTTTCAGTGCATGGAATATCTTGCAGGTTGCTAGGGAGGGTGTATCTAAAAGGGGTTTCATGGAGAATCTAGCAGATTGCAATGGTTGCTAGAAAGTATCTAGAAGGTTGCTAGGGAGTATCTAGAAGGTTTGCTAGGGAGTTTCTAAAAGGTTGCCAGGGAGTATCTAGCAGGTAGCTAGGGAGTATCTAGCAAGTTAATAAAGAGTATCTTGCAGGTTGCTACACTGAAAAAAATGATTCATTGAATTTAATCAATTTTTTAAGGTAGGTGGTTGCAATCAATTTATTTAAGCTACATTTAAACCAAAGTTTTATATTTTATTTTACTTTACTAGTCTTTTTTGTTTAAATGTAGCTTAAATAAATTGATTGCAACCACTTCCCTTAAAAAAATTGATTAAATTCAATGAATCATTTTTTTCATTGTAGGGAGTAGCAGGTAGCTATGGAAAATCTAGCAGGTTACTTGGGTTGCTAGTGTATCTAGAAAGTTACCAGGGAGAATCTAGGAGGTTACTAGGGTAGGGAGTATTTAGCAGGTTGCTTGGGAGTATCTTGCAGGTTGCCAGGGAATATCTAGTAGGTTGGTTGCGCGCATCAGAAGGTTTTTAAGAAGGCAGATGAAGGTGAGTGGACACGCAATTGACACCTCTCCTTCGCTGCGTCCGAAACCGCCTACTACATACTATATAGTACGCGAAAAGCAGTAGGCGAAGTGAGTAGTATGTCCGAATACATAGTATTCGAAAAACAGTATGCGAAAAGTACCCGGATGACCTACTACTTCCGGTTAGATTTTGCAGTGTGCATACGATGGACGCTACACTATCCCATGATGCCCCGGACAAGGAGTTATCCAACGAAGAAGAAGAGGCACGCGGCTGTTTTCGCGCTGAAATGACACGACGTGATGACGACGTATGTCACGTGATGTAGCAACATGGCGGATGTAGTACGTCCGAATCTCATTCATACTACCAGGATTCATACTATACAGTACCTACTGTTTTAACGCCAAGTAAGTAGGTACTTCATCTAATTCAGTACCTACTATACAGTATGCGGTTTCGGACGCAGCCCTTTTGAATCGCGCGATTGTGCTCACACTATAGCCTTCCGTTCCGTGCCTGAGCTCAAGTGAAGCAAACCATGCCCGGGCGCGATACAAAGCGCCACACTGGTCAAACAAACCAGGCTTTGGGGTAAAGGTCTTCTCGGGTCCAAAGAAATGCACCCGACATGACCAGAATAACCTTATACCCGAACCCGACATGCATACATTTTTTTTTAAAAGACAGACCCGACTTGAGACAAACCCGAGAAAATTAGACTCAAGTCCGACCCAAACCAGTGGCAATTTTTTTTACCCGACTGGACCCAAATGTAAACGGCACCGACGTGTGTGCAGTCTGCAGACCCGCACGCAGCAGTCAAACAGAAAGAAACCCCGCTGGTCTCGCAACCAATTTGGCGAGCTGTTCCATTTGTTTTACTATGTTACCAAGGTAACCGGTAATTGACTGTAGGCCTATCAACGAAAATGAACCTACCGCCAGCCACACAATGTCGCAAGCTCTCTTGGCAAACATAGGAGAAGTTTGAAAATAACACTGTTGCACACACGTGAGAGAGTTTGGGTCTTCGGGTCCGTTCGGCAAAAACACATTAATTTTAAATTACCTGAGACCTGATGCCACTATTATACCCAACCCGTGTCCGAGGCACATGTGAAACTTTTAGACACAATCGGGTCTTGGGTCGGACCTCGGGATTTCAGATCTAAGTGGACCCGTGAAGACCTCTGCTTTGGGGGTCAAACCCCGCTCGAGCGCGGTTTGGTTTGGATAGTGTGAGTGCGCCCTTACTGACCAAGGTCAAAAAAGTCCAACCCAACACTATTTCATATTTTGATCTCTAGATATAGTTTAGGTGCCTTGAATAAAGAGAAAGGTTTTCATTAGCAAAGTACAAAATTAATAATGCCACAGTTTAGTTCTTTAAAGTAAATTATATATTAAATGGAAAAACTACAGAACTTAAAGAAAACTATGGGTGTGGTCTGTGGTGTGAGATACATAATCTCTGCTTTGTTTAGCATTAAGTAATCTTGAAACCTTGTCAAATCTTCAACAAAAATGCTAAACCTCATCTTAACCTTGTATTTGGATAAGGAATGCAAGCATTGAACAAATAGGTGATACTAGTAATGCACTGCTGGCAGACTAAAATATGAATGTAATGACATCCAGATAATTTAGTGAGTTTATGGCTGTAAGTACTCTGAAATTGAACTTTGTGTTAAATCAATACTTTAGATACTTCCTACAAAACTGCTTCTTCACACAAAGAAATCATTGTACAGACGCATTACTGTGATAATGTTCCTTTTCAAAGTGTTATATAAAGTACAAATCCAAAAAAGTGTAAAATTAGAAGACTAAATCTAAAGTGTTGTATTGCCGTGATTGTGCAGAAATAAAAAATACATAAAGAATAAATCAAGGTGATTCATCCGCACACTTCTAGCGTCCTTTCAATGACCCCCTTACAACATAAAAAAAACTTTTAAAACAGCACCCTCTGCTGGAAGACACATACAACTGCTTCAAATAATATCAGCAAAGCAAATGGAGAAAACTGAGGATAAAATAAAATATCTGGCTTATTGATAAAAGTTAAAACTCTCATCTTGACCTCTTGACATATGGCTTTATCTATAGTCACTCAGTGGATTGTAAGATTTGGACTAGATTAAATTAGATTCATACTTTTATCTTGAACCCTGTGCGATCCATTACGAGACTTTCATAGTTCTTCATTTTATACAAAATTGTGAAAATGCAACGTAACTGGGGAACTTCTTCCCTCAGCAAAAGTGCAGCTAAAAGGAAAAACTTCCTGTTATTAAATAATGGATTATTGCGCCATGAAAACAGGCAGGCATGAGGTCAGCACATGACTGAGGACGAACTAAAATGTGTCACAAAAACAATCCATAAGAGATGAAAACACAGAATCAGCTTGGCATGACCAGACAATGTAAATTTGTTTCAAATAACCAAACAATTTTTGAAAGTTTTAGTTTGTAACCCTTGTTTTGTCCTATTTTGTATACTTTAAGTCATCTTGAGGCCACATTGGAAATCTGTTGAAGGATTGGCAAAAACCACATCTGTTTTTGCCTTGTAGTGTAACATCGTAAACGTTTCTAGCTGGTCTAAGCTAGTTAACTTCTGCTTTACCGGCCACCCTTGTCCGAAAACTCCCTCGAGCACCTGAAGTAAGTATTAAAATGTCAAGCGACAGCCTTTAAAAATATACTGATGGGGAAGTTACAGGAAAATCAGGAGAAAAGATAACAGCAGCTGTACCGAAAGGAGAACTAACTCGAACAGATGTAAAGCAATGTAATTTCAACATAGTTATCACTAACATATCATGAGGTTTGGTGAGGTGCATCTGAATCATACAGATCAGGAACAGAAAGCTTAGTCGAGTCAGATTTATTTATATAGTGCTTTTTACACTATGTCATTGTTTTAGGGCATCTTTAGATAAAAGAGGAAGAAATGAAACCACAGAAAACCGAAAAGTTATTAAATAAATAGTACATAGCATTGAATATATAGTATTATAATCTATTGGAATAAAACAATGAACAGCAGTGTAAAAGGCGTAGAAATTGTATCAACATCAAGTGCATCCCAATACCACCCACATACAAAAGTGAAACTGTGACTTTAAGATTGTTGGACCATTACAAGAAAAGCTACATTTACAGAATTTACAAAGCGGTAGGGCAGTGGTTGCCAAAATTTTTGGCATGTGTACCCTCCCAATGTGTTTATTAAAATAAATAAAACGGGGGCCCACCCTGGCACCATCTCGCACCCCCTAGTTTAAAAACCACTGCGCTAGTGTAAGTTAAGCTAATGTCAGCAAAATCCCAGTAAGCAAGCCAACAGGGCGAAAACAGCAAGGAACCGAAACTCCATTTATGGATAAAAAATGCTAATTTTAGCAGCTTTTCTTTTTAAGATGGATTAATCACATACAGATTTTTATTTATTTATACGAAGTAACTATAAAGCTTACGACATGGTTTCCACTTTTTTGGAAAATATGCTAATTTTCCAGCTCCTTTAGAGTTAAACATTAAATTTTTACCGTTTTGGAATCCATTCAGCTGATCTTCGGGTCTGGCACTACAACTGTTAGCATAGCTTAGCATAATCCATCTGATTAGACCATTAGCATCCTGCTAAAAAAAAACTAAAAGTTTAAATATTTTTCCTATTTAAAACTTGACTCTTCTGTAGTTACATTGTGTACTAAGACCGACAGAAAAATTAAAGTTTAGATTTTCTAGGCTGATATGGCTAGGACTATACTCTCATTCTGGCGTAATAATCAAGAACTTTGCTGCAGGAGGCTCAATGATATTACGCAGTAGCCGAAAATAGTCCTCTTAGTAACATTCAATAGCAGGGGACTATTTTCTAATATCATTACGCCTCCAGCAGCCATGTTACAGCATCAAAGTCCTGGATTATTACACCAGAATGAGAGTATAGTTCCTAGCCATATCTGCCTAGAAAATTGCAACTTTTGATTTTCGGTCGGTTTTAGTACACAATGTAACTACAAAAGAGTCAAGATTTAAATAGGAAAAATATAGAAACTCTTTGGATATTTTTTAGCGTAATGCTGGTGGGCTAATCAGATTCAGTGGATTGTGCTAATCTATGCTAAAAGTGATAGCGCCAGACCCGGAGATCAGCTGAATGGATTCCAAAATGGTAAAAATCTAAATGTTAGGAGAGCTGGAAAATTAGCATTTTCAAAAAAAAGTGGAGTGTCCCTTTAAAAGAGACAGGGCAGAATAGTTGACTAACTGGTTAGGGTAGTAGACACGTGAGTTTACTTCTTATCGGATTTGTTCTTTACTTCTACTTGTTTGACTTCCAGGGCTCCAGACTGCCACCAAATGGTGGCATTTTGCCACCAAAATTTGAGAGTGTGCCACTTAAAGGAATAGTCTACTCATTTTCAATATTAAAATATGTTATTACCTTAACTAAGAATTGTTGATACATCCCTCTATCATCTGTGTGCGTGCACGTAAGCGCTGGAGCGCGCTGCGACGCTTCGATAGCATTTAGCTTAGCCCCATTCATTCAATGGTACCATTTAGAGATAAAGTTAGAAGTGACCAAACACATCAACGTTTTTCCTATTTAAGACGAGTAGTTATACGAGCAAGTTTGGTGGTACAAAATAAAACGTAGCGCTTTTCTAAGCGGATTTAAAAGAGGAACTATATTTTATGGCGTAATAGCACTTTTGGGAGTACTTCGACTCGCCTGAAAAGTCCGCTCCCCTTCTCACACTCATAATGGGAGAGGGAGGGTGTTACTGCGCCGAGTCGAAGTACTCCCAAAAGGGCTATTACGCCATAAAATATAGTTCCTCTTTTAAATCCTTAGTAAAAATAATCAGATTATCTTCTATTGAAACAAAATGGGTGCATGGACACATAGCAGGAAATTTATGATTTATTTTGACTTATTGGGGAGATATACTACTATATAATGAATGTAGTGCAAGTGTGACAACTGTTGAATGCCCCATTATTTCTGTCACTTTGTATAAAACTTGTTTTACAAATGAGTAAGGAAAAAACAGATATAACAAATCTTCTATTATAGGCAAATTTTAATAGACGTGAAACAGAAAGAAACCGTCTCTTGATGGTAGTATATAGTTTACTCACCTTTAGTCCTTCACTGGGCAGCCTATAGCCAAACCGAGCAGGTAGGTCATCAAAGTTCTCTGTTTTATTGTCAAATGAATACTGAAAAATAAATGCAAATGTGTAAAGCACAGGTGATGCCTTCCCTCATTAGAGCTGAATTAGGAAATATACAAACGTGTATATTTACTTATTATTTTCCTTATTTTATTTGAAATGACATCTAGTTAGCTAGAAGAATAAAACAAAATACCACTCATTTTTTTTTAAATGATCAGTCATCAGTACATTACAAATAAATATTTTACTGATGCCTTCATTGTTTAAATGTGCATTTAATTTTTTATACTTTCACATACAGTAATATCTTACTGCAAAACTTACTGCTGATATATCAGCCTCCACAGGTAGAAGATTGAGGAAGGCAAATATCTGAACAGTAAAGATGGTGTAAATCTGGGTGGCAGAGAGCATCAGCATCCCCAAGGACAGCAGCATCTTAAGATCCGCTTTATTTCCACCTGCAAACATAAAGAGAAGTGATATACTGTATGTTACAGGGAAATTCACAAACTTCTCCATTATAACCACAAGCAAAAAACCCGTTCCTGAGAGGCAAGCTCAACCCTGTCTGACTATAGTGTAAAATTGGCATCATATTCAACTATATTTAAAAAAATAATAATAATTATTTTGTATGTATTCATATTGGTTTCCAACACATCAGTGGTCCAATTATGAGCAACAAGCAGCATATGTCTGCATTTGCAAATTAAAGGGATATTCACCCAAAAATGAAAATTCTGTCATCATTTACTTACCCTTATGTTGTTACAAACCTGTATAAATTTGGTTGTTTTGATGAACACAAAGGAAGATATTTTGAGAAATGTTTGTATGCAAACCGTAAACCGTTCGTGGACCCATTTACTTCTATAGTATAATTTTTTCCAACTATGGAAGTGAATGGGGTCCACAAAAGGTTTGTTTACAATGCGTAGAATGGTGCGCTGTAATTTGTGGAGTGGATTTATTGCGTTCTGTAGAAAATGAGGAGTGCGTTTGTCGCGTTTCGGGAAAAAAGGGAGAAAAGATGACAGAATAAGATGGCAGATATTGGATTTTGCGTAAAATTAAGACTTTACATTTAAATACTGTCCTAATTTTGTTTTAGGCTAATTTAGTTTTTGGCAGTAACTTTTTTTTTAAATGGCATTTATCACGTTTTGGAACCAAACTCTTCATATATTTTTATGTTACTTTAACTTAAAAATTTAAGTTGATTTCAACTTGATTTTATAAGTTATGTCATGTTTACAAGCCAAAACTTAAAATAGTATGTTGAATTGAACGTACTGTATTAAATGTATTGCATACTTAATGCAATGTTTAGACATTCACTTAATTCTAAATGTAACTATACTAAGAGTACTCTTCACTGTCTACAATAAAATCAATGTTACATTAAATACAAAGCTAGCTGTTACAGAGACTCTTAACTTTGAGAGAACTAGATCCATACTTTTGACCTTTCTTTAACTGTGAGGAATGCTTAGTAAACAAAACACAAATTAATGTACAACCCACACATAAAATCGTACAAATTTAACTAGCTAGTGTAGTAACCAAAGGGGGCGGGGCAACGCAGTTAAATGTTATAGTACTGACCTGATGTTATGACGTTATGTATAACCCAATTTTTTATTAATAATAAATACATCCATAATTTAATAAGTTCACAATTTAAGTTTTTAAGTTTAAACGACCAATGAACTAAAGGAAACTATAATACCCAAACAAAAGTAATATGTTATCTAACTTACTATGTGAGATTTGTTTTTCTTAGGATTTTGCTAATGTTGTTGTGTCATGTTACTCATTTAAATACAATAAAGTGTTCCCCTTCAAACCAAGAGTGTACACACAGGCTGAAAGAAAGAAATATTTTACGACTTACAAAATACATACATACTGTAAATCTCTATTCGCTTAACTGAAATATTTATTCTGTATCGATTAAATTGATTATTTACTCAAAGGAAACGTCACACATTACATTTGCTTACAATTGCATTAGCATGAAGGCTAGCAGTACACAGAGAAGAGGAACTCGAGCTTTTCAAACACAATCTGCGTTCAATATTCAACATACAATGGCAACAGTAAAATCAAAGAGCATAGCAACATTTACACGACGACACATAAGGAAACCAAAAATTAAGCGCAATCAAACATGGCAATGCTATTATTCAAAAGATTAAGTAGGACCTCTGTCAGCAAACAGAAACATTAAAATGACAGGATAGAGCAGTCTCTTACCCTTACATTAGATCGCTTTCTTTAGCTCAGGGTTACGATATAAACACAGTGTCATCACAATTAAATTAAAGTACAGGCTTAAAACACTTCGCTACGATCTCGTGTGCTTTAGCAGCAGGCCAGAATGTCAACACTGATCCAAACACGAAACAAAACACCCAGCGCCCTCTTGCGTGTGATCGACTTCATGCGGCGCTGCGCAGACTGGTCGGAGTATGACATCAAAACCGCACGAATACTGTAGCTCTCGCGGTACTTTGATGTAATAACCGATCCGTCTGCGCGGCACAACACAAAAATGGTCTGCATGGATGCCAACAACTGAATCTTCTATAGGGCTACCATCAAATATCATTATAATCTATCATTTTTATGAACTAAATTAACCACTATTATAATTATTTAATGGGATTCGCATTGAGTATCCATTATTTACATCGACTGAAGGCTGCAACCTCCAGAGGTCACATGATATGCAGGCTGCATGCATACGTAATCAAGCCTGGATTATTTAAGTTAACTGAGCATTACATTCACAAGTCATAAGCATATAACAACAATTTACGATTAACTAAGAATAATAGTCAACTTTATAATTGTTAATATTTTGGGGGGGAAAAGACATTCGGAGTTTGCGAGAAACGGCCTTCAGTTATTTCTGACTAACGCTGAGAAAAGTAACAGGAACCGACAGCCGGATGACGTCAAAGTTCCGCGAGAACGAGTTAAAAGCAGACTCCTCCGTATGATTTCGCGAATTGCTCTCGCGGTACTTTGACGTCATTTGGCTGTCGTTTCTTGCGGCGCTGCATGAAGTCAAACAAGCCTATTCACAGCCTCAGTAGTTGTCAGCATAATAATTGCCTAAATATTTGTACACAATATTTATAAACATTCTTTAGCAGCTATTAAAATTGAAATACACCGCTTAGAGGTAAAATAGAAAAGATTTAATTTTGTCCACCCAGGGCCACTTATCCCTCATGTTATTTTTCTACGGAGCTCATTGAAACAGAGCCACAGCGACCTCTGGAGGATAAAAATACATATTAAGACAAAACTACAAATGTTTAAAACTTGTTTAGTTTGCAAATCTGTTTAACAAATTTATAATGATGGCGAAACGCGGGATGACTTTATTGGCCACGTGCAATGCAATGAGCGCAAGGGAATTGTTACTGATTTACTACAATGCATTTCAAATTCATTAAATAAACAATAAAAACATGCATTTTATATCAGAAACAAAAAGGGCTAAAATCTCTACAATACAGAAATATAGTCACAGTCTTCTCGTCACAAAATAATCTTATAGTAAACCTTATTTGTCTTGAGATGAACCATTTAAAGAAATATTTCAAGTTAGTAAGTATAAATCTCTACACTACCAAAATAGATGTACACATCCCTATTCAAATTTTTGACTTCTGCAGAAATTCAAGTGAAAACAAAACTTAATGCTAAACCACACATTTATATTTTAGGGAATTTTCTGGTGTTGCTTTTTTTGGGGATAATCTTTTCCAAAAATATCTAGCACTTCTGTGCACAAAACAAGTTGCTTACGAAGTCTGGTATGGAAGAATTTTATTCACTAAACTGTCCTTATTGGTCTTTGTTAAAAATGCAAACACATTTAATTGCCCTAAAAGCACACAACACTATTGTGTATATTTGTAACTATATCATATCTTATTACTAAAAACACACAGGAATCAAGAGTTAAATTCAGGATGCTTGCATTTCATATATTTGCTATTATACTCATTAAAATGAATTATTCTCAAACAAACATATTTTATTATAAAAGAAAACTCTATACATAATTACAGTTTCATAAGAAGTGAGAATTAAGGTGAATTAATGATTAAAAATAAGGTTTTACTTTCATTTTGCTACTGTCAACTTCATTTGAGTCCAGATCAATAATAAAGCTTACCCAGCATGTAATAAAAAAAAACACTCATTCTCAGGAAAATGGCACTGTAGATAAGAAGATAATTAACATAATAAGGCCAACATTTTATCCACAACTAAGGTTACACTGCACTAAAGGGAAAAAAGCACAGAATCTGTGTTTCACATTAAAACCAATAGATATCAAAGTCCACTGAATATTTTCAGGGTGCAGACATATTTTAATTTCAAACGCAGCCATGTGAGCTACTTACAGACGGTTTAAAGTAATAGGAAATCGAAATTATTATGTACAATAAGGGCCATATATAGTACATTCCACACAATAACAACTAGTTAAAAAAAAACTGAAAACAAACGTGTGAAATAAAAACATGTCCAGGTCACATTTCCCTAAAATCAAACAAGAACTTGAGAAAACTGAAACCCATTGCCATGACATTTGAAAACTTTTTTGTCACTTTTTTAATGTAATGTAATGTGATACAACCATATTCACATTTTGCTTAAGCAGCTTAAAAATGTGGTACAAAAAATACCACCATGGCATATATATACTTAAATATGTTATTTTACTGATAATAGAGGAGATCATTGCACCATGCATTTAAGAATCAGATGTGGTGTCTTAATAATTGATAATGATGATAATAATGCCACAATGCAATTTATGCAAAATTCAGTTTCCTCTGTTTTTATCAAATGACCTGGACAAGATTCACTGAAGAACTCTAGCAAGTCTTCCCTGCATTAAAGAAAAACTATTAATACTGAACAACACAAACACTTTTGTTCTGGACACTTCGTAAATCCTACTTGATCTGAAGTTAAAGAAAGATCTTTTCAGGTTCGTCGACCCCCAAAATGAAGAGATGACACCATTCCTAAAACATTCAGTATTTCAATGGTCCATGTCAATCTGTTTAACAGTACGCAATTGCAAGGCTTCGTGGTCTGTTTAGTCGAAACCAAATCAAATGTACATATAGCAGACCATAGTAAGATATACAGCCCTTTGGACATCCAAATTAAAGTCCTTGAAAAAGTGGTTTATATATATATAATTAAGTGTTCAAAAAATACAACACGCTAACAAACTCTTACAAAAATATATGGGTGCACATATAAAGAGTTGGCAATCGAAGAACAATTCAATTGAATTGATGAACCTTTCCAGCTGTAACTACAAGGTTAAGCGTCCATTTTTTGACCTGTGACTGCGCAGTACCGTATTCATCACTGTAGGTACATTGTCAAGCATTACAAATGCAAGTCAGTGTCTTTCTGTTACAGCATTGTGTAAAAGCACGTCTTACGACCACAAAATATTCATTCGGTTTCAATGTACAATATAGTTTGGCACAGCATTTTACAACATGGAATGACAAATGGTCTTTGTCCGATAATTTTACAATGTGGATGCCTTCTGAACCCAAAACTTAATTCTAGCAGCACATTTATATGATCTAATAATTGAGAAATAAAGACAATACAGATGCCATAAGGGTAAAGTTAGATTTAAAAATTAATGTTAAGATATAGGCATATCTTCTACAATGGTATTCAAACTGTACACAAACCCCCTAGTAAGTATTGAAAGTATTTAAACAAGACATATTATTTGAATGGATAGTTCACCCCAACAAAAGTCTTATGATCACTTTCCCGTATTCTTAGACTATATGTAACTCCATAGCATCTTATAAATTCTGTTGAAATAACTTACTCGGTAAACATGAACAGCAAAATGATTTACAAATTATACAGTATATGTAAAATGTGTGTAAGTGAAACATTACATCTGAACTAAAATACAAGATCTTAAATATTTGAGTGATTATATAAATGCAGGTATGATTGGTGTTTTTCCAATTGTTTATTTTTTATTATTTTAATTATTAGTTACTCATATGTCATGGATCACAAGATATAGGCCATAAAGTAACAATAAAGTATTTTCTGTAAAAAGTGTCTTGTATAGCTGAAAATCACGATTTCCTGTTGTCAGAATTAGTCAGTGTCAACTCAGTTACTGTCTCTGTTACCAAGGTAGAGTAACAGTGTTGACAGTATGTAACAACACTGACAGTCATACACAGACTCTCTCTCGCTCGCTCGCTCACGAACGCACGCTCGCTCGCGAACGCACGCACGCTCGCGAACGCACGCTCGCTCACGAACGCACGCACGCACGCTCACGAACGGACGCACGCACGCACGCACGCACGCTCGCTCACGAACGGACGCACGCACGCTCGCTCACGAACGGACGCACGCGCGCTCGCTCACGAACGGACGCGCGCACGCACGCTCGCAAACGGACGCGCGCACGCACGCTCACGAAAGTCAACATTGTTACTCCATTTTTGTCATGATTTTCAGCTATACAAGACACTTACAGCCTGTAATATCTTGTGGTCCATGAATATTGAGTACTAAATTATTCAAATAATTAAAAATAAAATGAAAATGACTTTGGACACCAAATGTACATGCAATTATATAATCACCTATATGACTCAAATATCAAGGGGCGAGTTACAAGGTTTGAATACCACCGTTTCGAATTAAACTTAAATGACTCAACAATCAAGTATCTCTGTCCACCCGTCAACATTTCTAAATCTTTGGGCAAAAGGTGAACCTTCAGCACCTGCTGCGATAGTGCAGACATCTCGGTATAGATGTTTGTCTTTGTATACATATAAACAAATATAATCCATTATCACACTACCCACCGAATGGAGTCCGTAAAGAGGCTTTCAAATGTCCCGTCATTCACGTGTCACGGGTCTGTGAACCCGACGCAGTGAGAAGGCAGTAATAAATATAATGGCAGTCTGATTGCATGGCATGTTTGATCCCAGGAGGAATCGGTATAAGCGAGCAGTCACCCGGACTCCTTGTCAACGTCAGTCTCCTTTGGTATTGTCCAGATTGACCACCCGCAGCTCTGTGAGGGTGGCGCCGCTGTTACTGTTGGGCTGCTGGTTGATCAACATCTGAAGGGAGAGGAACACAACTGCTTTATGATACCAGCTCATTACTTTTTAAAAAGGATGAGTAAATAGCAGTGGCGGCCCGTGACTTCTTTTTTAGAGGGCGTTCGAGGCGAAGTTCGTCACAACATGTATGTAGCCCGTCATGTGTGTGGTTCCTTCTTTCAAAATATGTGTTCTGCGCATCGAGAGATCCTGTGTGAGTCACGTGTCTTGTCAAAATAAGTGCTTGCTGCAGATGCATCTAAAGAGTTTATGATAAAAGAGACGCTCGTGTTTGCTAGATATTCGAATAATCTCATGCCTAATCAAAGTTTGGTATTAAGGGAGTGTCTTGCGTGTATTTTGTGAACGTGAGTGTCTCTTTTATCATAAACGGTTTTGACGCATGTGCAGCAGGCACTTATTTTGACAAAACACGTGATGCACATGGTTCACATGATGCAACAAACCCAGATTTTGAAAACGCAAGCAACACACGACACTCTGAACACTTATTTTGAATTTGCGCCCCTCAGATGAGCAGTCACGAGCCGCCACTGGTACATATCTGTATAGAGTTGTAGTTATGTTACCGAATGTAGGGGGACAGCTGAAACTGGTATCTGTACGGTTCCTGGAGGCCCTGTAAGAAACATCTGGGGAACTCCACCTAAATAAAAAAAAAAGAGAATATATTAATTTTAGTTAACCCATGACTGAGCTATGGTAAGAGGGTGTGCAACCCAGTAATATTAATGAACTTAAACAGGTACGGAGGAGTGGTCGAAAAATAATCCTCAATGTTGTTGTGCAACTTTAGGAAACACTTATTTGCTGCTAAATTCACACAACTTAAAAGGGACACTACACTCCTTTTGAAAATAGGCTCATTTTCCAGCTCCCCTAGAGTTAAATATTACATTTTTACTGTTTTGGAATCCATTCACCTGATCTCCGGGTCTGGCGGTACCACTTTTAGCATAGCTTAGCATAATCCATTGAATCTGATTAGTCCATTAGCATTGCACTCAAAAATAATAATAAAAAAGAAATAATTCCCCCTTAAAAACTTGTCTCTTCTGTAGCTACATCGTGTACTAAGACCGACGGAAAATAAAAGTGTTGCGATTTTCTAGGCAGATATAGTCAGGAACTATACTCTCATTCTGGCGTAATAATCAAGGACTTTGCTGCCGTAACATGGCTGCAGCAGGCGAAATGATATTACGCACTGCCCGAAAATAGTCCCCTGCTATTGAAAGTTACCAAGGGGACTCTTTCAGGTGCTGCGTAATATTATTGCTCCTGCTGCAGCCATGGTACAACAGCAAAGTCCTTGATTATTACGCCAGAATGAGAGTATAGTTCCTTGTCATATCTGGCTAGAAAATCGCAACTTTTAATTTTCTGTCAATCTTAAGACATGGTACATCGGCTGAATGGATTCCAAAACGGAGTGTCCCTTTAATCGAAGATCAGACCTCCTTTATAAGTAGTCAAATAACATGAACATGTAATCGTGACCCCCTGGCTGACCTGAGTCTTGGCCTGATGTGTGGGACACGTGCATCGCTGTTGGTGCTTGTGGGAAGGTATTCAGGACCGTTAAACCCCCGTCGGTAAGCGTAGGGGTGGATGTAGCATACATGACGTGCGCTCCGGGATACATCATGTGACCTGCCATTGAAGAAGGCACTGAGGAAGTGACAATGGTAGCCGTGTGACTTGCTGTGAGAATGGAAAAAAGAACGGATAGAATATGTCACCTTCAAAGTTAATTTAGCATTGGATGTGCAAACCCGTAGTGCCTTTCACACCTGTAGTGCCTTTCATATAATAAAAAAAAATCCAATAACTATATTTTTATATATAGTTTAAAATATTTTTATATGTAAGCTTATTGTTTTTTATTATATTTAATTGCATTCAACTTTTATGGTGCGTTCACACCAGACCACGCCTGCGCCACGTTCCACATTGAACGTGATTGACGTGATTACAGGAAGCGAGCGGAGGCAGAAAAACAAAACAACAGTAAAGGACAATCATCATCGCTACACGAGACATCTTCGTACTTTTACAGGAATTAAAAGGATCTTGTTTGGAAGAAAGTGATTGAGGAGGTCGAACAATCTGGCAAGTTTACTCATTGGCTATATTTACATGCACAAAATTTTGTCAATCCGACTGAATTTAATACGATTGAAGGTTACGACGATACAGTTTACATGCACCCTAAACATTGCAATCTGATTAACATGTTCGTTTACATGTACATTTTATAGAATCCGAACTGAAAGTCTGCGCAAGCACAAAGCCAGGGTTGCCAGATTCGCGTATCAAACCCATCCGAATGGACGTTCAAAACTAGCCCAAAAGCATACCAATGACTATTCACAGCCCAAATACCAATAACTAAGCAAATCATTTAATCTTTTACCCGCAGAAAAAAAACTTGTGGAAACAGTTTAAACAGTATCGCAAATCTAAACTCGAGAAAATCAGAGGACTTGGCAACGCTACGATGCGGACAGCATCTCTCGTTGAGTTCACGCTTTATCTCTGGTTAAAGTCAAAACTAAGTTGGAGAAAGTTGTTCTTAAGAAGTTTTCAGATATAGGTAATAAAAACACACTTTCAAAAAGGCACAACTTTAAGTAGCCTAATGTTTTAAAAGTACACATAAACGCGGCAGAATGTACATTGCGTTACCCCATTAACGTTACGTTATTAATGCGTGATGATATTGCCTTGCTATTGCGTTTTTCTGTGACAGGAATCATGTGATATAAGAGTTTAATATAAGACATGAACATGGAACACAAATGTTCTGCGCGTGTGCACAATGTATTTTTGCATCCGATTTAGAAAATACTACGATTCACGCGTTTACATGCGTACTTTTCTCCTGCTGATCGGATCACAGATCGGAGTATACCACCCCCTTCAATACGATCCAAATTTGAATCCAAATCAACCTCAATCGTATTGATTAAGGTGTTTACATGAAGGCTTTTCAATACGATTGAGCCATCAATACGATTACAAACGGATTATTTGGTTGCATGTAAAAGTACCTATTTTGAGCTATATAAGCCCCTCCCATGACGCAAATTTACATGTGAATATCTCGAATTACTAGAATCGAAGCAAGTAAACTCAAAATGTTCAAGCGTACAACTACTCGCGAATAGTGCGTTTTTGACGCCTCTTCCGCGTCTGGTGTGAACGCACAGTTAGACTGTAATAATCTCTCTCTTATCTGTTCTTCCCAAACGGATCCAAATATTTTGCAGCTTGTGGTGAAGTCATTATGTACATTAACAATGATTTTGTACAAATATCATGGACTTTAATGTTGAAGGAACAGTATGTAAGAAATTTATATCAATTAATCATAAAATGATATGTCACTAGACATTAAGAAATAATTTTCATTTCAAATACTTATATCACTCACAACAGTGGTCCGGCCAGGATATTGTCATTTAAAAAGTGCAGTTGCAGCCTTCAACTGATGTTTATGTCATGGTGTGTATTGGCCACCAGTTTTGTGATTGCAGTACCAGTTTTGGCCACAATCCTACATACTGTTCCTTTAATCTATATGAATGGCACGGCAGGATTATGAACGGCAATTAGAGCGCCACTTACAGACCCTGAATGCGCCAAACAGAATCACTGCTGTAAAACTGCAGGGGAAACACTACTCATAACTGATAAATAACCGATATACTTGCTGATTTAACGTCTCAATGATCTTTATACAGCTTGTGGGTCTAAATCCCCAATAAGAGCAGTGTCTTTATTAAAGTGGTATATCTGTGGCTGTAAGTACCAGTGGAGGTGGAGGAGGTTTGACTGATCTCTGGGCTACTCTCGCTGCTTTGAGAACTGGGGTGAACTTGGATGGCTTGTAACTGTTGAGGCATTGGACCACCTGGTATAAACACACAACCATAAACATCCTTAGTGTTGTTATAATACAGAGCATCTTTACATGCATAAAATGAAGAGCAATTATTTAGTCCTCAGACATTGTAAATCTATCTACCTAGTTGACTTCATGGCACGTTTAATGCTTTGTTCACTTGCTTGTATGATAAGAACAACTGTAAACAATTTCATAAATGTGTTTATTTCATAAACACTGCATTGTGCACAAGTAAACTCGCACTAGTGATGTTAAACAAGGACACAGAATTCATTGTGAAATCCATTCTTGACTACTTCCTTGATTTTTATTAGCTAAGAATGCAATTTAAATTTCAGGTTCAGCCACAGAAACATATTCTGGAAAAAGCACATGCAAACACAAGTTTCCAGCCTCTAAGTGCTCCCTTCAGACAGCCAGGCGTAAAACACAGGTATAGTATGAGAAGAACTGACCTGTAAGCGAAACAGTGGCGGGCAGACGGAAGAGCGTGGTCTGTGGGGTGGCTTGTGTGTATGCGGGTACGGCGGTGGTTGTGGTGCTAGCCGTGATGTGGCTGTTTTGCGTCTGCGGACACTGTATGGCCAGAGAATGCGTCTGCAGTTGACTGAGGGGAATGGTGTGTGTGCCGGGTGGAAGAGCAGTGCCTGCGGGACACAGCAACACCCTCAGAGAGCGAAGCGGGGCAGCACACAGCAACACGCTTTCTTGTTTAAAGCCTATCCACACCATGCATGAATTGTCCGAATTGATAAGCATGTATAAGGAGAAAAGGATGGGGCCTAAAAGTGATCCCTGTGGCACTCCATATTTGATCTGAGATTTATATGGCATTTCTTCATTGAATAAACAAAGTGGTGCGTTGCCTCCATTTTTTGTTAATTTAGTAATTGTGTCTTGTTGGCTATATGTAAACTTTAAGGTAAGTTAGCTTATTCAGGGCAGTATTCAAAGATGAACATGCCATTTTTATAATCAGTTTTTATTTTTTTGCAAGATGATTCTACTTATTAATATATATTTATTGATAATGTACTTATTATTTCATGACAAGCTAAATGGCGCCACTACAAATGAGTTTGGCTCAACTATACATAGATTAAGAAATGAAGTAAAAAAAACAACAACACTAAAACGGACGTCTGTCAGTTTTGGACTTGGCCCTTGTATTAATAATACTAGGGATGGCACAATTCTTAATATAATATTCAACCATTTGGTACGACCTCCACGTGGTCCAATACATGAATGTTAATTGCATTTTTTCGCAAATCTGTCCGTTTTATTATTTCCTGCGCATCGGTTTGTGTCTGCAAATCCACGCACCTCCTTGCGACTAAATACTCACTATGGGCTACAGGCACTCAACTATGTTTATGATGCTGGTGTCTACCATGGCAAATGGAGAAGTAAGACACCAATGCAAGGCAGCACCGACGACTGTAGTGTAGGTTAATTGTTTGCGCTAGTAGATTACATACAAAGTAGAAGCAAAAAAGACGCAAATTTTTAACTCAAGCAGAGAATTCAAAAGGCGCAAAGTTAAATCTCGCAAGTATACATAGTTTAAATGTTGAAACATCTCTGTCTTAACCCTTTCAAACTTGAGTCACGAGACAAATTATAAAACCTGAATGGCTTAAACGGCCTTCATTGCTAAAAAAAAGCCAACAACGTTATGTTGTGTATTTGGTATTATACAATGTGTTCATGTGGTTTATGGTTCAAAAAACACATTATTTCCACATACCGTACATTTTTGTAGCTCCAGATATCCCTGTCTTCCTGAAACGCACTGATTTTGTACAAAACTCATCAATTTCAATAGTACTGTATCCCTGATTGGCAAGCTAATCTGTATGTTATGATTGTCCTGAATAACTCTCGCGTCAGCTGGAATTGTGACGCTCCTTAACATGTTTGAATGATTCGTTCACAATGCAATGCTAACAGGAGTTAACTAAGAGGTTTGTCCACGTCAACAGGCCCAGGAAGTAAACTGTTGCCAACAATCTGTGTGTTTGTTGTAGTCCAAGAAGTTTACTTTGTGTTGTAGTTTACTTTGGGGTTTGTAGCTTTAGCATATCGTTAACATGTACTAATACACACTTACACACCATGTAAAATCATGAATCGGACGATAGGTGCTCTTTAACAAAATATGTTGCTTGGCCAGCGAAATACTTGCAATTATCTCATATCCAAAAGAATTTCATGTAAGACTCTTGGTGTGAATAGGCTTTTATAAAGAAAAATCAGCTGAAAGCAGAATTCAGAATGTACAGACATGCAGGCAAGCAAATTAGTCAATGTGTATTAATAACAATGATGTCATGCAAGCTGGAAACCCTCAGGAAACGAAAGGCAATCTGGACCCATTTGTAAAGAGATGTAAATAAAGACAAGTATTAAAAACAAGCCGTCACCTGGCATGAGAGTGAATCCGCTGGGCAGCTGCATCAACCCAGCGGGCGAACTAGCCGTCGCTTTCAACACCGTGCCATTTGCACTGGAGACACTCTGGGCGGAGATAGGCCAGCAGGTGGCACTGCTCTGAGTCTGCATGGTGACCGAGGATGAGGAGGGAGAGGAAGAGGCCGATGACTGCGTGGTCGTGCTATTGGTGCTGGTGGCTCCAGGTATACTAACAGAAGTATATGTGGGTTTCATCATGTCCTTCGATGACAAAATAGGAAAAAATGCTCAGTTTTTGTTGTACATAAAATGTACGATTGTATGAGTTTATGTGATCGGCAAATCAGACTCTTGTAATACACAGCAACTTTTGAGCATCGTATGCATTATAATCAGATTTAAAATTCACAATTGAGGTGATTATCAATACTCAATATTAATACTTTTAAAGTTTTACTTGACATATTTCAAAATGTATTTGTAATATGTTACTGATACAAATGTATTGTACTTTTATTAAAGGGACAACAAGTAGGATTTTACCATTAGAGGCCGCACTTCTCATGAATCGAAGCAAGTCCCTGATTTTTTAATTCTATTAATGTCATGCTTTAGCAATTGAGCTATATAGGAAGATATTTCTATATAAACATTTTATGGAAAACTTTCACAACACATATTTATTATCGCGTTAAATGTAAAGGTATGAATTCTTTCTCTGGCATGCTTTGTAGTGAACCAGAACTGACTGACTGCAGCAGAAACTGTCGCAACAACTGTGATGATAAAAGCAATTGTGTCACATTGATCCCGAGAACGGCAGCTGCCTTCACAGGAAAACAGGTGTCCTCACAGTGAGGGCATGCGGCTATTTCAGGCGCCTCAGAATGAAACTAATAAAACAAGGACAACAGACTGGCCAGTCTGTCTAATGAGCAACATAGATTTACTTTTCTACTACATACAAAAGGGTAGAAACTGCAATGCTGCAATGTAGCCCTAAGAGCTTGTTTGAGAGACATGACCGGCCTGGGAGTCAGAAAGACATGTCCGGCCCCCACCATCTGTTATACGAAGTATAAAACCAAGATCAACTGGGTTTACACCGTCTGACTTACAAGCTCAGACAAAAAGAAGGACTTTGGGGTTATGTATTTCCCTCAGAGCACGCTTCTTACATGTGCATTAATGCTTGCGTGCATCTCTTTGCATACACTGATACTGTATGTTAAGCTTATACAGTTAAAATATGTTTTTTATAGTGTTTGTGCAAATAAAAGCTGCACAAATAGTTAAAAAACTAATCGGGATTAAAATTACGGAAGAAACAAATACATATCTGCCAAAAGCCTCAATTACAGCTGTCCATTTGTGCTCATGTCTGCGAGTTTTGGCAGTACGTTTAGGCACAAAATAAAGTGGAAAATTGATAAGTTAATGTGTCCTTTAGCCATTCGTTTTGGATTTTTTTACAAAAAAACTCCCATTATTATTTGTTATTTACATTATATACTGTAAACTGAATCTGACACTGTAAACTGAAAGTGTATGAGAGTTTTAGAATATAACTGTGTTTATAAAACAGTGCAACAAATAAATCAAGGAATATAAAACATTATATATGAATTATATAACAAAATAATCTCTTTAAAACTTAAAAGCCCAGAAACAATGTTGTTAAATAAAAGGCATTTCAGTTTTTAAATACAAAAAGCACAAAAAAGGTCCTTTAAAAACACTAAGTGTAGCCACAGTGTAGTGAAATAAGAGACTTGAGTGTACCCATCGTGTTCCTCGGGGTGACGCGTCTTCAAGTTACTCATCTTTAAGTTCCTAATACTTGTGCCACCCAGTGTTTCCCATACATTGATTTATTTGTGGTGGCCCACCACAGAATCAACACTGGCCCCCACAAATAGAATTTTCACGATTCCCATTTACATTTTTATTTCGCTTTTTAAAACAGCTTAATTCAGCTTAAAATATAATTTGATATATAATATAGATCAAATACAGATACAGATCAAAGAGTAGAAGTGAAACATATTTCAGGTGCCAACATAGATCAAACGCAAATGATGACGTCACATATATGCTAATTAGCGGGTGATGTCATCACCACCACAGTCTCCTCAAAATCCTGTGGGAAACACTGGCCACCCATCGAAATTGCAGCATGGCATATGAGACATTGCACCGTTTTACTAGCCTGAAATACTGCCAAACAGCTGACATACGGCTAGCACGTTTTTATTTCGTCTTCGCTGCTCTAAACAGTGGTAAAGAGGAAATGAGTTTCGCTTTGCAGCGTTAGCTTTAGCGTAAGCAGGCATAACTACAGTGAGTAAAATGAGTATTTGAACACCCTGCTATTTTGCAAGTTCTCTCACTTAGAAATCATGGAGGGGTCTGAAATTGTCATCGTAGGTCCATGTCCACTGTGAGAGACATAATCTAAAAAAAATCCAGAAATCACAATGTATGATTGTTAACTATTTATTTGTATGATACAGCTGCAAATAAGTATTTACCACCTGTCTATCAGCTAGAATTCTTACCCTCAAAGACCTGTTAGTCTGCCTTCAAAATATCCACCTCCACTCCATTTATTATCCTAAATTAGATGCTCTTGTTTGAGGTCGTTAGCTGCATAAAGACACCTGTCCACCCCATACAATCAGTAAGAATCCAACTACTAACATGGCCAAGACCAAAGAGCTGTCCAAAGACACTAGAGACAAAATTGTACACCTCCACAAGGCTGTAAAGGGCTACGGGGAAATTGCCAAGCAGCTTGGTGAAAAAAGGTCCACTGTTGGAGCAATCATTAGAATATGGAAGAAGCTAAACATGACTGTCAATCTCCCTCCGACTGGGGCTCCATGCAAGATCTCACCTCGTGGGGTCTCAATGATCCGAAGAAAGGTGAGAAATCAGCCTAGAACTACACGGGAGGAGTTGGTCAATGACCTAAAAAGAGCTGGGACCACCGTTTCCAAGGTTACTGTTGGTAATACACTAAGACGTCATGGTTTGAAATCATGCATGGCACGGAAGGTTCCCCTGCTTAAACCAGCACATGTCCCGGCCCATCTTAAGTTTGCCAATGACCATTTGGATGATCCAGAGGAGTCATGGGAGAAAGTCGTGTGGTCAGATGAGACCAAAATTGAACTTTTTGGTCATAATTCCACTAAACGTGTTTGGAGGAAGAAGAATGATGAGTACCATGCCAAGAACACCATCCCTACTATGAAGCATGGGGGTGTTAGGATCATGCTTTGGGGGTGTTTTCCTGCACATGGGACAGGGCGACTGCACTGTATTAAGGAGAGAATGACCGGGGCCATGTATTGCGAGATTTGGGGGAACAACCTTCTTCCCTCAATTAGAGCATTGAATATGGGTCGAGGCTGGGTCTTCTAACATGAGAATGACCCGAAGCACACAGCCAGGATAACCAAGGAGTGGCTCTGTAAGAAGCATATAAAGGTTCTGGCGTGGTCTAGCCAGTCTCCAGTCCTAAACCCAATAGAGAATCTTTGGAGGGAGCTCAAACTCCAAGTTTCTCGGCGACAGGTCAGAAACCTGACTGATCTAGAGAAGATCTGTTTAGAGGAGTGGGCCATAATCCCTCCTGCAGTGTGCAAACCTGGTGAAAAACTACAGGAAACATTTGACCTCTGTAATTGCAAACAAAGGCTACTGTACCAAATATTAACATTGACTTTCTCAGGTGTTTAAATACTTATTCGCAGCTCTTTCATACAAAAAAATAGTTAAAAAATCATACATTGTGATTTCTGGATTTTTTTTGTCTCTCACAGGGGACATGCACCTACGATTACAATTTCAGACCCTCCATGATTTCTAAGTGAGAGAACCTGTAAAATAGCAGGGTGTTCAAATACTTATTTTCCTCACTGTAGGTCTTGTTTAAAGGAACATGCTGACTTTTTGGGACTTTAGCTTATTCACCGTATCCCCCAGACTTAGATAAGTCCATACATACCTCCACCAGGCACAAGCAGCAGTGCTTCGCCTTCTGAGAATATATTTCCCAGGATGTATACAGTTAAAAGATGGCTGTGTCTCAAATAATAATAATAATAACTAATTTTTACAATAAAGACAGTGTTATTATTCATTTAATTCGATTTCTGTACCTAATGTTAATTTTAGACTTTACTTAATGTGGAACTTTGTTATTATTTATAAATGTTTGCAATTTATTTATTTGTTATTAGATTTTTTCCACCCTTTTTTTTTGCTGATCCGAAAAATGATCCGATCTGTGCCTCGAAAACCGTAATGTGATCCGAACCGTGAGTTTTGTAATCCGCCACAGCCCTAGATACTGGTATCGGAATCGTAACAACCCTAGAGTAAAAGGCCCTTAAATGACTGCTGGAATGTAAAAACATTCATTGTTAAATAATGTAAAATAAATATAATAAAAAGGACATTCTGAAAATGTAATTTGTGCAATGGTGAGAGAAAATTGGCAAAATAATTTGGAAAATTCAAATAAAAACATGTTCGGTTGTTTGGTTAACTTTTTCTTCGACAAATTTGTCAAAAGTTATAATAGTTGCTTGTCAATCTGTAAAAATGATAGTGTGCAAATGGCATTGGATGTTATAAGGCATGTTAAGCAAATTACTTGTCTTACAACTTCCAAAACAAATTTATAAATGTTATAGACGTACCTCCAACATCTTTTTCATACTCACTCCTATTATTTTGCTTTGACATTTTGGATCTCAGTTTTTTGGATCTACACACATGGTAGATATTTCTAAAAACAATCGTTTGTCACATAAATTTGGGATGACATGAGAGCAAGTGAGCAAACTTGAATGTGTTATTTTATAAACTCTCTCTCCAAATTTCCCTAATCATATTTCCTCCCAAAAGCTCCCTTAGGTACACATACTTAAACTGACCCAGACTTTAGGGCAACTGCTGCTTATCTTTTCACTCTATCATTTATAAATAAATTACAAACAAGCTGGGCTCGGCCAGCAAAACCTTGATGTTTTTTAACCAATCACGTTTTGAACTGAAACTGACAGATTGACAACCAAGAAACCCAGTTAAAAACCGATAAGACAACCAACAGGTCTTTATCTTGGGACAGGACAACAGTTCTCATTTTTGTGCATATAACAATTAATATGTGAAAATTAGACGTGAAAGTGAGCCTTATTAATCTGTAATCAGCACTAGTTATTAAAGCTGTTTCTCTTAAAGCAATTTTTCGAAACATAGATTCTAGTTTCTAATTTTGCATACTACTCACCCTAAACCAGTAGGGAAAGGGGGGGGGGGGGTACGTTGTCCAAATCTGAAAACAGCTGCAGCTTATATGGAATGTGATCAGCCAAGAGCCAAGAAAGTGTACTGGGAAAACAATACTATATAAGGACATGCAGACGGCATCTAATTTTTATCAATAAGAGTTGAACGTTTCACGCTGCCATGCGAAGACATTCGTTGGGTGACACCACTGACCTTATCGTAGATGAGAACGAAAAAAGAGTTTTATGTAAAAGTCATGTGCATCTCATTGTGAATGCCACCTTTAGCCTTTTTTGTATTATTCCAGGACACGTCTGTAATTCAGTAAATCAAAAACCTCCAAAAAATAGTAAACATACTGGAACGACTGGAATTTTTCCACTCAAAGTAAAACTCCAAACCTTTAGGATTATTCTGATTTAGACAAGGAAAATATTCTCTTTTTGTGATGCATTCCCAAAAGAAAAATGGTTGAAATGCAACTACATTTACAAGTGCATTTTAGTGAATCAGTATGGCCAATAGGGTTGTGCCGTTAGCATCGTCGATAGCCAATAGCGCAAGCCTTCATAACAATAGTTGGCATGTTTGCCCATAATAGCTTTAAATAGCTTTTTGCTTGTGTGATAGAGATTGTAATGCGAAGTACTGATTCTTACCTTCGGCTCAGTGAGACCATCCACCTCTGAAACCTGGTAGGTGAGGTCAGTCTCCTCGAATCCTGTTGCGCTCATCCTCTGGTCGGTTGAAGGATCGGTTCGGGGCGGTGAATCGGGGGAGTTCAGGCAGGTTTGGATGAGGGCCTTACCCGTCTCACTAGTTATCATGGGCTGTAGCTTCCGTGTGGCGAACGTGTAGACGTGACCAGTCTCGCTAGCAACCAACAGCAAAACTTGCGTTCCTGTTAGGGTGGACAGCTCATATGCCTGAAAACGTTAGAAAACAGAAAAGACGGAGGATTAGAAGTTTCCATCACAACACTGCACAACCAAAAATGCTGATTGATAAGTCATGCCCATGACCTCATTTGTGCAGGGTAACAATAATGACAATCATCTGTGTATTGTCAGAAGTGATTTAAGACACACAATCTAATTGAGTTGCTTGTGTAACGAAATGCGGTTAGCATCTTTTGATTTGAGATTCTTGTGGTTGCTAAACACACAGCTTGATCATACTCAAATGAAGAGACGGGCAAAAAATGACATCAGAACAAGCAAATAAATAAGCTCATAAAAGACAAGAAGAGAAAAAAATCCCACAAACTAAGTATGCAGCGTCCTGTAGTACATATGGGTTGGTCAATGGTTAAAATTTGCTTTAGTCCTCAGCTCTGTTGTTTTATGCAATACTGTGTCTATATGTAGGCACCATGGTCCTGAAGAAATGTCTCATTTCACTATGTACTGCACTGCTATATGGTTGAAAGGACATTAAAGCTACTTGCAGCAAATATAAACCAGAATATAATGTGTTTCTGCATTACTGTGGGAAAAACCCAACAATGATACCCTATTTAGACCGCCAGCGACTAGCAATAGCAGAGCGACATGATATCATTCATTGCATTGGAAGGTAGGTGACTTCCAGCGACACAAGCGAAAGTGATTTTTAGCGACCGGATATGCATGTCCAGCAACGCAAGAAAGTTAAAGGTGCCAAAGAATGCATTGAAATAATATGTTCAATCTCACTCTCATATCTACATAGGTTTTTTTAAGTGGGTCTATTATTACCTTATTTAAAAGTATAATGTGCACAGGGTTCCCACACCTAGTTAACTTCAAATTCAAGGACCTTTCAAGGACTTCCAGGTGCAATACCCTCAAATTGAAGGACTAAATGTGGGGACACATTTCAAGTGAGAGCAAGGTTACATCGTGTTACCTTTTAAGATACATTGTTACAGTTCCCTTTCGAGGGAATTCGTGCTGCGTTACTGCGGTGACACTTTGGGGACGCTTCCAGGTGTAAGTGTGTCTGAATGTGTATATCAAATTCAACCAAAGGTGAGGCTTAACCACAAAGATAGGGTGACGCGGGAGCCAGGAGGTATATCGCATATATATCTATCTATGTGAAATATTCCAAAGACGGCGTTACAGGGACGCAGGAAGTATGGCAAAGGAGATGCAGCGTCTTGTTCCCTTCTCAGGGAACAACAGTTACATACATAACTCGAGACGTTTTCATGTGTCAAACACAACATATGTGCAAAAAAGCATTTTGGTATGAATCAACATTCGCATACAGAAGACAAGCGAACAGTTTAGCACATGTGCTTAAAAAGTCTGTGCTTTTATGATATTATCCTACACTATACAGGGAATAATATGGATTTTTTCCCAGAAAACATCTTGCATAAAATAGATTCAAGCATTTTCAATGACCTGTATCTATGTATGTATATTTCAAAAACTTCCCAGGGCCTTGAATTTTTTCCCCCATATTCACAAACTTTCAAGGATTTCAAGGACCCGTGGGAACCCTGAAAGCAGGTCTTTAGAATATTTTAGAAAGTATTTTTAATTAATTTAATGTTGGGGCGTACATTTCGACTGTAACATCACATTCGGTGTTATGTTGACATTGACCTTTTTCAAACGGTCTTTTGCATACATAAGAAAGTTTGAGACTCATGATATGTCATTACCATGTACAGAGCTTGTATTATTTATCTATGCCTAAATAAATACAGTTTTACATTTTATGGCACCTTTAAGAAAAGTTTCACTTTATGCAAATGATGAGCGATTTTCAGGACCAATGGGAGCAAAGCAGTAAAGTTCACATTATCCTTCTCTCGTCAGAGTCAGTGGTACTCATTTGTTTATGACGACCAGATTTAGAAACGCCTCATTAAAAGAGACGGGCGACACATAGCGAGAAAGTCGCTGGTGGTCTGAACGAGGCATGATTCTTAAGGGGGCAACATTTAGTGTGAAACATCTGCTTTGGTATCTGTTGCATTTAGGTAGTTAACTAAACATAATCAACTGTGTAACTAACCTGAAACTTGTTTAACAAGATACTCTTCATAACCATAGAGAGAATACTAATCATATAAAGTCATACCGGGCATTACGCCCGTTCAATGCTAATGCTAAGCAACATATAGGCCTACTTGTTTATGAATTAGAACCCAATCACTAAGCAGCATAACAAGAAATGTTCATGTACTTGCATAAAGTTTCAGTTAAACACAGTTTATTGGCCGAGTTACTATTTCATCACCGTTCCTCATTGTTTTTGACCATGAGCATGGGTAAAGACAGGGAACTCTGCAATGCCCGAAAAACATTCAACATGATCTGTCTGACACCAATACTGCAACCCCTAAACCACAGACACTAGAGAACTGTGTCACATGGTGGTGAAGGTCAGCTGTGGCCCTGCTGTAGGTTATCCTTACTACTTCTTTAACTGGACCGGTTCTTAAGACATGCAAATGTATCAACAATATGTCTACTACTACAGTGGTAACCTGATCGGGCGTCAGCAGGGCTATTTCTGCTGAAACAGGAATGAATGACAATTGAGTGACCAATGACAAATGAATCAAAACAGATGTGAAACTCACCTCCATTGGATAGTCTCAGTAGAGTCTACATTTACTATTACTACTTTACTTTAGGTCAATAAAAATAAATGGGGGGCAGCTCATCAGAAAGTTTGTGGTGTGGGCAACTGTTTAGTCATCAACCCTAAAAAACACTAAATTTATAAAGTGTGCAACTAGTTGAGTTCGCAAAATAACCACTAACTTAACTTGCATAGTATTGATATGGTGGTAAAGCAATAGTAGTTATTATGGTGATATAACACTCATAGTAGTAGTGTTGGTAAAACACTAGCTTTAAGTACTTTTGCAACTAGTACCAGTATCACTAGTACCAGTATTTGCATAGTGGTTTAGTACTAGTACTAGTATCAATACAGATGGACAACACTAGTGTTGCTATAACAGTACTAGTTTTGTATTAGTCTATTAGATGTTGGCATGAACACTGTGCGACTGTGCGCATGCGCACAAGCGAGCAGGGTAAATATGCCTTCTTCATAATGCCAGTCTTCCTCTTGCTGAAGGTCGTGTATCTTCTCAGCTTGTTGTCAATGAACTCCATCTTAATCTTCACCCGTCCTCGCGTTTTCTTGCCGGGTTTTGCTCCAGCCACCCCGCTGGAAACCCCCCCATATCCAACAGCCAGTCCGGCGTTAGATCCAGAGGATCCCCCGACCTCCATCTCACTCCTCTCCCGCTTCACTCCTCTCCTGTCCGACACGGAAATCTCCTCATCCTCGACAGAGTCCGAGTCTCCATCAGACCCGCTCAGCACCGTCTGATGATCTGACGGCCTGTCGTCATATCTGCGCCCATCGGGCAGGTTCATGGCGGAGTTTACTGCCCCTAAAGCCCCAACTGTGCTACCTACCTGTAGAGAAGTCATGCCCGCGCCGTTCCCCGAGCGCCCGGCCCCTCTGGCAGCCCCGTTTCCCCCTAACATCCCTAAATCACTGACTTGCAACCAGCACCGCAGCGGTATGCGGCAGATATCGAGTAATTCTAGCTGATCGGAGATCAGATTCAAGCAGATCAACTCACCTGATACTGAACTTACCTCACATACGCTAAGCTAAGAAACATTAGCTCAACTCAACTGACAACTCAGACTAAACCCACGTCTTCCGCTCGCTATCTAGAGTTTATGAAAGGACGGATATATTCACATGTGAAACTCGGCGACAGATTCGGAGTCTCAAGTGCAAAATAAACATCAAAAACTAGCCCTTTGCGACCATCGTACAAAGTTTACAACGTATAGTTTCCGCCTACGGTCCATCAATCAAACCTAAACTGAACTTACGCCGCACTAGCCACATTTGGAAACGACGAAGCGCGACCGCTAACGTACATCCGCTAAAAGAACTAGTTACTGAGAATAACGTGAATATATGATTAAACAGTTCAAGTCAAACACGCACTTAACTGTATTATGGTTTGGTGTGACGTTTGATATTTTCTTAGATAATATATTTTCTGATGGCATGTTTAATTAGGAAAGTTTACTAACGAGGACCTTTGCCTGAAGATCTACTTTCCTCCATATAAAGCGATTCGATGTTTCCTTATATGGCCATGGCTGTCCATGTATGGTGAGTCACTGTGCTGTGCCGCGATTGGTTACTCACACCTCTGCGACTTTACGATTGGCTACAACCTAATTTTGACTTACGTCATACAAAGCAATCTGGCAAAGGAGCTTTGTTTTTATTACATCGTCATTAATACCAACAATAAACATATGCAATAATAAGTAAAAAATAAATTATATTTGAATAAAAATAAATTAAATAATATTAAAACCCACGTTTAGATATGCTATAAATAGACATTCTAGATCTTTGATAGCCGTATGAATATTTGATACTCGGTAAAACCAGCAGATGGCGGCGTTACACAAGTTAAACCAAAATTGCTTAGAACTTAATTTCACACTTTAAAACCAGATTGTATTTTTTAGGGACAATTTAAACACATACACAAAACTAAGGTAGGTTGCATCTATATGTTTTGTATCCACTGCTAGCTGTAAAAATGTTAGTGAAAACATTAAAGAGAAAACCAATGCTGGTATATCTAGTATACTTGGTGCTTTTAAGGTGATGTAGCTAAGTACTTTGGCAGGCATCTGAAAGGTTTTAGGTTCTAACACCCAAAGGCCATTGCGCCCTTGATCAAGAGACTTAACTTTTATTATGTTTATAATGTATTAAGTGTATAACTCTTATTAAGTGTATGCGAAATAACTAGTTATTTATAACGAATTATTGACCTAAAGGTCCCCTAAGTTAAAAGGCCCTTTTTATTCTCACCCTTATTTTATTTTCTCTTCTGTATTTAACATAATAAAGAAACTCGTAGGTTTTGAAAAACATAAGGGTGAGTAAATAATAACACAATATTTTCATTTTTGGGTAAACTGTCTATTTAAAAGCCCTATGTACTAACATTTTAATTAAGTTCATAGTCCACTTGCACTTTCATATAAAAAAGAAAAACATGCAGTTCATGTATGTTTGCAACAATATGACTCACATGTTTTCCGTAAAGGCTTGGCTTTCCGTTTGTAAATATTCTTGCGGGAACTGCTGAACTATTGTCATGACAACATCACATAGTTGCATATTCCCAATGCAACTGCGGGAGGTAATAATTGCACGGGAATCTTGGTGGTCCTCTAAAACTGTTCCAGGAATATACCAAACTGACCCACATGTCTTACGTAATGAGATTTTCATCTATGAGCATGTTCCTACATTTGTGTTTATAGAAATAAACATATCTTGACCGAACCAAGCAAACATGAAAATAAAACGACACATTTGTTATTTATTTATTAAAAAAAAAAAACATTACAGCAGGATAAATGGCACAAAGGCTACATATGATTAAAAAAGTGCAATTTGAGAATAAACTGAAAATACAGATTATTTCTAATAGACAGGTGCAAAACCAATTGACATTCAGCTACAAAATAAAAAAAATCTCTTTATTATACTGAGTAGAGTTAAATTGAATTTAGATTAGGCTATATATATATATGAGCAATCTCAATTAGAGAAATAAAAGGGAGCATTCACCGTCAAAAATCATAAGAAAATAGATAATATATATAAAACATATATATTTGATTGGCAAGCATCCATCGCATTGCATTACTTCAGATCAAATCTTGATGCAACCGAGGATGCTTGCCAAAATAAAATTTCATACAACGTGGTAAACCGTTTCAGCCTCACCCACGGTCACATCTCTAGGGGCATTTGGTGTGACGCAACAGTTTTTGTCATGGACCATCAATAAGAAACACTGCACAAGATCAAACGGCGCTCTGGCAACCTTACAGATATGTTAGGCAACAGTTCCATTGCTTATGTGACCCAAAACCCTCGCCAGCAATTTTCTAAAAACATCACTTCTGTTTCCAAAACATTATTGCCTTATTCTCATAGGATGGGAGGTCATTTCTGCAGCATTTGCTAGGCGGAGGTCGCATTCAGATATTTCCATTAGCTAAGGATGCCATTAGATTACAACACGCACTGTTCCACCTAAGACTTTTGCTTTATCCACATGTTCCACCTATAAAACAGTTTTCCCCCTGCCAAGAACTAAAGAGAGTCCTGGTGATGAACGCATGGATTCATTTGATAACGTTTTGATTTATGTTCTGGTTGCATGCATGATAGAAATGCATGCAGAATAAAGGAGCAGTTTATCTAAAACATGAAAATGCAGGCCGATCCAAACCTGTATGACTTTATTTTATTTTGTGGAAAACTAAAGTAGATTTTATGCAGAACGTCACATTTATAATTAAACTGAATAGGGACTGATGGAAAAAAAAGCATCATTACTGTTACCAAAATCATGCATAATTCTATTAAAGTCATATTTGCATGGTTTGTTAAAAAATATAATCTAGACTGTTTTAAAAAATGCTCCCAAGCTGTCACTGGGACGGTACCCTTTAATAAATGTCCTAATATGTACCATTTAGGTAAAGATATGTATACATTTAATACCTATATGTACCGTTGAGTTACTAATATAAAAAGTGACAGATTTTTTTCTGATAATATTGACTTTAATTTCAATGTCTTGCAAAGCGGTTGTCTGGCTTCAGAAGATTTAAAATATAGTACACCGGTTGAGTACTTTTATAAAGAGATTTCCATGTTAGAAGGAAAGTCAACAAGTTTGAAATAGCGTAAAGATGATTATGCAACTTGCATCCATGTACCAGACTCTTATTAAGATCTAACTACCAGGTCAAAGATAACCTAAGTGCTTTTCGGAGTAAAACTGTTTGTCCTTCGGATATCCGCTTGTATAAAGTCAACACTAGTGTTTTTCTTTTGGCCTTCATGTCACTCATTTTCAATCGTACAAAGAAAATGTTGTGAAAACCAGACAGCCCACTTTTTAGATTTAAATATGCATATATTTAAACTATCTAGACCAGTGGTTTTCAATAAGTTTTACTTTAGGGCCCAAAATTGAATGGTGTTTAATAGTCTTGATTTGTCCTATTTGTTTGTGAATGTTCATGATGTCAGGCAATAATTTCATATTAATTGTGATTTCCAATTAATATTAAAAGTGAATATTTGGTTTTCATTTATCTTACGTTGTTCATCATTTTTAACGAAAAAGTGCATATGTTCCTACTATTAAAGGTGCAGTGTGTAAATTTTAGCGGCATCTAGTGGTGAGGTTGTGAATTGCAACCAACGGCTCAGTCCACAGCTCACCTCTTGCTTTTGAAACACATAGAGAAGCTACCGGACAAACATGTCATCGTTGGAGACTAATTTTGTCTGTTAAGGGCTTCTGTAGAAACATGGCTGCTCAAAATGGCGCCTTCCATGTAAGGGGACCCTCTGTGTATGTAGATAAAACGTATCATTCTAAGGCAATACATAACGGTTCATTATAAAAAGGTCTTTATACACCCCTAATAATATAGTTTTGTGTATTATTTTGCATTTCTGTCAAGAGATCCTTCTCAAAATTACACACTGCACCTTTAATGATAAAAGGGTTATTTTAACATTATCATTTACGTTTAGCGCTGTTCTTTATACAAAAATAGACATTTTTCGTGAGCAACCACTGATCTAGACCGCAATCAGATGACCATGTGCTGAACGCTGAATATAGAAAGCTGTAGTACAAAGAATAAATCCAAGGTGATGATTGGGTCAATCTGGAGGATCTAGAAAGGGTATGGACCCACGATAATGGTGAGTCTCAGGAGCGAGCTGGAGCGATAGCTCAAGACGTTACTTTGGGTCACCATCTCCAAATCCACGACGTGTTCTCTGGGTCCCGTCAAAGGCTTGGTCATCACCAGCATGGCGCTTACGTTACTGGACCGCTGAAGCAGACAGTGAAAGTCAAACCTTGAGATTTATTCTTTAACACAAGCTATAAGGTCATTCATAAGAAACTGTGCCATTTCTGTCAAATTTGTCAGTGTTCCTGTTGCACCACTATTTGACAATGATGCAAGTAATGCCATCGTTATAGGTTTAAAAAATCAGTGAAAAGTCATCATATGTGACCTAAATATTTTTAAATTTTACATAATGTAAAGATTAGGGCTGGGAAAAGATTAATCGCGATTAATTGCATACAAAATAAAAGTGATTTTTGTCATAATATATGAGTGTGTGCTGTGTATTATGTACATATAAATACACATACATTCATGTATGTATTTAAGAAACATTTACATGTGTACATATATTTATTTATATTTTTATATATTACATATAAATTAAAAAAATGATATATAAATTAAAAAATCTGTGTGTGTGTTAAATATACACAATAATTACACACAGTACACACACATATATTATGCAAAAAAATAAATTTTATTTTGTATGCGATTAATCGCGATTAATCACGATTGATCTTTTCCCAGCCCTAGAAGATCATTCTGTAAAAATATAACCTTGGTATCTTTAAATAGATTGAAATGAAACTTTGATGCTCGTTATTTCAGAATTTGTTTGCCTGGTTTCACAGGCAGGGTCACATATTATATTGTAATAATTTATTTTATATATTTTAAAGAGCACCTATTGTCCGATTCATGCTTTTACATTTCTTTTGGTGTGTAAGTGTGTATTAATCTACCCAGTTTCACGAAATACGTACCTATGGTCACTTAATTTTTTTATTCTCTTTTGTGATACTGTCACAAATTTCCGCGTTTTTTCGTGATCGTATCACGAATTTCTGTTTATGTGTCATTGTCACGTATTGGTTACTCAACTGCTTTTTCCTATTTTCAAACCATTTTCGCTTCGGTTTAGGGTTAGATTTGGTGTTTGCGTTAGTATGTCACTTTAAGTATTCGTTTATACTATTTTTTCTGATTTTTTTTATATTTTCATAATTTTAAACCATTGTCGCCTGGCTTTAGGGTTACTGTGGGTTCACACCAGACACGAGTTCAACGATTTGCGCGAGTAGATTACGCGAGTACAAAGTCAATGCAAAGATGCGATCAGACGCATCCTCGCATGGGGCGATGCCAATGACGCGATATGGGCGGCGCATTTTCCACAAAAACACGCGCTATTTGCCTCAAACGCGTCTTCGCCCAAGTTGAAAATATTCAACTTGAGCTAAAAATTCGCATGACACAAAGTTAGATACCGCGAGTAATCTAGAGCGAGTAACGCGATGCCCCGCGTTTGGTGTGTACGTAGCATTAGAGTTGGGATTGGGTAAGGATGTCATTTTATGTAAATCTAACCCTAAACTGAAGCAACAGTGGTAAGAAAATAGGACAAAACAGTTGAGTAACCAATACGTGACAATGACACATAAACAGAAATTCGTGATACGATCACGAGAAAACGCAGAAATTCGTGACGGTATCACGAAAAAGAATAAAAAAATTCCGTGACTATAAGTACGTCATTTCGTGAGACTGAGCTGGTATTAATACATGTTAATAATATGCAAAAGTTACAAACCCTAAAGTAAACAATGACGTGAGTTATCGTCTCCAACGTAAATCTCTTTTCTTGGACTACAACAAACACACGAATTTTTGGCAACAGTTTACTTCCTGGGATTGGTGACGTAGACAAGACCGACACTATCATAATTCCTCCCGCTTCGGACTCACAGCCTGAAAGTTAACTCCTGTTAGCATAGCATTGTGCGCGGATCTTTTAAAAACGGTAAGGAGCGTCACATTTCCTGCTGACGTCAGAGGTATTCAGGCCAATCACAACGTACAGATTAGCTGGCCAATCAGGGACACATTGCTTTTCAAATCTGTGAGTTTTGTACAAAATCAGTGCGTTTCAGGAAAACAGGGATTTATGGAGCAACAAAAATGTACTGTATGCGGAAAATAATGTGTTTTTAAATAACCATAAACCATGCGAACACATTGTATTATACCAAATGCACAAAATAATGTTGTTTTTTAGCAATGAAATAGGTGCTCTTTAATATATATCTTAAATGGATTATTTTTAATGAAATGATAAAATAACAAATGGCACAGTGTTCCTCGTAATGGATTACAGATTACTCAGGATCTTACCCTTAGGTAGAATTCTCCTCCCTCATTGCCGGATTTGATTGTGAAAGTGTTTACCATGTTGGGATAAACACTAGTAGCTTGAATCTGGAAGATATCCGCAGGGACCTGGCGTTCGGAAAAGATGCTCATGTACTTGTAGACGATAACTGGTGGAAGTCCCCGGCACACACTGGGTGACTGGCATCTACATCGACTGTTGGTACAGATAAATGTGTATATTCACTTTTTTGTCAAAAACAATTATTTTCTGACAACTTTTAAACAGTTGGCAATGCTAATGTACATGTATGTAATTAAAAAGTTGCAATACTGTGTATTTTATATATTTCATCATTTTCTATGTTTTCATTTGTACTTATTTCTATACCGTTTTATCCTAATGTCTCTATTGTCTGTTGTAAAATTCATTGCAAAGGCACTAATACAAATAAGTTTGACTTAAATTAAAAAAGTAATTTTTTTCCTGTTTTCTATGACATTATTTTTACTTAAATGTGGCAAAGAATGCATTGAAAAATATGTTAAATTGTTCTCTACATTTATTATTAAAGTCGCAATGAAATTAAAATGAAAAACTGTCATTTGTTTTGGAATATTGTTGTATTCTTTACAAATGACTTATCTGTGAGCTTCATTATTTAACGAAAAATCACGTGCCCTCATAATCTTTAATCAAAAGCGCAAATCTCCTCCCCTCCTTGAAACAATCTCTATTTACTTCCGGTCATTTGGTATGGCAGGTGGGCGAGGTCCGGAAAAAGATTGCAGCATTGCATTCAAGTCCAGCCCTGCCTTATTTAATTTCAGAATCCGGTTTCACTTAGATATTCACCACGGGTAAAATAAGACAATCGCTACTTCTGTTTCATGGCGACTTTAAGTGCAAAAATGATACAGAGAGGTTTTACATGTCCATTTACAACCCTAGGATTTGGCTTCAGTATGAAATTTTCTATTATTACCTTATTTGAAAGGGTCATGAATAATAATGTTGAGCTCTGCTCTGATTGGCTGTTTCTCAGAGCAGCTCCTTTCAGTAGCTATGTGTGTGTGTAAACAGAGGTTTATGCCTGTATCAGACGAAGATACAAAATGTGAGGAGTAATCCATTGTTTGGAGATTGCTAATGGACGTTTCTGAGTTGTAAGTTTTTTTTTTCAGGATGGACCTGCAAAACGTAACTGTAACGTCAAAAGTATAACTTCAGCCTAAAGACTAGCACGGGTGTGCCTCATAAGTCTTGAAGAGTGAAGCCTCTGGCTCTTTGGTCGCCCCCTGGTGGCTGGCTGCAGTACAAGTCATAAACCCCGCCCTCTCCATTCAAACGAAAGAGACTCAAGTAGTTGTTATCACGCTGATATATGTTCAAGTGTTCATTTTTGTGAAAAGTTTCATTTTAGCTAGTAATTTGATGCTATTGAAATGGGGTGTGTCGTTATGATTGCCGTGTTTGAATTGGTCACGCGAGCGTTTGGGCGGAAGTTTGATACCGCTGCTCCGCCTCTGGCTCCACGGACGATTCCTTCTGCGCATGCCTTGGCTCCAAACTGACATTTTTACGTATGGCGACAACCATGGTCGGACATTTTTGGCTTCAATTCATTACAATGGAGGGAGGCGACGTCGCGTCGTCAATCTTTTGTTACAGTCTATGGGCTAGCATATAGCATTAACTAGCATATAGCGCTAACTCATCAGTCACAACTTTGTTTTTAGCATTGTAACAAAATTTTACTTAATTTAATGTTGGGGTGTACATCTCGACTGTCACAGTCTGTGGTATTTTGTATGCCTCAAAATTTTTGGCCTTTTTTAAATTCATTAATTAAAATTAAAAATATAATTGCAAAATATGTCCCAAATTTAAAAATTAAATGCTTAAATAAAAATTAAAACGTTAATTTAAATTATTTAATTTTAATTTTCAATGTGATGAAGCATCATTCCTGCTAAATTAAAAAATAAAATGCAATTGATGATTTGACATTTCATTTTTAAAACAATCTCGAGGTAAGACAATATTGAAATTAAAATGCAAACGTGAAAAAAAATGTAAAAAAAAAATGTATACAGTGGTCTATAAATTTCCAAGTTTAAATAAGAAAAAGAAAAGCAATAAAAGCCGAAAGCTAGGGCAATATACCTTAAAGTTCAGATTTTTGGATTATTGCAACTCAAACAGTGATCACATCAGTAGGATTATACTCACCCTTCACCAGTTTTCACGTATGGCTCCCGGCAGGGGTTTCTGGGATAGCAACGGAATCCTCCGTAGTAATTCCAACACATGTCTTCCTCTCTGCAGTTGTGCCCCGTTTCACATTCGTTTACATCTGAGCCAGGAATAAAACGTTAATGAGAATCTTCTGAAGCCATTTCGGGAGCCCTAAACAAGAAGCTGGACGGTACCTTGGCACATTCGCGTCCCTTGGAGTTGGTATCCCTCAGGACAAGCACATTGGTATCCTCCGGGCTGATTTACACATTGGAACTGGCACATGTAGTTAGAGAAGTCACACTCATCAATGTCTGAAAAAATACAAGAATGAGTGATGATGAAAGTCATTTTTATGTTAATGTTAAGTTGAAGTAACTTAAAATATATGTTGATATAATATATATTTTTACAGTGTATATTGATGCTCAATTGTATAAGTGTCATTATTATCATTCAGGTTCTATGTTACAATGAACAAGATAACATGAAAGTTGTTTTTAATATCATGTGACCGTATATGTGTTACGGGTAAATCCAGGTATGACAGGATGCGGATCCAAGTGCAGTGAGGTTTATTAAAAATAACAACAAACAAACAAAACATAGCAGGTAATCCAACAAGAAACCAAGAACACGGAACACGAAACAACACCATAACATTGAGCAACGATCGACATCAGACACTGGAAACACTAGGCTTAAATACACAGAGTAATCAGGGAAAACAAGACACACCTGGGGAACAATCATCACACAGACCAATGAACAAAAGAACTACAAAGAACTACAGACATGGATGACACAGACATGACTTCAAAATAAGAGTACAAGACAGGGTACACAGACAGAGTTCATAACATAGCCCCCCCTCAAAGGGCGGCTTCCAGACGCCCCCCAGAAAACCCCAAAGTACAACAGTCTAGGAGGGCGGTGGCATGGAGGTGGACCCGGGGGAGGGATGGTGGGCCAAGGCCATGAAAGTCCAAGGGCCAGGGCGGAGCCGTAGGCAAAGACAGGGACCACGGCGGAGCCGCGGGCGGAGGCTGGAGCCAGGGCGGAGCCGCGGGCGGAGGCTGGAGCCAGGGCGGAGCCGCGGGCGGAGGCTGGAGCCAGGGCGGAGCCGCGGGCGGAGGCTGGAGCCAGGGCGGAGCCGCGGGCGGAGGCTGGAGCCAGGGCGGAGCCGCGGGCGGAGGCTGGAGCCAGGGCGGAGCCGCGGGCGGAGGCTGGAGCCAGGGCGGAGCCGCGGGCGGAGGCTGGAGCCAGGGCGGAGCCGCGGGCGGAGGCTGGAGCCAGGGCGGAGCCGCGGGCGGAGACAGGGACCAAGGAGGAGCCGCGGGCGGAGACAGGGACCAAGGAGGAGCCGCGGGCGGAGACAGGGACCAAGGAGGAGCCGCGGGCGGAGACAGGGACCAAGGAGGAGCCGCAGGCGGAGACAGGGACCAAGGAGGAGCCGGCAGAACTGGCAACCAGGGCGGAGCCGGCAGGGCGGGAACCCAGGGCGGAGCCGGCAGGGCGGGAACCCAGGGCGGAGCCGGCAGGGCGGGAACCCAGGGCGGAGCCGGCAGGGCGGGAAGCCAGGGCGGAGCCGGCAGGGCGGGAAGCCAGGGCGGAGCCGGCAGGGCGGGAAGCCAGGGCGGAGCCGGAGACCAGAGATGGACTGGATACCAGGGTGGTGCTGGTGGTATCATGAACCTGGGTACAGGAGAACAGAGAGAGGCCCTCTGGGCCTGATTAGACAGGGCAGTAAGTTCAAATATAGACATCTCAGACCAGACAGTGAGGGCAAAGAGCTTGGGAACAGTCTTCTTAGGACATGCAGAGAGTTCAGCACTGGCCATAGTCTTGGTGACGACAAAGAGTCTCTGGGGCATCGCGGTGACCACACTAGCTGACCAATGGGGCTCAGATGACTCACTCGGCTCAGATGACTCACCCGGCTCAGATGACTCACCCGGCTCAGATGACTCACCCGGCTCAGATGACTCACTCGGCTCAGATGACTCACTCGGCTCAGATGACTCACTCGGCTCAGATGACTCACTCGGCTCAGATGACTCACTCGGCTCAGATGACTCACTCGGCTCAGGGGTATCAGAAGACTCACTCGGCTCAGGGGAATCAGAAGACTCACTCGGCTCAGGGGAATCAGAAGACTCACTCGGCTCAGGGGAATCAGAAGACTCACACGGCTCAGGGGAATCAGAAGACTCACTCGGCTCAGGGGAATCAGAAGACTCACTCGGCTCAGGGGAATCAGAAGACTCACTCGGCTCAGGGGAATCAGATGACTCACTCGGCTCAGGGGAATCAGATGACTCACTCGGCTCAGGGGAATCAGATGACTCACTCGGCTCAGGGGAATCAGATGACTCACTCGGCTCAGGGGAATCAGATGACTCACTAGGCTCAGGGGAATCAGAAGACTCACTAGGCTCAGGGGAATCAGAAGACTCACTAGACTCAGGGGAATCAGAAGACTCACTAGACTCAGGGGAATCAGAAGACTCGGGGGAACTCAGAAGATTCATGGGAATCGGGGGACTCGGGAGATTCACTCGGCTCAGAGGACTCGGGAGATTCACTCGGCTCAGAGGACTCGAGAGATTCACTCGGCTCAGAGGACTCGGGAGATTCACTCGGCTCAGAGGACTCAGGAGATTCACTCGGCTCAGAGGACTCGGGAGATTCACTCGGCTCAGAGGACTCGGGAGATTCACTCGGCTCAGAGGACTCGGGAGATTCACTCGGCTCAGAGGACTCGTGTTCATGAGTCTGGTTGATCTGCCGTTGAACTGGTGAGCCACACACTGAAAAAACATAGCACAATGCCAGTGCTAACAGGGATGATTCACAAAGATTAAAAAGTTCTAGGAGCTCCGAGGCCTTCAGTGAATCAATGGGCACAAACAGTTTCAAGAGCTCTGTAGCTGTCTCATGTGATGTAACACACCTGCTGGCCGATGATTCACTTGGGGATCTGCTCGGGGACGATTCACTCGGAGATTGACTCAGGGAAGATTCACTCAGAGATTTACACAGGGAAAACTCACTCAGAGATTTACACAGGGAAGATTCACTCAGGAAAGATTCACTTGGGAAAGATTCACTCGGGAAAGACTCACTCGGGGATTCACTCGGGAAAGACTCACTCGGGGATTCACTCGGGGATTCACTCGGGGATTCACTCGGGGATTCACTCGGGGATTCACTCGGGGATTCACTCGGGGATTCACTCGGGGATTCACTCGGGGATTCACTCGAGGACGCACTCGAAGACAAACTCGAGGACTCACTCGGGGATTCACTCGGGGATTCACTCGGCGAAGATTCACTCGAGAGAACGAGCGGTCCAGGGATTCTGGTCGCTCGGACAGTGATCAGCGGGTAATCCAACACACTGGAGATTAAGCAGCCGACCCGGGCTTTCACGGGATGAACCGGATAACCTGGTGACTTGTGCACCGGCTCAGACACGGCGGAAGTCATCTTGTGAGCGGGGTCGGACAAAACACAGGGAAACCTTGGAAGCACGAGGGGAAACACACAGGGGAGCGAGGAATTGCTGCTGGATCCTTAATGGTCGATCGTTCTGTTACGGGTAAATCCAGGTATGACAGGATGCGGATCCAAGTGCAGTGAGGTTTATTAAAAATAACAACAAACAAACAAAACATAGCAGGTAATCCAACAAGAAACCAAGAACACGGAACACGAAACAACACCATAACATTGAGCAACGATCGACATCAGACACTGGAAACACTAGGCTTAAATACACAGAGTAATCAGGGAAAACAAGACACACCTGGGGAACAATCATCACACAGACCAATGAACAAAAGAACTACAAAGAACTACAGACATGGATGACACAGACATGACTTCAAAATAAGAGTACAAGACAGGGTACACAGACAGAGTTCATAACAATATGTAGTGTTTGATTAAGTTTTTTTTACTGTTGATGCAGTACTTTATGAGATACATGTGTAAAATTTACACACTTGAAAATACTAAATTCACAGTATTTTAATCTACCAGTTCTTTGGCCTTATGATATAATGAATTGATATCTCAGAATTGACTGCAGTTAGACGAATACGTCACCTGGGTATTTTTTGGCTACTGTTTCATAAATATTTAGACTTTTTCGATGTTTAAGTTGGTTCCCCAATATGAAAAAGATCAACCCAGTAAATTAGTTTTGGTAAACAATTCTCTGCAAGCGTCTGAAAAAATAGGAGATTGAAATTTGGCTCCCCTTGTGATGTCATAAGGGGATCTTATTATAATAATACCGCACCTTAATCTGCACTATCCAACCACGGCACTGCCATTTAGTGCAGAGAGAAAATAATTGACAGCACAATTGAGTTTGAATTGCAACAAACCACCATTATGGTGATCAGTGTTTGCATTTCATCAGCTCATTTTCATTTTAAAGGACACACCCAAAATTGACACATTTTTGCTCACACTAAAAAGTGGCAATTTTTACATGTTACAATAAATTATCTGTGGGGTATTTTGAGCTAAAACGTCACATATGTACTCTGGGGACCCCAAAGATTTATTTGACATCTTAAAAAACGTCTTGTGAAATGTCCCCTTTAAACAAACCACCCTTTTGACGCTCTACTTGAGCGATACAATATACAAAAGTAGGAGGACGGTCGCTATAATCAGACATGGGGTATTTTAATTTGCTCAGGACTTGTGCATAAACACGAAGTCATTAGCAAGCCCTTTTATTGCTAGCATGAGTAATGTTGAAGTGTTATGGTTATACTTTCAAACAGTGTGTAGCTGTATATTTATACATTTATTCACAGCGCCTGCTAGACTTTAACTGTGAGTATATGATTGTAAACGCATTTCGTTTTTATTTATACACCCTGATAGATGACTCAAAATTATTACCTGTGATAATAAACAGCATGCCATAGATGCAGTACACACTTATAACGTATAAGAAAATGACTCAAAATAAAACCACAACATTTTAGATGTTTCAAAGGCTGTGCTGTCTACAGGTTAGAACATGCCACAATTCATTAAGTTGTGCAACTCTTTGTTGAGGTGTTTTACTTAAATCGGACATTAACCTTGACAGGAGACCGAGTCTGATGCCAGTTCGTACCCAACTTCACACTGGCAGATGTACGAGCCAATCAGATTGTAGCATTGATGCTGGCAGGGGTTGGTGGTGGCGCATTCATTCACATCTGTAACAAACAAAAAAAAACTTTTATTAAGCTTTTAACACAATTAAACATCACTAGTTGTTTTACCATTACTCTTTAAATGGCACAAATTAAAATTGTGAATTGAAAATATGCCCAATGAAAACACATACACTCACCTAAAGGATTATTAGGAACACTATACTAATACTATGTTTGACCCCCTTTTGCCTTCAGAACTGCCTTAATTCTACGTCGCATTGATTCAACAAGGTGCTGAAAGCATTCTTTAGAAATTTTGGCCCATATTGATAGGAAAGCATCTTGCAGTTAATGGAGATTTGTGGGATGCACATCCAGGGCACGAAGTTCCCGTTCCACCATATCCCAAAGATGCTCTATTGGGTTGAGATCTGGTGACTGTGGGGGCCATTTTAGTACAGTGAACTCATTGTCATGTACAAGAAACCAATTTGAAATGATTCGAGCTTTGATACATGGTACATTATCCTGCTGGAAGTAGCCATCAGAGGATGGGTACATGTTGGTTATAAAGGGATGGACATGGTCAGAAACAATGCTCAGGTAGGCTGTGGTATTTTAACGATGCACTAAGGGGCCTAAAGTGTGCCAAGAAAACATCCCCCATACCATTACACCACCACCACCAGCCTGCACAGTGGTAACAAGGCATGATGGATCCATGTTCTCATTCTGTTTACGCCAAATTCTGTCTCTACCATCTTAATGTCTCAACAGAAATCGAGACTCATCAGATCAGGCAACATTTTTCCAGTCTTCAACTGTCCAATTTTGGTGAGCTTGTGCAAATTGTAGCCTCTTTTTCCTATTTGTAGTGGAGATGAGTGGCACCCGGTGGGGTCTTCTGCTGTTGTAGCCCATCCACCTCAAGATTGTGCGTGTTGTGGCTTTACAAATGCTTTGCTGCATACCTCGGTTGTAACGAGTGGTTATTTCAGTCAAAGTTGCTCTCCTATCAGCTTGAATCTGTCGGCCCATTCTCCTCTGACCTCTAGCATCAACAAGGCATTTTCAGTTTTACTATCTTTTTTTAAAGATGCGAAATTGTTTATTATAACCTCCCAGAAAACAGCTCATACGTGACTGCGAGAGGAAGACTAACATTTAGTAATCGTTTAAAGGTGCAATGTGTAACTTTTAGAAGTATCTCTTGACAGAAATGCAATATAATATACATAACTATATTATCAGTGGTGTATAAAGACCTTACATAATGAACTGTATTGTTTTTATTATCTTAGAATGAGCCGTTTTTGGCTCCATACACTGCAAGTCTCCTTACATGGAAGTTGCGTCATGTTTCTACAGTAGCCCTAAACGGACAAACTGCTCTACAGAATGCATTTCATCCCTACGTTGTCTTGGACGACAACATGTTTGTCCTGTGACAGCTACCGTAGATTCTCATTGCGTTTTAAAATTGAGGTTGGTTGCAATTCGCAATCTCACTGCTAGATGCCGCTTAAAACCCCACACTGTACCTTTAATGGAAACATGATATTTTGCAATAGGTTTTTATCAACATTTTGCAAACAGTAACAAACTAAATATCTGCTTGCTTGTTAAGAAAATGTACTGCCTATGCAATTCAGATCCCAAAAATACCCTAAATAACGGCACTTATTTAAACCAACAGGTATCGTAATCCAAAATACACATCCTTTCTGCACTCTTAATCATTCTTTGGTTCATCTGGCAAGGTTCTCGAGCGCAGAAAGTGTGGGGGCCATCGTGGGTGGTCTATGCTTATCTGCCAGGTTTGGTCAAGTAACTATATACAAAGGCCTAAGAATAGCCCACTTCTCTCTGATTCACATACAGACCATTGAACACGCAACACGTGTGAGTGAAAAAGACCCTGGTACGAATGAAAGGATATTCAGGCAGATTCTTCCTTGGCTCCTAAGTGACCTTTTTAAAGCATTAATGTCAAAGCGGAGATTTGAAGACCCCGGGAGAGCCCCCTGCCTCGAGTTTCCAAAGCTTTGCTGACCAGGGTTTGGCTGGACATGGCTCATGTGGGCCCTTTCAGGGGGTTCAGCGCTGTTGATAGCCAAACCGGCTGATGCGCAGTGGAAAAAATGAAGCGAGCGACCCTGCGGGCAAGAGTTCACATGAGAAATTCACCCACCGTATACTGTAAGAAGAAAGACTGTTAAGAACACACCTGGAGCATTTGGTCACCCACATGTACGGCGGTTTGATTTCAACAAACCGGTGTCAGATTCCAAAGGAGAATCGCTGCCAAGGCACATTTAAAAGAAACTGGCCTGAAGTATGTAAACATTGCAGGAAAACCAACTTCTTTTTGCGGGAAGAGGTGCAAGCTAATTGTTGACTCATTTTAAAGGGATGGGAGATTGCATGTCCTGACCCATATTTCTTCAAAACCATGTAACCTCCGCTAGTTTCCTGGAAACAGAAGTCACAGCTGCATATTGTATAATGCATATTGCACACAAAGACAGCAAATAGTGATGAAAAGTCTTAATTTCTTCATCATAGAAACTTTTAAGTTGCATTGATTGATGTGCAAATGTGCATGTTTCATATGTCTAAAATAGCGATGTCACACTATACTGTTATTCACAGCGTGATATAAAAGACTATAATTATTGATATCATGTTAATACTACACATATGATAATATCGTAAGTCATTTAACATTTTGCTTCAAGAGCAACAGTGGTTACTCTTGTCTTTGAGTATAACTCATTGGCCAAAAAGCTAATAAAATAAAATAAACAATACTAAAGATGAATTTGAATGATAGTATTGTTTTTTTTATTCGAAAAGTTTCGAAAGATACCGCGATAATATCGTCAGAGTAACTATAAAAACATAGTGTTTTGTGCGCATAAGCCCTGAAAAGTGAAGCCAAAACGTCTCGATCGCCCCCCAGTGACTGGTCCCAGTGGTCATAAACCCCGCCTCCCCATGTTATTCAATGGGACTTGAGACCAACTAAACAATTTAATTACACTTTAATTATCTTTTTTCCGAAGTTGGTTTCTGTCATTTACTGTAGTTTTTAGCACGCTGATGTAAATTCAAGTGTTTGTTTTTAAAATAAGTTTGTTTTAGTTAGTTATTTAATGCTATAAAACGGTGGTGTCACGTCATGATTGACTGCTGTGATATGCGCATTCTGCGAGAGCGAGGGCGGGCCCTTGCTTTCACGGCTTTACTTCCTGCTCACTACTGCGCAGGACTGGTCCCGAAATCGCTACTGCGCAGACCCAAGACGTCAGTGCCGTTTCGGGACACTGACGGCTTCACTTTTCACCAATGGAAGAGAGCGAACGGGCGTCATCTATCTTTTTCTACAGTCTATGGTACACACCAAGCCTGAAGCATCGTGTTCCTCGCTCTAGATTACTCACGGGATTTAACTTTGTGTCATGCAAATGTTTTGCTTGAGTTAAATATTTTTTCACTTGCACAAATTGTGTTTTCGCAGCAATTGCGCCACCCAATTCCGTCATTCGAATGGCCTCGCGCGAGTTTACGTCTATTCGCATCTTTGCAGAGACTTCTCGCACAAATCGATGAATTCGTGTTTGGTGTGTACACCCATAAGTTTGATATTGTGAACGCCCTAGTCTGAAAAGATAAAAAATGAATACAAAAATCTACTTTGTACAGAAACCATGATCATAAATAATGTAGGCCAACATTAAATTCAAATAATTTAAAAGTCCACTGGTGTAGATTTTTGTGAATTGCAACCAACGGGTCAGTCCACAGCTAACTCCCTTTCGAAATGCCTAGAGAAGCTACGGTAGCCGCCAAAGGACAAACATATCATTGTGTGAGATTACGTAGTGACAAAACATGCTATATAGAGCAGTTTATTTGTTTAGGGCTACTAAAGAAACATGTTGCAAAATGGCGACTTCCATGTAAAGGGACGGGTATATTGCAGCTTTCAAAGTATACTCACCGCGGCTACGCACGGATGGCCGTGTTCAACATGTAAGCAATACAAATGATTTCTTATTCAAATTATTACTCTACCAGGCCAGCATTGAGTCGTGACATTTACAGTTCATTTAAAAATGTAGGAAAGATGATGAAAAGTAGCAGATCCACCACTGCAAACAAAGTTTAGAAACAAATAACAAGAAAACAGAGAACAGGAATGAAACATTAAGGTGACGAAAATTCTCCACAACTTTCTGTTCTTGGAAGAAGTAAAAATAAAAGAAGAAAAGACGATGGTGTGTTTGCAAACGCGTACTGTGCCTGCAGACGAACGCAGACCCTCCTGATGACGATAATGACGTCATGCGGACAGCGAGCCTACGCGTCCTGCCCTAGTATACCTTCGACTTAAAGGGACACTCCACTTTTTTTGAAAATATGCTAATTTTCCAGCTCCCCTGGAGTTGAACATTTGATTTTTGCCGTTTTGGAGTCCATTCGGCCGATCTCTGGGTCTGGCGGTACAACTTTAAGCATAGCTTAGCATAATCCATTGATCTATCTGAGTAGACCATTAGCATCGCGCTAAAAAAATAATGTAATAATGATATTACGCAGCGCCTGAAAATATTTCTCTGCTATTAAAAGTAACCAAGATGACTATTTTCGGGCAGTGCGTAATATCACTACGCCTGCTGCAGCCATTTTACAGCAGCAAAGTGATTATTACGCCAGAATGAAAGTATATTTCTTAGCCATATCTGCCTAGAAAATCGCAACTTTTAGTTTTCCCTCTGTGTTAGTACTCAATGTAACTGCAGAAGAAAATAGAAAAACTATTACTCTTCAGTTATTTTTAAGTGCGATGCTAATGGTCTAATCAGATTCAATGGATTGTGCTAAGCTATGCTAAAAGTGGTAGCACCAGACGCGGAGATCAGCTGAATGGATTCCAAAAAAGCTAAAAATCCTGGAAACTGGAAAATGAACATATTTTTAAAAAAAGTGGAGTGTGCCTTTAACCGGACCCACCTTACCGTAGATAATTCTAAGGTAATAAAAACAACACAGTTCATAATGTAAGTTATTTACACACTACTGATAATATAGTTATGTATATTTTATTGCATTTCTTTCAAGAGATCCTTCTAAAATTTACGCAATGCACCTTTAATGGTCAAATTAGAGTTTAAATGATACTCTTTAAAGAAATATTCCAAGTTTAATGGTTAAGGTCACTCCTGTAGGACGAAATGTAGGTTGGCGTGTCTTTGCAATTCATGTATTTCAGTTTTTGATTAATGCAGCCTAAATTGTTTTCTCCCACCACAGGGATCTTGCGTGCTGTAACACGACTCAGACATCTACTGTATTTAGTTGGCAGAAGTGAAGAACTATTAGCACACGCATAAAATGTTTTTTATGGCATATATAAAAAGACAGACACAGAGGGAAAAGATTTTCGCTAACTCATTCTTAATGTTGACGAGTGTAACGTGCAAGAATTTAAACAGAAATTACTTTTTCAATGAACATTAAACTTCTTGCTCAACCACTGGGGGGTGTTTATAGTGGAATTATGTTTTTGGAGAAACTATTTGGACCACTTATTTAGGATTGATTGGGGACCAAGTGTTCAAATTCAAGAATCGACCACTAATCCAAATATTGGGGTCACAAGCTCAACATCAATGATGGGACAATTTTGAGGTATCGAGCCTAGGTTTACTAAATGACAACATACGTCATAAAACTAAGTTCACATGAACATCTGAGTACAAATGAGCTTCTGGTGAAGCTTCTGCTTCATAGGTTTGGAAAATCCTCAAAGCTTTGATCAAAACCGTTTTAAAGTTGCATTACAAAAACAAAATCCTGGTCATTTTGGACCCTAATGTAGCTTTCCTTTAGAGATTGGCAGGACACACTTAGAAAAAAGGTACAAAGTTGTACTGGGGCGGTACTTTTTCAAAAAGTACCTTTTTGTATCCAAAAAGTGCATACTGGTACCTCAGTGGTACACATTGGTACATATAAGGACCTTTCAAAAGGTACCGTTCCAGCAACAACCTTTGTACCTTTTTTCTAAGAGTGTAGCAATCGTACGGTCATGGATTTGATTCCTGCATGCACGTACTCATAAAATGAATAGCCTGAATGCATTTGGATAAATCTCTTGCCAAATTCCTAAATGTATTTCCTTGTGCAGGTACATTCCTTTTTTTGCAATTATGTGCAGACTGCAACGCAGAAATGACACTTTTCACCTTTCCCCCAATAATTCCAACAAATATTACATACATTCAGAATACATATAATCTCATCTCTGCAGAAGTTTTGAGAGTCCAGTATGAAACCGGCACTACATTGGAGTGTATAAGATGAACCTGGAATGACTCTTGAATAAGTGCCAGAGGAGATGGGGGGTACAGCAGGCTGAACTACTCTTCTGACACCCGTATCCACTGGTGGGGCCGTAGTGGTCTCAGCCTCACCGTTACTCACAATTATCTGAGCATTGTGGGGCAGGCAGAGGTATCCTCCAAAATGGTTGATGCATTTCATCCCCCCTTTGCAGGCTTCCTGAACGGTCTTGCACTCATCTATATCTATATTTTAGATTAGGTTGGATTAGATTAGGAAATCACAAGAAAGTCTGCCATTGCAATAACTTGCCTTACATCTAAGCTTACTACACTTAAAATGTGTACTAGGTGGTTGTCAGGGTGTTGCTGTGCCGGTCCGTTTTTTTGGGGGGGGGGGTGCTAAGGCATTACTATGCAGTTGCTTACTAGACATGTAGGGAGTTCTGGGTGGCTGCCAGGGTGTTGGTGTGCAACAAAAATTTTCTTTTGTGATCTTCAGCATTTTTCTGTTTTCTAGCTAATGCTGGTTGCTAAGGTGTTGCTATGCAAATGCTTACTAGACTTAACAAGTGTTCTGGGTGGTTTCCAGGGTAGGGTTGCACCAGTCGTTCGTAAGTTCTTACTTAAACTTGGACGTAAAGTCCAAACTAGAGGCTTAGTAACTACTAGCTAGTTTATAACTAACTCTTTACTTAATTCGGTTGCACCACCCGTTCCCAAGGCAGAACGCAGCCAGTAGATCGCAAGCTCTCCATAAAGTAATGCGTTGTCGCATAGAATGACGTTTATTGTCCTTAACCCAATCACAAGCCTTATAATGGGAAAACAGGAAATAGTCTGAACAGTACGTAATTTCAAACTCATTCTTGTCTCGCCTAAACTGAAAGTTAAAAAAAGACGCCAAAGCATATGCTATCGAACTCAAAACACCACACTCTCAATTGAAAATACACATCCCACACATGGAAGAGAAAACAAACAGGCAGAAATTTAAAATCTTATTTTAATTGATGGATACACAGAAAATTAAACAGTTCTTGATAACTCGTTGACGAATTTGCGGCTCTTCATAATTAATACGACCTCATCGATGTTATATAATCTGGATGACATCTTATTCCAAACGTTATTCATGGACAGGGGCTTCCGTAAATATTTAGTTACAACGTATTGTTATGTTTAATCTAAGTTTAATGGTACAACGCAAAAACATTTAGTAGTGCGTAAGTTGTAACTTAGTGCCCATTTACATCGTAACTAAGCTACGTTGTAACTTACGCACAGCTGGTGCAACCGGCCCCAGGGGCGTTGCCATACCGTTGACGTGTTCTTTACTGATCTTAGCATGTTTCTATTTAGTAGCTAATGTGTGTTGAGTTGTTGCAAGGGGACTGCTTGTTTTTCTTGCTATGCAGTTAAACGGACATTACACTTCTTTTGAAAATATGCACATTTTCCAGCTCCCCTAGAGCTAAACATTTGATTCTTACCATTTTGGAATCCATTTAGCTGATCTCCGGCTTTGGCGGTATCACTTTTAGCATAGCTTAGCATAAACCATTGAATCTGATTAGACCATTAGCATCACGCTCAAAAATACTCAAAGAGTTTCGATATTTTTCCTATTTAAAACGTGACTCTTCTGTAGTTACATCGTGTACTAAGACCGACAGAAAATGAAAAGTTTCGATTTTCTAGGCAGATATGGCAAGGAACTATACTCTCATTCTGGCGTAATAATCAAGGACTTTGCTGCTGTAACATGGCTGCAGCAGGCGTAGTGATATTACGCAGCAGCCGAAAATAGTTCCCTGCTATTGAAAGTAACCAAGGGGACTATTTTCGGGCAGTGCGTATAAAATATCGAAACTCTTTGGTTGTTTTTGAGCGTGATGCTAGTGGTCTAATCAGATTCCATTGATTGTGCTAAGCTATGCTAAAAGTGATACCGCCAGACCCGGAGATCAGCTGAATGGATTCCAAAATGGTAAGAATCAAATGTTTAACTTTAGGGGAGCTGGAAAATGAGCATTTTTTTAGATAAGTGGAGAGTCCCTTTAAGCATGTTTTTGTTTAGTAGCTAATGTGTGATGAGTGGTTGCAGGGGCAGTGCTTAGATTGTCAGGGTGGTTGCTAAGGTGTTGCTAGTATGCAGTTGCCAGGGTGCTATGATAAGGTGTTTGGGTAGTTGTTATAACTCTGCAATGCTAGCTATGTTAGGTGTTCTGAGAGATTTGTAAGCATTGTTCTGTTGGGTTCAGGGTAGTTGCTAAGTGGTACAAGGGGGTAAAGGAGAGTTGTCAAAAACAAAAGTGCTTATCCCTATTCGATAGAAAATGTACTTTACTCGTTGACAAGGCTGTGAGTAAATTTTACACCCGACACAAGAAGAAACTATAATTTCTGGGCTAATAAGGCAAAGTAACCAGCCAACAGCGATAATCTTGAAACAGCTACACTGTAAAAAATACATTGCTGCCTTAAAATTTTTGTTGAATGAAATCGGATTTACAGGTCATTTTAAACTTACTATTATTTATCTTGACTAGGGATGAGTTGTTATAACTACAGGTGAGTCATTAAAACTTATAAAATTAAGTTGACTTTTCTCAACAATATTTTATAAGTTGTGACAACTCATCTCTGTTGACATGAGTTTTACAAAAACTTTAAGGCAGCAAAGTATTTTTTACAGTGTAGGATATAAGCGAAATAAGTAAAAAAGGCTAAAATACCTTTGCAGCTTTGCTTTTCAACATCAAATTCATAACCTTCAGTGCACTGTACGACAAAAAGCAGATAAATTAGCATAATAAACAATCATTTAAACATTGAAACACTAACAAATGTTATACAACTAGGCTCATAATTAGAATCTGATTATTACAAATAATCTTATCGAGAAATAGTGTGTCAGCTTTGTTTACTTGCCGTGTATGTGATTGGCTCCTCTGCCTCCTGAGACACTGCGAAGTGGACGACAACACTTAAGCAAAAACAGATCCTGAGCATTGTGAACTGCAAAACAGATATAAAAATGATCTTACTGAAAATATTTATTAGGTTGAGATAGCATCTGTAGACCAGCCTGAATGATAGATCAGCTTAAATCTGTCTGACCATATTTAAATAATCAACATCATTAATTTAAACCTGCCTGGCCAGACTAAGAGAGCAGCTTTACTCCAGCTGACCAGGCTGAGATACCAGCTAGAACAATTTACACCAACTAACCAGACTGGGAGGTCTGCTAGACCAGTTTTCACATGCCTAATTGGACTTAATCAAACTTGCTTAAACCTGTATGGCGAGACCAGTTTAAACCAGCCTGAGAAATTTCCTGGGGCGGTTTACTTGACAGGGTTTAGATAAAGGACTAGGACTTTTAAGTAGTTTTTACAAACATACCTTACAAAAACCATTTTCTTGTATGTATCTTCAGACAAAACAATGGCACTGATATATTTTAAGTTATGTCAATGCAACGTATTTTAAATTAAGACACTCCAGACAGGGATTAGCATAAACCAGGACTAGGCCTTAGATTAATTAGGAAATATAACTAGTGTTAACAAATATGCATTACTAAAAACATTACTTGTGTGCATTTTGAGGCAAAACAAAGAGTATTGATGGATTTTAGATGTCATCGCAAGTTGTTTTCAGTCTGGACAGCTCTTACATTTTTTTTAGTCTAAAGCACTATTCGGACGGGATTAGTTTTCCAAACAACGTTTGAGTTTCAATGTGTCCCACAGAACATCTGTAATTTTATGTACCGATTCGGACGGGATTAAAATGATGCAGGCTATTCCAGAGATGGGAGTGTCTGTTTCATGCATTTGGGCGTTGCAGAAGAGCACGTGCTCTGGATACGCGCGTTTGTAATGTTTAATATTTTGCTTTAAATGTAAAATTATGACAGAACATGTAATTTAAATTTAAAAATAATTAATTTTAACAAATCAAAATAAAATATACAAATCCTACTAAAGTAACGTTAGCCTACGTGTTTTATATAACTGTCTGCTTATAATAAACACAAAGAAATGAAGAAATAATGATTAATAACAATTTATCATCTTTATTAATTAACATTACCATTCCGGAGTTGAACAACTTTAAACAGAGTTTCTTATAACGTTACTGATATTACAGTGGCCAGTCTTAACAGTGTTTGATTTTCAGCTCGTCTTGATGTAATTATTTTATTTTGCCGAATGCGAAAAAACATCCATATCTGAATGAATGGGACTCAGGAAATACAATATACGCGCATTTGTAAGACCTTATGGCTGATCACGTTGGCCAAAACACGAAATGAACTGCGTTTTCAAAAGATATTGCGGGCAAACACAGACATTTGCATCCGGACGGGATTACATTTCTCAGAGGACCTCTGAGTTTGGCGAAAAACAGTAGGTAAATTGCTCTGGAATTCTTACGGAGGTCGTCAGAGAAAAACACAGACATGGCCGATTCGGACGGGCTTAAAAACATAGAGGACCTCTGAGAAGCACGATTTTCTCAGAGGTACCCCTGTAAAACTAATCCCGTCCGAATAGGGCTTAAGACTAGTCTAATCCCTGTCCGGGAAACCGCCCCCTCAAATATGCATTTTAGTCTGGGACCAGTCTTAAGACCACCAGAGAGACAATCTAGACCAGCCTTAATCTGCCTGATCAAACTGAGAGACCATCTAGACCAGCTTAAACCTGTCTGGCCAGACTGATAAACTAGTTTAAACCAACCTGACCAGCCTGAGGAACCAACTAGACCATGTTAAACCTGCCTAACCAAAGGGCGGATACCCAGACAGGGATTAGACAAGTCTTAGACTAAAAAAATATATCTGTCCAAACTTAAAACAGCACTGACATATATCTAAAATTCATCAATACTCTTTGTTTTGCCTCAAAATGCACACAAGTAATGTTTTTAGTAAGGCATGTTTGTTAAAACTAGTTATATTTCCTTATTAAACTAAGGCCTAGTCCTGGTTTATGCTAATCCCTGTCCGGGAAACCGCCCCTAACAGTCTAGACCAGTTTACACCTGCTTTACCAGATTTCGAGGCCAGCCTAGCCTGACTAATGCTGCGTTTACACCAGCCACAGTAGAGGCTCAAGCGCGAGTGATTTCAATGTTAAGTCAAGGTGAAGACGCAGGTCAAAGCATGTGCGGTAGGCGCGAATCAGCCTCATTCGCGCGAACTAGACGCGAATGGAGCGTTGCCACGCCAAACGCGCAAGTAAAAAAAAATTAAGTTTGCCGAAACATCGCACCGCGTTAACCAATCAGGAACTTGCTTTAGTAGTGACGTGATTACAGAAAAAAAGCGGAGTCAGAGAAGCCCCTCCCATGACGCAAATTTCTGCGTGAATGAAGCGAGTACACTTAAACTGTTCAAGCGGCAAACTAGGCGCAGTAGACGCGATTTTGACGCCTCAAACACGGCTGGTGTAAACCCACGGTAAGAGACAAGTTTAAACCTTCCTGAGAGACCAGCTAGACCGGCTTAAAGCTGCCTGACCAGACTTAGAAACCTATTTAGACTAACTTAAACCCGCCTGACCAGACAGGGTGACCAACTAGACCAGTTTACATCTGCTTTACCAGCCAGCCCAAACCAGCCTAACCCTACCTGTTCAGTTTATTTGTTTAAGACACCAGCTTAAACCTGCTTGAAGAGATCAGCCTGAGAGATCAGCTAGAACAACTTAATCCTGCTGACCAGACAGAGTGACCTACTAAACCAGTTTAAAATGGATGGGTCAGTCTACTCAATGCCCAGGTTGGTTTAGCTTGTGTCCCAGCCAAATCAGGTTTAAGCAGACCTCACTTAAAAATACTTCTAATGCTTTATTGAGATCCCACAGACCTATATTGTCTATATATCTGGGTGATTCTCACGAAACCATTGAAACACCACGGCACTAATGATTTTAGCTTTAAAATGTGTAATATAGTAATATTAAAAAGCATCATAATTAACACAACACTGTGTTCTACCTTGCACAATGTGTGATTTCAACATAAGAATTTATAATTGGAAATTTTATCTCATTTTCTGCTGAAATTCTCATTACCGCAATGTGTCCGGCTGTGTTTGAACATGCGTTATGTTGTAATTTAATCAAATTAACACACAAATATTAAGAAAAAAAATAAATGGATGTTTTGCTAGACTACTTTAGATGACAGAAAAAATATTTACTGAATATTCATGTATAATAATAATGAAGAAAAATTAGGAAAATTATGTGTCCATGCCTGGTGTTCTCATCCTCCGCAACACTTTTTGAGAACAGTTTAAGCACACATACAGAATTTTAATAAAGTTTGATTTTGAGTGACCAAGCACATGGACCAGTTACTTCAAGATGGCTACCAGGTAAGATTATTTTTTTTACAGTTAATTTGAAATATTGTCTTGTCAGAATGCTTACATGACATTTTGATTATCATTACCGCAACAGATGCTTATTAAATGTTAATTTAATTAATAGAAGCATAATACTTTGATTTTAAATGCATGTGCAGAATCTCCAAATTATGTTCTTTCAGGTTCGTCATGTCATTTTGAAAATATGTCAGTGTTGATGTTTTCTGACTGTTGCGGTAATGAGATTTTTTAGGACTAATATTTTAAATTATGTTACAAAACGTGTTAAATGATAAGTAAAAGTTTTTAAATTAATGTTCCCATTTACTCCAGACTTTGTTTTTCAATGTCTGGTGGGAAAAAAGTAAATTTAAGCAATTTTTACATTTTCATGCTTGACATTTTTAAAACCAAGTTTTCGTGAGAATCACCCATCTATTGTCTATTGTGTAGTCCAAGTAGTGCACCATAGAAACACCCTAGCAACCACTCGTAACCTATTTCCATCCACTATTTAGAACACAAAAGGAAACACCAAGAAGGATGCAAGGCCTTTAAACTTCAAGCTTTTATAAACTAACATGCACGGCTTTGTCAAGCCAACATCCAACGTTTATGATTACTCATCATTTTGCAGCATAATTTTCTCTTCATCGGTAGCAAATGCATTTGCAATTTCCATCCAAACCTTAATTATATTTCTTGCAAGTTGTATATATGACATTGTTTAGTTTGAATCAAACAGTTGTTGACCCTGGCTCAGTTCTTCAGCAATTTGGCAGAGGTCTCCACATTGCAGCACAAATCCAAACAGTGTCCAAACTGTGCCCGTTCAGCCAGCTCATTTAAGTAATTATGCCAAATTTCACATTGTCCTCGTGCAAATGACCAAAACACATTTGAGATCAAAGATTTAGATCTAAACTGGGACACATGAGAGGACATTTTCTTGACAATATTGAATTGAAAGTTTGCCTGTTATAAAGCTCACAGAAAGAAACAGTAAAAATTAAATATGTGTAACTGTAAATCTATAGTACAGGATCATTACAGCTATTTCAAAAGTAGTGGAACCAAAGGCATGTACCGACTAGTACTTAGACACCATATTTATCTCACAAAGCCCTCTAGCAACTAAAGCTAAAATTGTTGTTTTGTGTTAAGCTTAACCTACCATTCATGTAATCATGCAAGCTTCTGCAAAGACAAAAGGTGTATTAAGTCCATTCTCATTCAAAATCTGCTTGTAATATAACAACTTTATTTATTTGTTGGTGTATACATAACACAAACTACAGTTTGAATGGGGTTCAATTAATCACAAAAACCCCAGCATTCATTTGTTATTATGAACATTTAGAAACTGTTTGTTATTAATTAGTAATATATAAAGATAACTGACACAGTAAATATTTATAATACTATAAATAAATAACATATACATATACAAATGTTATGTTCTCCATTTGTAAATCTTTCCAGAAGTGATAAATGTGTATCATGTGAGTAAAGATGCTTACCATGTGTGATATATTCCACTGTAAATTCTGGAAGACTGCTGTGGTTCACACACGAGGTGACTGTGATCATATTCTTAGGAGGCAGGTTTTCCTCACAAGCCTTTTCAAATGATGTTTTTTCTTTTTTTGCTTACTGCTACATTCTTGTTGGAATATAATCATGGTGAATGTGGCTCCATCTACTGATAAAGATTCAGACCTACAATACACTTGTAATACAGAGAGATCAAATAATAGAAATACATTATTAGTTTTTTGTACAAAAAAATCATCCTACATAATATATATTTTTTTGTGAAAATATAAGTGTCACGTGAGGGACAAAAAGCTGTTGAGCATTCCGGCTGAGCGGGCTATGATGCTCCGATAACACCTTCCTAGTGGTAGGAGCTGGAAGAGACTGTAGGAGGGATGGGTGAGGTGCTTTACCATGCTGGTGGCTTTGCTGGAGCATCGTTTAAGGAAAATGTCCAGGAGCGAGGGAAAAGGGGTACTGATGATCTTTGCAGCTGTGTTCACTGTCCGTTGGATGGTCTTGATGCAACTGGTCAGCACGCTCTCAATGATTCCCCTGTAAAATGTGGTGAGTAGGGGTGGAGGGAGACTTGCTCTTTTTAGCAGGTGGAGAAAGTGTATTGCTGTTGTGCCTTCTTGCAGAGCGACTTGGTTTTGCTGGACCAGGTGAGTGATGTGCACCTTCAGAAATTTGTGTCATCAGCGAATTGATGATGTGGTTGGAGCTGAACTTGGAAGTGCAGTTGTGGGTCCGCAGCGTAAAGAGCAGTGGGCTGAGCACATAGCCTTGTGGGGTACCTGTGTTCAGTGTGGAAGTGCTCGAGGACTGACTGAGGTCTTTCGGTTAAAAAGTTCAAAATCCAATTACAGAGGGACGAGTTGAGGCCCAGAGAGTTTAATTTATTAATAAGCTGCTGAGGGATTATTGTGTTGAATGCTGAGCTGAAGTCAATTAACAACATTCTTACATGTCAAGTGTCCTTCTGTTCTAGGTGGGAAAGAGCCAGGTGGAGGGTGGATGAAATTCCATCATCCGTAGAGTGGTTTGGACTGTATGCAAACTAGAGCGGGTCGAGTGTATTGGACAGGCTGGTTTTGATGTGGTGCATGACAAGCCTCTCCGAGCACTTCATCATAATTGGAGTCAGAGCGATGGAACGGCAGTCATTTGTACAGGACAGAGGACACAGGTGATTTCTTTAGTACCGGTATGGTGGTTGTGGTTTTGAGACACGTGGGGACGACTGCCTGGCGCAACGACAACGAGATATCCCTTAGGACATCCGTCAGCTGTGCAGCACAGTCTCTCAGTACACGGCCAGGTATGTTGTCAGGGCCCGCAGCCTTGCATCTTTTAATCGTAGATAAGCTCTTCCTTACGTCGGCTGGAGACAGACAGAGCGCCTGGTCGGTGGGAGGTGTGTGAAGTTTTTGTGCCGGTGTCACATTCTGCATTTAAAACCGTAAATAAAAGTGGTTAATATAACCTTGATATCTTTAATACTGACTGAGTAAGATCATGTCAAAGATTGAAATCAATGTGAAATCAGTGACTTAAACCAAACTCATTAGATTATGAGACTTTAGATTTCACAGACAGGGTTACAAATAAATCTGCAATAATTTAAATGGCTGCTGATTATATTAATTTAATACAAATATAGGGATGCATAACGATTAATCGTGATTAGAATACAAGTTTTTGTTTACATCATATATGTGTGTGAACTGTGTATAATAAGTATGTATATATAAATATGCACACATGCATGTATAATTTTAAGAATTTTTTTAATATATTAAGTATTTGTATTTATATATAGACTTATGTTATATAAATTATACATAAATATACAAATGTATATATACACATGTAAACATTTCTTAAGTATACACATGCATATTTGTACATTTATTTATACAAAGTTATTATACACAGTTCACACACATATATGATGTAAACAAAAACTTTTATTCTGCTATAGATTAATGGCGATTAATCGTTATCCATCCCTAATACAAAATGTCAGTTTGTTTATCAAGATCTGTGTGAGAAATCAGATGTTTTTTATTATATTTGTTTGATTTTATAATTTTATATTTTCAACTTTTTTATCTAGAATTATACAATGCAAGTATTCAATTCAGTACATTTAATTATATTTTCTCCATAGTAATATTTTAATATATTTGTTTTATTTTTACATGTTACAAAACCTGTGATCCGGGATATAATGTTAGCAATGAAATGTTTGTGTTTATTGAGTTGTTCATTATTTTGTGGGTCTTTGAGAGGTTAAAGAAGGCTAGTCAAGTGTATAGCTACACTGCTTGACAAGATAAGATATAACTTCAGATTTGTTAGTATGATACAGATTCAAAGATATAGTGTGCATACTAGTGTACACTCCATATAAGACGATTTTAATAGCATTTTGCTAATTATTTGATCACATATTAATTTAGATAATTAATGCAGTAGTTGTACTTTTTAAAATGTCACACTTTGTAAATGAAAAGGGCAAAAAACGTAGTGAATTAAGATACACACACTGCATAGAGTTGATATTAACCATAAAAAACTGTTGATGTACATCATTTACCTCGAACACAAAAGTGTTTTATATTATAATGTGTGTGTAAAATATGTAAAAAGATTTGAGTTACTCATATTTACTTTATGTGTCAAAATTTCACCTTCTCCTGTAGCTTAATATAGAGATCATTCAACAACAGAACAACTAGAATCACGTATCTCATAAGCATGTATCCTGTTTCACACTCCAGTCCAGTTAGTGGCGGTAATGCACCTACTGGTTGGTTTGCCAACCGCCAATAAACACCAAAGAAGAAGAAGAAGAAGAACAACTAGAATCATCGGAAGTGACGTATGGCAGATGGGCGTTGTTTCTGCCACCGGAAGTCGGGCGACCGAACACACAACCCTACCAGTTAGCGTGAGCAGTAATGGAACAAATACAGTGATTTATTTACGCAAGTATTAAAACACTTACTTTAATTTATTTATTTACACCGTCATATAACGATTACAAAGCATGTGTATAATAAATCGCATTCAATGGAATCATAACAATTTTGTTATAAACAGTTTATCTTTGATCGGTTAGCATGACTATAACGCGTATAATCTATATTAAATGTTATGTTAGGTTTTATTTAATTTATATCTTTTTATTACATGTCTGTTGTTAACTGTAATATCGAGTATGTTTGTTACTATCTCCACTCTCTTTACTGTAGTAAGAGAGGCTGAGATGCTACATGCTAAAGCTAAGCTGTCAAAACAGAGTCCTTGTAAACATGGGTTGCTAAAAACCCCTTGAGCTCCCTACCTAAACAGCGTTTGTGATCATTAAACCCTCAAATCCCAGTAAGCTGCCTACATAGATAGTACTTTATTCATCACATGGTTTCAAAAGCAGTGAGCTTATCTAAACTTTGGGCATCATACTCTCAGACCCTAGTAAGCAGCCTAGCTAGACTGTATGATTTGAACTTCATTGACTTGTGTGCAGCATCTATACTGTGGCTCTTTCATGGTTTTTCCAAGCAGGTCTGCTTACAGTAAACTGCACAGACTGAGTTAACAGACAACAAGATTCAGTCCTTTAGTTTGGATCTTAATTAAGGAGAAATAGCTTTTTCTTTTAAGACAGTTATTCCAGATTTACTGATCTCTTGGAGAGGACTTTTGTCATGTTCATGTGTGTGAATTTGCATTTATAGCTGCTTTAAGCCATGGCTCAGACTGAGAAGAAAGCAGGTCTGTTGAGGAGAACATCCTCCTCTAAGAAGCCACTGAAGGAGAAGGTGGTCCTCATGTATGATGAGATATTTGCGGTAAGTCATCATAGATAGGGGTAAGTGTATTATTAAGCTATTTAGATTGTACAGTTACAGTGGATACACAATGTATTCGGGGTCAAATCTGCCCATATTAGCTTATTTGGGTAAATGTTTTGATAACATTTTCATATCAAAATTTAATTATGTTCCAGTTTTATCCAATTTACAAATTGTAAAGCAGTTACACATATTTTTATGGATATTGAAATGAGTCTAATGAAATGATGTCACTTAAAGCATATTATATTTTACATTTAAGCTGCGCTGTAAACTGTATGTGCTAAAAAATGTTCTATATTTGTACTGGTTAGTTGTAGGGATGCATAACGATTAATCACAATTAATCTATAGCAGAATAAAGGTTTTTGTTTACATCAAATATGTGTGTGAGCTGTGTATGTATATATAAATATGCAAACATGGATGTATAATTTTAAGGGGAAAAAATTAAGTATTTATTTTTATATATAATATAAATTGTACATAAAATACAAATGTATATACACATGTAAACATTTCTTAAATATATATATCGTCGCTGCCTGATGAAACTCACGTATGTCCAAAACGGTAACTTTTCAGAAAGTGAAAAAAACACCGTATATCAAAAGCAGTTGAATGTAGCGTTGTCATACTTGGTACGGCATATTTACATGTAACCATATTCTTGCCAGTATCGTGATATAATCCACATTTGACCAAAATTGAGTTTAAATGGACATGCGTGCATATTTTACAGTAACTTTGATCGATACGCGTTCTTCCGATCATTAATTAGAATGGCCAAGTCGCGTTTCGTATTGACAGATGAATACGCTCAGTTTATTAAATAGCCTACGTCTTGGTTAAATATGCTTACTTTATTTAATATTAATTATAAGTGTATTAAATGTCTCTTGCAAACCATTAAGGGACAATGAATCAATACACTGACATGGTAATGCTACACAACAGGGGCGTCAGTTTGTGTTGAAAAGTGGTGGGGACAAAAGATCAGATAAAAACATTACTGCAGAACGGGAAAAATATTGAATAACGCGCATCAAAAATGGGCATAGCGTAGGCTAGTCAACAACAAGAAAATACTCAGCATAAATTTATAAACCCTCAACAATGTCGAATGCACACATCACACATGTAACAGTCCCTGCAACACCAGCTCAACCGAACAATGCCAAAGCACCATACCGTAGAAAACAGCAGCGCTTTTAGTCAATTCCAATGAAATTCATTACACATGTACAAGAAAACACACCATAAGCATACAACGCAACATATGTGACCCTGGACCACAAAACCAGTCTTAAGCATCGCTTGATTTTTCAGAACATTTTAACCAAACTCCTTCAAATGGGTGGGATGTCCCCAGCGTAAATAACAACAATGCTAGACAGATACTTTGTTTGCACAGTCCTACCGTAATTAAGTAACTCCTAGATGTTAGCCTGGCGTCCGGGGGAAACGTTTACCTCGAAGGAAAATCATTGTCATGTTTATTCGGCTATATCCAGTGCTGAGGTTCGATGAAACTTTACGAGACCGGCGAGATGCTTCACAGGCGGAAGATATGCGGCGTGATTGACAGCTTTGACATCAAACGGGTACGTGAAAATCAGATGACATGATTTCACAAGTTTTCATTGGCTATTTAGGTATGTGACGCATACTGTATATGGAAATGAACCTGGACATTCTATCTGTCGAAAAATCTCAAAATCAGCAAAATGAACATACGTGAGTTTCATCGGACAGCGACGATATGCATGTGTGTGCATTTATCTATGCAAAGTTATTATACACAGTTCACACACATATACAGTGAGGAAAATAAGTATTTGAACACCTTGCTATTTTGCAAGTTCTCCCACTTAGAAATCATGCAGGGGTTTGAAATTGTCATCGTAGGTGCATGTCCACTTTGAGTGACATAATAAAAAAAATCCAGAAATCACAATGTATGATTTTTTGACTGTTTATTTGTATGATACAGCTGCAAATAATTATTGTACATGTGTCTATCACCTAGAATTATGTTCGATCTGCTTTTAAAATGTCCACCTCCACTCCATTTATTATCTTAAATTAGATGCACCTATTTGAGGTCGTTAGCTGCATAAAGACACCTGTCCACCCCATACAATCAGTAAGAATTCAACTACTAACATGGCCAAGACCAAAGAACTGTACAAAGACACTAGAGACGAAATTGTACACCTCCACAAGGCTGGAAAGGGCTACGGGGAAATTGCCAAGCAGCTTGGTGAAAAAAGGTCCACTGTTGGAGCAATCATTAGAAAATGGAAGAAGCTAAACTTGACTGTCAATCTCGCTCGGACTGGGGCTCCATGCAAGATCTCACCTCGTGGGGTCTCAGTGTTCCTAAGAAAGGTGAGAAATCAGCCCAGAACTACACGGGAGGAGCTGGTCAATGACCTGAAAAGAGCTGGGACCACCGTTTCCAAGGTTACTGTTGGTAATACACTAAGACGTCATAGCTTGAAACCGTGCATGGCACTGAAGGTTCTCCTGCTTAAACCAGCACATGTCCAGGCCCGTCTTAAGTTTGCCAATGACCATTTGGATGATCCAGAGGAGGCATGGGAGAAAGTCATGTGGTCAGATGAGACCAAAATAGAAGTTTTTGGTCATAATTCCACTAAATGTGTTTGGAGTAAGAAGAATGATGAGTACCATCCCAAGAACACCATCCCTACTGTGAAGCATGGGGGTGGTAGCATCATGCTTTGGGGGTGTTTTCCTGCACATGGGACAGGACAACTGCACTGTATTAAGGAGAGGATGACCGGGGCCATGTATTGCGAGATTTTGGGGAACAACCTCCTTCCCTCAGTTAGAGCAAGAGCATTGAAGATGGGTCGAGGCTGGGTCTTCCAACATGACAATGACCCGAAGCACACAGCCAGGATAACCAAGTGGCTGTGTAAAAAGCATATCAAGGTTCTGGCGTGGCCTAGCCAGTCTCCAGACCTAAACACAATAGAAAAACTTTGGAGGGAGCTCAAACTCTGTGTTTCTCGGCGACAGGTCTGAAACCTGACTGATCTAGAGAAGATCTGTGTGGAGGAGTGGGCCAAAATCCCTCCTGCAGTGTGTGCAAACCTGGTGAAAAACTACAGGAAACATTTGACCTCTGTAATTGCAAACAAAGGCTACTGTACCAAATATTAACATTGACTTTCTCAGGTGTTCCAATACTTATTTGCAGCTGTATCATACAAATAAATAGTTAAAAAATCATACACTGTGATTTCTGGATTTCTTTTAGATTATGTCTCTCACAGTGGACATGCACCTACGATGACAATTTCAGACCCCTCCATGATTTCTAAGAGGGAGAACTTGCAAAATAGCAGGGTGTTCAAATACTTTTTTCCTCACTGTATGATGTAAACAAAATTTTGCTATAAATTAATCGCAATTAACCGTTACACATTCCAATTGATCCATCAATTGATCATCATATGTAATGTCTTCTAAAATTATGCATTATATATCCCAAATCTAGAGATGCATTACGTAAAGATGGTGCTGGATTAAAATGTTACATTATTATTATTACATAATTTTACATGTTAATCCTTCTAGACTTGCATGTTTTTTTGTATCTTTTTTCTGAAATTAAATATCTTGTTTATTAAAAATGTTTGGTACTTTTTCCTGTAGAAGGACGATCCTACTAAAAACAATCCTCGCTTCTGGGATGAACTGTTTTTGATGAAGGTCAGTTCATGAAGTTCACCTCTAATTCTCTCTCAAGCACTATGGACAATAATACATCCATCAGCTTGATGTCTTGGTCTCATTGGTTGTCTTTGTGTTTTTTCAACCAGGTTAACCTTGAGTATTTGGAAGGGAAGTTGGAGTCTCTAGATGGAGATGACGTGATGAAAATCAAAGACAACATCAATAGTTTGTTCCATCACTGCGTTCAAGCGCTGGGTGAGGAACACCAGATCAAAGTAGTCAATGCGCTTCAGGTGAGGGGACACGGCAGACATTTGTACATCACATATTCATACCGATTGTTTTTCAGTTGAAGACATCTTGCCCCCAAATTCTCATTAGCGTAATGCAAAACACTGTAACTTATTTTTATCAGAACACTGCAAAAAATGAATTTCAAGAAAAAAATTCTAAGTATTTTTGTCTTGTTTTCAGTAAAAATATCTAAAAACTCTTAAATTAAGATGCTTTTTCTTGATGAGCAAAACGACCCAAGAAAATAGGTCTAGTTTTTAGACCAAAAATATCAAATTTAAGTGATTTTGTGCATAAAACAAGCAAAACAAAATCTGCCAATGGGGTAAGCAAAAAATCTTGAACATTTTCCTTAAACACTAAATTCAAGAAAAATTCAAGAAAATTTAGCTTACCCCATTGGCAGATTTTTTTGGCTCGTTTTATGCACAAAAAATATTATTTTGTTATGTTTGTAGAACAAAAATTTCAATTTTAAGTGATTTTGTGCATAAAACAAGCAAAAAAAAAAGCCAATATTATCTTTAATTTTTTTTAAACACTAAATTTAAGAAAAATTTAAGAATAATTTGCTTACCCCATTGGCAGGTTTTTTTGCTTGATTTATGCCCCAAATCACTTAAATTTTATATTTTTGGTCTAAAAACTAGACTTATTTTCTTGGGTCGTTTTGCTCATCAAGAAAAAGCATCTTCATTTAAGAATTTTTGGATATTTTTACTGAAGGCAAGACAAAAATACTAAGATTTTTTTTTCTTGAAAATCATTTTTGCAGTGTGGGGTAAGCAAATTTTTCTTGATTTTTTTCTTGAATTTAATGTTTAAGAAAAATGTTCTAGATTTTTTTGCTTACCCCATTGGCAGATTTTTTTTGCCTGTTTTATGCACAAAATCACTTAAATTTGATATTTTTGGTCGAAAAACTAGATTTATTTTCTTGGGTCATTTTGCTCATCAAGAAAAAGCATCTTAATTTAAGAATTTTTGGATATTTTTACTGAAAGCAAGACAAAAATACTAAGATTTTTTTTTCTTGAAAATCATTTTTTGCAGTGTGGGGTAAGCAAATTTTTCTTGATTTTTTTCTTGAATTTAATGTTTAAGAAAAATGTTCTAGATTTTTTTGCTTACCCCATTGGCAGATTTTTTTTGCCTGTTTTATGCACAAAATCACTTAAATTTGATATTTTTGGTCGAAAAACTAGATTTATTTTCTTGGGTCATTTTGCTCATCAAGAAAAAGCATCTTAATTTAAGAATTTTTAGATATTTTTACTGAAAACAAGACAAAAATACTAAGAAAATGTTTTCTTGAAAATCATTTTTTGCAGTGAATGTATTAAAAAATATTAAGATATTATTTCAATTACATGAAGTATTCATGCATAACTGGAGTTTTTGAAGAGTTTGGTTTCAAAACAAGATTTTTGTTAAAACATGTTTATTATTATGTTTTTATTGTGTTTAATTGTGCTACTTAGCTGTATTTATTGTAAAAAAAAGCAACAAAAAAAAATCTGCCAATGCACTGCAAAAAAGATTTTCAAAAAAATTTTTTAGTATTTTTGTCTTGTTTTCAGTAAAAATATCTAAAAATTCTTAAAATAAGATGCTTTTTCTTGACGAGCAAAACGACCTAAGAAAATACGTCTGAAAAAATATCAATTTTAAGTGATTTTGTGCATAAAACAAGCAAAAAAAATATGCTAATATCTTTGTAATTTTTTTTTAAAAACACTAAATTCAAGAAAAATTCAAGAAAAATTTGCTTACCCCATTGGCAGATTTTTTTGCTTGATTTATGCACAGAATCACTTAAAGGGCGTTTTGCAGGTAAAATTTTTCAACGAATTTGTGCAATTTGCTTGTTGATAATAAACATTTAAACTGTTATCCATTGTATTTTATGTTGTTGGGTATCACAAAACCCGAAAAAGTATGAAAAAGTACAGCGGTTTGCAATGATTCTCCTTTCCCTCACAACGCACTGTATGACGTCACGCTGGGGAGAGAATTTACCAAAGCCGCCTTGAGAGCATTGAGAATGACTATAGAAAGACGAGTAAAGTACAGTTCTGATATCGCAGATAATAGATAGACAGACAGACAGACAGACAGACAGACAGACAGACAGACAGACAGACAGACAGACAGACAGACAGACAGACAGACAGACAGGCTAGTATAGAGAGATAGGCAGACAGCCAGATAGCATAACGTTAGCATATCTTCGTGTAGAAAGTAAACAAACAATTAACATACTCGTGCATGCTGGCTTGAGGGGGTCCATTATCCTGCCTGAAATGGGTGTAACTTTATGCGATCTTCAGCACAAACGGTTTTGGCAGCATGTCTATCCTGGAAGGTGAGTGAAGCACGTCACGTCTGTTCGCGGGGACCAGCGACCCAAACGCACTCACTTTCTTACAGCCAGTAGCGGAATGGCTATCGGGAGAGTCGGGACTTTCCCGGTGGGCCGATCTGATAATAGTTATACATTTCGAGTTATATTAGCAACACCGTCTGGCGGCGTGATGTGTGGCCGGTTCCTGCAGCCCGCTGGTCAAACTGTGCAGCCTCTCTGCTCAACAAAGTATATAAAAGTGCTCAACCTGTTCGGCAGGTCCAAACATGTACAGGATTTATAAAAATACGGTGATCAACGAGCGCTTCCTTTGACATCTTTGATGTAAAAAGCCGCCGAACGCCTGTTTATTACAGTGTATGCGGTCGGATCCGAGTGTGCTGCAGCTGCTGCTGCATATAAAATGATCGTGTGATTCGTTATAATCGCATAAACAATATAACAAAGCATCCTTTTATTTCACAAAACAATATATTTGAGATATTATTTGACAGACTAGTAAGTGTGGATTAAGGATGTTTAAAAACCTCTAGCCTGGTAGTCAGGACATGAATGGATCAAATCAGCAGATTTGCGAAGTTTTATTTATCTCCACATATATCATAAATAATAATTAGCAAGGTAACTTTGCAGTATAACACATTATATATTTCCTACGATGTATATATGATTTCCAAATTATATACGTAAGTATTAAACAGCAATAAATGTCTCATCTATCTCTATGGTTCTGGCTGAGTCTTTCTCCACTTCTCCCCAACGTGACGTCATCGCAGAATTGCGTTAAAAAAACCGTTAATACCAAAAACGTAAAAAAAGTGGTCTTTAAGACCATTTTTGAGACATCTTAAAAATTATACACATATCTTGAGTGATTTATGTACCCATTAATCGACAGTGGAGGTTAACCTGCAACACGCACTTTAAATTTGATATTTTTGGTCTAAAACTAGACTTATTTTCTTGGGTCGTTTTGCTCATCAAGAAAAAGCATCTTAATATAAGAATTTGTAGATATTTCGCTGAAAGCAAGACAAAAATACTGGGATTTTTTTTCTTGAAGATAATTTTTTGCAGTGTGGGGGTAAGCAATTTTTTCATGATTTTTTTTGGATTTAGTGTTTAAGAAAAATGTTCTAGATTTTTTTGCTTACCCCATTGGCAGATTTTTTTGCTTGTTTTATGCACAAACTCACTTAAATTTGATATTTTTGGTCGAAAAACTATAATTATTTTCTTGGGTTGTTTTTCTCATCAAGAAAAAGCATCTTAATTTAAGAATTTTAGATATTTTTACTGAAAACAAGACAAAAATACTAAGAATTATTTTCTTGAAAATCATTTTTTGCAGTGCAGTTTGTGTTTTCAATGCGACAATTCTTATTCCCTATACATCTTATGCACTGACAAATGCAAGTATGCCACTAGTAGGCTGACGACTTAAAAAGTGTAAATACTGCAGATCTTTTTACATGTTCTGGAGTGAAATATGACCTTCATAAAACACTGGCCTTCAGTAGAAAACAGCCTTTGTGTTTGTTGAAGACACACCCTTGATTGCTATTCTGAATGAAAATGCATATAGCATTAGGGCATTGTTAACACCACTGCCTTTCCTTTTTTCCTCTTCAGACACTTTGTGCATTATTTCGGGGAGTTCACCAGAAGAACAAATCGGCTACAGGCTTTGACATCATCAACATGCTGATGGGCTTTGACAAAGCTGAGCTCAGAATGAAGGTCAGCTGGGTATTTCCACTTGATCTTGAAGTTTGTGTTGGAGGCTAAGTCAAGATCTAATGAAATTCTTTTCTTAGGATTTAATGGAGGGTTTGGACAGCCTGCTCTGCGGTGATGGATCTGAGAGTCTTAAGAGTTTATGTCTGAAACTGCTGCTGTGTTTAGTCACTGTAAGAACAACTAATTAATACATCACACAAGATTGCATTTTATTTACTTGTAGTTCTCAAAATTTTATATGCGTGAATTCCTACTTGAAACTAGGGATGGGCATAATTAATCGACGATCGATAATTGATTGTTAAGAATTTCGTCGATAACGTTAATTTGTTATCAATTAATCGAATGCATTTTTTTTATCTAACTCCTGTTTCACAAATACTCAGTATGCAGTGCGTTTGCGTATGTGTGCAGCGAATCCGTCAAGCACCCGTTGCAGTGCGCTGCTGACCGCTTATTCTGCATATAAAATGTTCATGTGATTGACACTTTCTGTGAACACTTTTCCGCATTAAACAATAGAACAAAGCATCTTTTTTTTCACAAAACAATATATTTTAGATATTATTTGACAGACTAGTAAGTGTGGATTAAGGATGTTTAAAATCTCTAGCCTGGTGGTCAGGATCTGAATGGATCAAATCAGCAGTTTTGCAATGCTTTATTTATCTCCACATATATCATAAATAAAAATAAGCAGAGTAACTTTGCAAGTCTACCCTTCCACATTATATATTTCCTACTATCTATGTATATAATTTCCAAATAATAAACGAGAGTATTCAACGACAAAAAGCGTCTCGTATGGAAATAAATCCTCACAATATTATTATTTCTCAACACTTTATGACAAAAATAAGCAACTGTATTCCTACAGTTATTCAAAGATGCACACATTATTCCGCATATATTTGAATATTATACAAAAGTATTCATATAACGGCACGTTTCATATGGCAAATAAATATCCTCATAATGGCATAATGAAATGAATGAACAGACAATGAAACAGGATTGAAATATAAATTGTATTATTATTACCGGAAAAAAGCAATATTGCTAAAATAATCTCTGAGGTAAATGCGTCAAAAACGCTGTTACCCGCACAATAAGTCTAAATGAGCAATAAAAGTGAAAAAAGCATTATTAGGCCATGTCTCAAAACTTTATATGACAAAAATATATTTAAACGAAATGTATACTTACAGTTATTCAAAGATGCACACATTATTCCATATTACTCCCGTTTAGGAGCACGTTTGTCTCTGGCCTCGCTCTGTTATGTAATAGATTGACAGGTGCGCATCTCCGTCTTTCAAACATATATAATTTTGTAATTACTTAGGAAAATTAGCCATGATTTTATCATTGTGAATTTTTTTTTTTTGCAGATTAAAAACGATTTGTATTTCCGCAATTTTACTACAAATACCATGGTTATGGTGGTATATTGTGGAGTTGGAGACCATAGTAAATTTGTGTCTACTGTTGTTTTACAACAAATAAAAACTAAAAGACTATGTTAGTATAATTAAACAATGGTGAATGGGGCTCACAAAATGCACACTGTTTCACACATACTCTGTATGCGGAATGGTACCTGTGCATCCCGGTCAGTCTCCTCGGAGCGGCTGTTTTCGGCGGCGACTGGACTGACGGTCACCATGGGTTGCGGTCGCGTCTGATCCCAAAACATGCTTTCATTTCTCAAAAAAAATCAGTAGACTGGTGCAGAAGTTTTATGCGAGTTACTAAAGTTAGTTATTTTTCACGAGGCTTTAAGTAGCCTAATTTGTTATAGCCTAATGTTAGGAAGGCTAATATCTTGCACTTTCTTCTGGCTTGAATAATTTTGAGTTACATTTTGACAAAACCTTTCAGATCTAAGTATTATTTGTTTGTTTAATTTAATGTTAAACATGAATCTGTTTTTTTTTATTTATTTTGGAACTAATGAGGTCTCTGTTTAAGAACGCTGGCTCGCAGCTGCAGGTTCCGCTGCTTTAGAGCACCGCACATGCACGCACATATATGTTTGAAACATAGTTTAAATGTCTGCCAAAAGTTGATCTTGTAATAAAGGTCTAATCGAGGAAAAACACGCTGTATATTTGTATTCATTGCATTTTTTAAGTATAAAAGTTAAATAACAAATTTTATTATAAAAATATTAATGATTAATCGATAGTCGATCGTTAATTCTCCCGACGATCGATCGTTAATTCTCCCGACGATCGACAAAGAAAACTTAATCGAATGCCCATCCCTACTTGAAACAGTTCATGCCAGTAAGAGTGAACCTAATGATGCAGTTAATGTACACCAAACATATCTTAAGATTTCAAAACAAAATAGTTTATGGACTTGCCATACTCAAATCGTATGACATCTACAAGGTCATTTAGAAATGTTCTCACATGCTGCGTGTCTGTTTCAGGTGACAGATAACATTAGTCAGAACACCATACTGGAGTATGTGATGATCAACAGTATCTTTGAGGCCATTCTACAGGTAAGATTGTGCCCTGCTACATGAGATGTATAGCATGGATTTGCAGTATGAACAGTTTTTTGTGTTACTCTGTCACCAACATTATCCATTGTTTTTGTCAAGATTCTGTCCGATGTCTCCAGTCGAGCTCAGCACGGCCATGATGCTGTGGTGCTGTTAGCTCTCCTGGTTAACTATAGGAAGTATGAGGTAAGAGATTCACATGTGCTATAAGAAATCTTTCTGTTAGGGATGCACCGATATAAAATATCTGTGCCGATACCGATTGAGTGACATCATCTGATACCGATAGATGCCGATACAGGGTTTCCCGCAGAAAATGTGTTAGTTAAGGTGGTAGGGTTGGGCGGGTGGGCTGCAATTAAAGGGGCGTCATGATGAAAATTAAAATATTTTTATATAATCAATAAATAAAATATTTATTTTTAAAACACTCAAATAAAACTTTACTTTGAAGAAACTATGACAAAAAATGAACACATACTAGATTATTAATAAATTAAATGTTTTTACCTCTAACGGTAATAGCTGCATGATGAAGTGAAACTAAAGGGTTAATAAACACAAAACTGAAGCAGATGTTGTTGAACGTCTGTCAAACGATGATAGATAGCGCAAAAATTGTAAAAACTGATTATTTCCATTCCCACTATTAATTACATTATCTTAAAGCAACACTATGTAGTTTCCATGTAAAAATGACTTACAGCTCCCCCATGTGGTTGAAAAGCGCAACAGTGCCTGTATCAGACACTCTTCTGCAGGCAGGGGGAGGGGCGGGGCTGTGTTTCCTACCCTCCACAGCCACTTTCAGAGTGTGCTTGTAGAAGCTAGGAGGCTGCTCAGGTTGCAGCTACAGTACAATTTGTCCAGCTAAAAGTTGTTCTATCACTGAAATAATTTAAAGACATTATTTAAAGGTAAAAAAACGACATAGTGTTGCTTTAAAGGAGTGTAACTACTGTAGCATGTAAATAGTGCACATAAATAAAGTGAGCAAGAGCGCTCAACAATTATATCTAATCAACAAGTATGTGAAATCCTAGCAGGTTGCTCAAACAACAAAATCACCAACTAACTTACTTCAAAATTGCAAGAACTAATACAATCAGACTAATACAATAACAGGCTGGCTTAAATAACCCCAAAACATAAGTCCACTTACAGTTCTCCCGGACTCGTGTTTTATCAACTGGCTATCGTCCAGACATGACGGACCACGTCTTCATCTAATTTCGGCCGTATGGTGCACGTGCACGCTTCCGTTGTAAAGCGTCTGCGCTATTCTCCGAGATGTTTTATCAACTGGCTAGTTATCCTTCAGACAGTGATGGTCTGGACCACGTCTTTCTCATTTCGGCCGTGTGGCGCGCGTCCCCGCTCGCGGTGTTGCGCGTACGCGCTATTTTCCGAGATGCACTTGACAGCCTTTTGTGCAGCGAATATTTTTTATTTTTTTTGGACGACCTAGTTAAGGCGGTAGGGTTTCCAAGCTTAGGCGGGCCACCTTAACTGAAATGTATGCGGGAAACCCTGCGATAGTTTTGCTTCTTACTCCTTGTTTCCAGTATAACTTCATGAAATCCTAAAAGTGCAATTCACTGTTGTCATTGTGTCACAATTCAAAGTAAACATACAACATGAGTTCTTAGAAAAAGAAAGCTTTTTCTGCCGATATCGATTATAGGCCGATATATCGGTGCATGCCCACTTTTTGACTACTTTTGTATTTGATTGAATGTCTTTCTTACTTTTCTATGGTGGAAATATTATAAGCATTGGTGATACCGTACCGTACTGTACTTAGGGACAGTTATATTAATAGAGAGCATGGGCTCTATTGATGTACTGGGCCAGTAAGCAAACTGATGGACACATACTGTATCAACACACCTTAGCAACTATATAGTCACTAGGGATGCACCGATACCACTTTTTCCATCTCCGATCCGATTCCGATACCCGAATTCTGAGTATCGGCCGATTCCGATACCTGCCGATCCGATACTACTTTATTTTTCTTGAGCAATTTAAATTACAGACAGACACGCACACAGACATACGCACACACACACACACACACACACACACACACACACACACACACACACACACACACACACACACACACACACACACACACACACACACACACACACACACACACACAGACACAGACACACACTATATAAATGTCTAAATCTAGCATAATATAATTATATTATATATAATTATACTTTTAAATTAAAAACCAATAATTTAAAATGATTTACAAGTTACAAGAACATTAGTAATTATTAACCATGGCAGGTTTAGGAGAAAATAAAATAGGCACGTTTGATCAAATAAGTATGCTAAATATATTTTCCTTAATTGCGCAAAAAGTCACAGTAAAAAAGCTTTAGTGTGCAGATGGTTATTTTGGGAATTATGCACTTAACCGGACCTTTTATGCACATTTCGGGTGCAGAATTGATGCGCCTAAATCATATTGAGTGCGCATTCTGCGCAATACTGTGCAGCATTGATGCTCTAGAAGCGTCCTCACACTCGCATGGGAATCCTCGCTCCACAATGGAAAGCTAAGTTCATAACTATTAAAACACAAAGAGATTTGATGCATCGTGTGCTCAGCACATACTGAATTGCATCCATCCAACAACTTACTGAGACTTTATAAAATCAGATCTTTAAAACAGACTACAGTTATTGAGGGTTCGTGTGTTGATGAATGACGCGTTTCATCCATCCGCTTCACCTGTGAATCCTCAGCACATAGTGAATTGCATCCATCCAACAGCTTACTGAGACTTTATGAAATCAGATCTTTAATAAAGCCTAACGTTACAGTTATTGTGTGTGTTATTGTGTGTGTGCCTGTGTTGAATGACGCGTTTTTATCCGTCCGCATCTCATCAGTGGATTAACTCAGTTTGCAAGTAAGTTACAGTGTTTCTGTAAACATGAATATTTTTAAATGTGCGTTTGTTCCTTCACATGAAGCTATTGAGTGTAAGATGACTTTGATTATAGTGTATAAAAACGTTTATGGTGCTTTTATAATACTTTGACGTTTTAATCGCTTGTCAGTGACAACCATGGGTAACGCGCAGTATCGGAATTGGATCGGTCCTGTTAGTCCGATATCCGATCCAGCAAAAAATGCCGGATCGGCCCCGATACCGATCCAGAATATCGGATCGGTGCATCCCTAATAGTCACCACACACCCTAGCAACAACCTAGCATCATGCCACATGCTGTTTTTACATGGCTAAGTACAATTCAAGTGCATAATAATTAAAACATTTCAATTAAACTTATAATTGTTTTATAATTGTAGTCTGTGAACCCTTACATTGTGAAACTGTCAATAGTGGACGACGAGCCGACCCTGAATGTAAGTGACTGGAACATTCTTCAAGATTATGCTAATTAACTAATGTTTGTTTATTTATTTATTAAATTAATTATTTATTTCATTATTATATCATGTGATCAATATTTTTTAGGGAATGGGAATGGTCATTCACCACGCACTTACGGCTTACAACAGGTAAACAGGTGCCGTTATTTTCTTTAAGAAACAATTGTCATCATAGACGGAGATTTCATGCATTCTATAATATTTCCACAGGCAGTATAAAGATAAAGAAGAGGAAAACCAGGGAGGCTTTTTCTCCACCCTTACAAGCATGGTATGAAGACTTTGAATGGTTTTTAAGGAATAAAGGAAATTCTGTAATCATTTATTTATACTCATATGCATTCCCTCTTGACTTTGTTGTTTGCTTGCTTCGGTTTTCATTCTTGTGCGCTGGTTAGCTATTACCAATATGCCATTCAAATGATTCGACTCCCAAATGAGCACCAGGTTTGACATGCTGATTTGGGCAAAAGAAAGGCTATGGTGACGTACTTTAGCTGATGATGTGGAACACAGCGATAAAACTAAGGCCATGTTTACATTAGAGCATTTGCGTTTTAAAACGGCATTTTAAAATGAAAACGATCCTAGTTTATACTGGCATTTTTAAAAGAATCTTCATCCACACTATACACCACCATAAACGCATGAAACATGACCAATCACGTAACTGGGCATGCCCATATAAGTGTAAAATAACTTATTACTCTAATAATAGCTTACCTTTGCGCGATTACGCAGCCTAGGGGTGTGCGATATTGACAAAAAGTCATACATGGGTCCTTTGCTGGCAACTATAACAGACACTCTTTTTGAACCTATAAAAATGTGTTTGGGAAAGTCTTATACTGTTCTAGCTCCCCGCTACAACATATTAATATGATTAATAGGTTAATTTTGATTTTATAACTAAACAGAAAGGTCTTTATGATTTAAAAAGAAAGCATTCAAGTGAACAGTACTAAACAGTAGCGAACTTGAAGCAAAAATAAATATGACAGCAAATGCAAACTTTAATCAAACATAGTAAGAGGTGAAGTATTGCTTTAGCCTACCAGAAATGCTTATTGCATTAATTTTTTTAAAGTGTGCGAGGTCCGTGCACGTCCTCCGCTAGCAACACACAAATAGCTAAAAGCGCAAGCGCCTAAACGAGCATTATATTAATGACGTTGAGTTTATTGTTTTTATTAATTTATATTCACAAAACTTATCAACAAAACATCAATTAAAATTAAGAGACGAATTATCTGAAACGAAATTCATTTTAAAGTAGCAAACAAAACTTACATTAAACTGGAAAATAATGTCTGACCCATTACAATTCTCCCTTCATATTGGCCTTTACAACGCCTATATTGCGTTCAAAATTACAGTCTATCTTTCGTAAGCTAACTTAATTTAAACAAAACATAAACACTTATACTGTTCTAGCTCCCCCTACAACATATTAATATGATTAATAGGTTAATTTTGATTTTATAACTAAACAGAAAGGTCTTTAAGATTTAAAAAGAAAGCATTCTAAACAGTAGCAAACTTGAAGCAAAAATAAATTTCAGCAAATGCAAACTTCAATCAAACATATAGTAAGAAGTGAAGTATTGCTTTAGCCTACCAGAAATGCTTATTGCATTAATTTTTAAAAGTGTGCGAGGTCCGTGCACGTCCTCCACTAGCAACACACAAATAGCTAAAAGCCAAGCGCCTAAACGAGCATTATATTAATGACGTTGAGTTTATTGTTTTTATTAATTTATATTCACAAAACTTATCAACAAAACATCGATTAAAATTAAGAGACCAATTATCTGAAACGAAATTCATTTTAAAGTAGCAAACAAAACTTACATTAAACTGGAAAATAATGTCTGACCCATTACAATTCTCCCTTCATATTGGCCTTTGCAATGCCTATATGGCGTATAAAATTACAGTCTATCTTTCGTAAGCTAACAAAATTTAAACAAAACATAAACACATTAAACCCAATAATACTCAAACATTAATATAAAACAGACATTATCTATAAGGATACATGTTAAAACAATCCGAAATAGCGTTTATAATAGCTGTTTGGTAGATGTTTACTATTTTTGGCAAAACCTCCATTGCAAACCCACATTTACATCAATAAAATAATTTTTACTTTGAAAATGATGCGCTGTCACGTTAATATCAGCTGTTCGTTTACATAAGACTCCGTCTACGTTCATTTACACTCAGAGAAACGTCTGAGTTCTCAAACTAAAACAGGGTCTTCAGCGTTTGCGAACGAATCCGTTTATGAGGGTCGAAAACGGTGATGTAGTGTAGATGAAAGGCGTAAACGTAGCAAAAGTAACGCGTTTTAAAGCATAAACGCATTAATGTAAACATAGCCTAAGACTGTTGGCTTGGTGTTTGCCTAGATTAAGGTCACATAGGCTACTTTTAGTGGAGTTTACAGCTCACATACACTGCAAACAATTATTTTCAAGAAAAAAAATTCTTAGTATTTTTGTATTGTTTTCAGTAAAAATATTTAAAAATGTTTACATTAAGATGCTTTTTCTTGATGAGCAAAATGACCCAAGAAAATAAGTCTAGTTTTTAGGCCAAAAATATCAAATTTAAGTGATTTTGTGCATTAAACAAGCAAAAAAAATCAAGCAGATTTTTCTTGATTTTTTTCTTGAATTAAAATTGTTCAAGATTTTTTTGCTTACCCCATTGGCAGATTTTTTTGCTTGTTTATGCACAAACTCACTTAAATTTGATATTTTTGGTCTAAAACCTAGACTTATTTTCTTGGATCGTTTTGCTCATCAAGAAAAACATAATAATTTAAGAATTTTTCTATATTTTTATTGAAAACAAGACAAAAATTCTAGGTAAGAAAGTCATTTTTTGCAGTGCGCGGTTTCTGCTTATCTCACTTTAATCTTGAGTACCTATAGAGTAGTATTACATCCTTCATATATCGAAGACGCCTTTAATTTTATCAGATTTATAAAAGACAGATTAGCTGTACTGATTCTTTCGCTCCTGGGGGTTTACCGTGGGTGGAGCGAGTCACAAGCAAGCAACACACACAAAACATTATCCCACTATCTCTGGATAACTTTTACATTAGCGTTTTACATTATATGCACTTACGTGCTGATTGCCAACAAAACACATTTGATGCCGTTTTACTTACTGCCTGTGACTCATGACCCAGTTGGGACCGCCATATTTCAACGAAATCCAGCGTTAAACAAACACACATGCACAACTGCGCTGCTACCCCAGTTGCCAACCAGCGCCAGCATTTTTCATTATTTTCACAAAAGTTTAATGCTTTCCAGAAAATTTTCTTTAAATATATAAACACACAATATATTAAATAAAAGAAGAGACCCTCTGCTTTTAAACAAACAAAAAAAAGTTTCATCCCTTCATTAGTTCTTTTGTAATCACCTCTCAAATATGGGTAGGTTTCTTCAAAAACACCAAATTTTGAGCAAAAAGTTGAAATAATTCCTTTTTTGTAAAGGACTTTTGATGGAGATCCCATTCAGCGCGATCCTCAAAACTTACACAGAGTTCTTACTCTTTGATGTGAGGCATTACTACCAGGTTGCATTAGTTGCGGAAGAGCGGTATTGCAGAAAGCCGGAAATACTCGTCATTGGCAGGGAAACGTTTTTTTTTTTCATAATTGACGCATCAATGGCGGTGAAAGAGTTAAACACACTTCTCTGGTGATGTTGATTTTGTGTTAGCTCTTGGTTGGTGTTACTTCCTGCACTGCCCATAAAAGAAATAAAGCAAGATTGTTACGTATGAATCTTTCATGTTCGAAAAAAGCTTTCTGAAGCTTGTACGAACCCTGGTGAAGTGGATTCGGCACAGAAATATTCTGTATACTTCCAAATGCTCATGCTAGTTTGACATTTACATAATGTAAAGTGATGATGTTATTGATGGCAATATTTTTATTTAAGGGTGAACTATCCCTTTAAATTGAGCTTTTGGAAAGCTTACAGTAATTGAATTTTAATATTGTTATTGTCCACAGGTGGGCAGTATGTTTATTGCTGATGCAGATGAAAAGCTGTCAGTACAGTAAGTCAAAATAAATGTAGCTTTTTTTATTGAGTTGACTACCTACATTTTTATAAATGTCTTCAGCATCCTTTAGGGATAACAAAATGATGTACTACTGAGACATGATGTCTAATAAATATTTTACCTCATTAGTTGATGTGCAATAAGTCTTTTAGTTGTGCCTAACTTGCAAAGACATTAAATTTCTAAAACCTATATATTCATATTTGTAAAATCATACAAGCTACAAAATGCCCCATAAGTCTCTTGCTTAAGGATACAATGGTGGTATAATAATAAGTCTTTCTATTTACAGTATAATGATTGTGCCATTATGTCAAATGGTCCATATGTCTAAAGTCTTCATTGTCCTTTAGGACGAACGAAGCCATTCTGCTCGCACTGTATGAGGCCGTTCATCTCAACAGGAACTTCATCACGGTTCTTGCACAGGTCTGTACTGCATAATAGCTGCGTTTTTTATAATCTAGTTTTATCTGCATTTTGTATTATTTTACATTTGCATGTTCGTTCCCATGCATGTTTTATTTTGGTGGATTTTTCCTGGAGGGATGCTAATCATTGAAATGATAGAATATGACAATGTCATTTGTATGTCTGGCTTGTCGATTACAGAGTCATCCAGAGATTGACATGGCCACAAACCCTGCTACACCCGTACCAGCCTCACCCCTTACCCCGTTGGGTACCACGCCGCCCTCCCTAGACTGTGAGTTTTTTTGAAAATTTCATTTATTCAGTGTTTTGTCGTTTGACAATGCCAAGTTTCAAAAAAAACATATTAAAGCATACGTGGCTTTTGTATTGATTCAAAAAAGTCATATCATGTACAATATTTTGGGCCATTTTCTGCACTTTTTTAAACATCTTTTCTATTTTATATACTTTAATTAGATTTTATCGGCCTAGAAAATCACAATTTTTAATTTTCGTCGGTCTTAGTACACGCTGTAACTACAGAAGAGCCAAGTTTTAAATAGGAAAAATATCGAAAATAACTTTGGTCATTTTTGAGCATGATGCTAATGGTCTAATCAGATTCAATGGATTGTGCTAAGCTATGCTAAAAGAAATACCACCAGACTCGGAGATCGACTGAATGGATTCCAAAACGGTAAGAATAAAATGTTTAACTCTAGTGGAGCTGGAAAATGAGACTATTTTCTGCATTTAGCTTGGATTGCTTTGTCATACTACACTCACCTAAAGGATTATTAGGAACACCTGTTCAATTTCTCATTAATGCAATTGTGTGGGGGATGTTTTCTTGGCACACTTTAGGCCCCTTAGTGCCAATTGGGCTTTGTTTAAATGCCACGGCCTACCTGAGCATTGTATCCATCCCTTTATGACCACCACGTACCCATCCTCTGATGGCTACTTCCAGCAGGATAATGCACCATGTCACAAAGCGCAAATAATTTCAAATTGGTTTCTTGGACATGACAATGAGTTCACTGTACTAAAATGGCCCCCACAGTCACCAGATCTCAATCCAATAGAGCATATTTGGGATTTGGTGGAACTGGTGCTTCATGCCCTGGATGTGCATCCCACAAATCTCCATCAACTGCAAGATGCTATCCTATCAATACGGGCCAACATTTCTAAAGAATGCTTTCAGCACCTTGTTGAATCAATGAAACATAGAATTAAGGCAGTTCTGAAGGCGAAAGGTGGTCAAACACAGTATTAGTATGGTGTTCCTAATAATCCTTTAGGTGAGTGTATATAGATCGTACTGTTAAACAATAAGCAATTTCGGATGCTTGATTATGAGCTATAGATATTCTTCCGGTTGTTTGCAACAAAAAAACTTTTTAGTGGTTAATCAGATTTATGCCAATTACATGGTTCATCTATTTGTGCTGTTTCCGCATTTAGCTTGGATTGCTTTGTGTTTTCTCGGTATTAGTGGTTGTTCAAATAACACAAACTGCACCAGAAGTGAAGCTCTTATTTCAATAATGAAACGAAGAACTGATGCATGCCGTTTTAAACGCTTCCTAGACAGCTGGTGTTCAGCAAATGGCCCTGCAAGCTGTGCTTTCATTCCATTGCCAGCATCATTATTTTTTACACTTTCACTATTGCTCTCTCTATGTGCCTCTTTAAAACACAAGGCAGCTTTCTAACTTGAAATCCATTAGCTGTATGAAATATTAAATTCACTCCGGATATGGGTTGTTGTTGGTGTGCGTACGTGCAAATGGACCAAATGGGCTAATTATGATGTTACCATTCACATAAGTACGCTAAAAGTTCTTTTGGTCACTGCATGGATCAGAATCAAGACTGTGTCATTATAAATACATTATAATCAATAGTATTTGATACTACGTAAAATGGGATGCAGCGAATGTTAATGAGTATTGAGTAGTCCCACTTTAAGAAATGATTTAAATTTCTTTCTTTCTGCAGTGATGAATAATCCTGAACTTCCTCTGGACCCAAACTTGCAGACGAGTAATCTTCTCATAACCTTCCTCAAATATTCCTCCATCGTAGTGCAGGACACCAAAGGCAAGATATCTGTTTTTCTGTTGACACTCTCTTGTTTTCCACCATTTTATCTGCTTCCTACATAGCTGTGTATCTTATCTACCTTTTTTCAAATGCGGCAGTAAGAGATGTGACGTATTTCCCTTTTTGTGTGAGACGTCCGTTTCAATAGCCGGCCAACGTGATTACGTAATACGTAAGGTCACACTGGCCTTCACACGGCTAGTGCAAGACAAGAAGTTGTGGTTTAAAAGTACATCATTTTGTATTTTTCTTGTGGAAAATAACTATGGTTTCCCTAGATAAGATCCTTAGGGGCTAATCACACCAAAAGCGCTTTAAACGCTCGGAAACGCAAGGCGCGACGCACTGCCTTTTTAAAAAAAAAAGAGCAGTGCAACGCGGCTTTTTATATTGCTAGGCAACCACCGAGTCAGCGGTCTTGTCAATCAATCATTGAAGCGTGAGCGCTCTTTTGCTGTTAACTGTCATATTAGCAGAAACTTTAAAAAGAGGGCACTTGCTCTGACCTTGTTTGAGGGTGAGAGGCACTGATCTATATAAATGACTGGATTGCAATTGTGAAGCCACCGCGCCGCCATGTTGGTATACCCAAACGTTCTATTAAATCAATGGACGTTATTAGATTTTAATGATAAAACATACTCGTCTTCGTTTTTATATCTAAAGTCACCCTGTACATTATTACAACACAAAGGTCCTAAGCATGTAAATAGTTTTTTACTGAAAGTTGTACATTTTGCTTTTTAATCAGTTATTATACATTCATCTTTATACAGTGTCAGATCAGCAGACAGACTGCAGCATATTTAGTATTAACCCATTTGTGCCCAAATTTTTCTGAATGGTTTCATGCATATAACTGTGTTAATAGTGTCCTCTGTAAACATGTTCTGCATTTATTTTCCCCATTTTTATTTTTATTTTTTTGAAAATCGTATTTGAATGTGCGGCAACTATAGTTGCCGGTGGGCAAAAAGGTTGTATGCACCCCTTTAATGTCAAATTTTAATACATTTGGCATCTTACTCAAAATAATGGCTTTCAACAGATCAACCTTAAGCCAAAGTTGGCTGACTCTCCCAGGGACGAAAACCCAAAACCCTGTGGGAAAAACTCCTAGCAGGACAAAAACCCTTGGGAGAAATTAATATATATATATTTTTTATTGCTACGTGGCAAACAAGTTACCAGTAGGTTCAGTAGATTCTCAGAAAACAAACAAGACCCAGCATTCATGATATGCATGCTCTTAAGGCTGTGCAATTGGGCAATTAGTTAAAAGGGGTGTGTTCAAAAAAATAGCAGTGTGGCATTCAATCACTGAGGTCATCAATTTTGTGAAGAAACAGGTGTGAATCAGGTGGCCCCTATTTAAGGATGAAGCCAACATTTGTTGAACATGCATTTGAAAGCTGAGAAAATGGGTCGTTCAAGACGTTGTTCAGAAGAACAGCGTACTTTGATTAAAAAGTTGATTGGAGAGGGGAAAACCTATAAAGAGGTGCAAAAAATGATAGGCTGTTCAGCTAAAATGATCTCCAATGCCTTAAAATGGAGAGCAAAACCAGAGAGACGTGGAAGAAAACGGAAGACAACCATCAAAATGGATAGAAGAATAACCAGAATGGCAAAGGCTCAGCCAATGATCACCTCCAGGATGATCAAAGACAGTCTGGAGTTACCTGTAAGTACTGTGACAGTTAGAAGACGTCTGTGTGAAGCTAATCTATTTTCAAGAATCCCCCGCAAAGTCCCTCTGTTAAAAAAAAGGCATGTGCAGAAGAGGTTACAATTTGCCAAAGAACACATCAACTGGCCTAAAGAGAAATGGAGGACAATTTGTGGACTGATGAGAGTAAAATTGTTCTTTTTGGGTCCAAGGGCCACAGGCAGTTTGTGAGACGACCCCCAAACTCTGAATTCAAGCCACAGTACACAGTGAAGACAGTGAAGCATGGAGGTGCAAGCATCATGATATGGGCATGTTTCTCCTACTATGGTGTTGGGCCTATTTATCGCATACCAGGGATCATGGATAAGTTTGCATATGTTAAAATACTTGAAGAGGTCATGTTGCCCTATGCTGAAGAGGACATGCCCTTGAAATGGTTGTTTCAACAAGACAATGACCCAAAACACACTAGTAAACGGGCAAAGTCTTGGTTCCAAACCAACAAAATTAATGTTATGGAGTGGCCAGCCCAATCTCCAGACCTTAATCCAATTGAGAACTTGTGGGGTGATATCAAAAATGCTGTAAAACCAAGAAATGTGAATGAATTGTGGAATGTTGTTAAAGAATCATGGAGTGGAATAACAGCTGAGAGGTGCCACAAGTTGGTTGACTGCATGCCACACAGATGTCAAGCAGTTTTAAAAAACTGTGGTCATACAACTAAATATTAGTTTAGTGATTCACAGGATTGCTAAATCCCAGAAAAAAAAAATGTTTGTACAAAATAGTTTTGAGTTTGTACAGTCAAAGGTAGACACTGCTATTTTTTTGAACACACCCCTTTCAACTAATTGCCCAATTGCACAGCCTTAAGAGCGTGCATATCATGAATGCTGGGTCTTGTTTGTTTTCTGAGAATCTACTGAACCTACTGGTAACTTGTTTGCCACGTAGCAATAAAAAATATACTAAAAACCTTGATTATTCTGGTTAGTCACATTGTACTGCTATTATTTTGAACAAGACTGTATATATATATAAACAGGGTAAGGATAGGAGGCGGGTAAGCGGATTAAACTGGTTCAGCCGGTGGGCGTGCATCGGCTGGGCATCACGTTGAAGGACAGCCAGTAGATCAGTGGTGTGATGACCTTTACAGCAACAGGAACTGGGTCTGTTTGTCCCATTGTCCTCGGGGTTGAGGACGAGACAGGGAGAGAGAAACAGAATTCTATTAGCGTAGGGGCTGTTCACATGTAATGCAAGTGTCATGCAGTATTGTGGTTTAAAAACGCTTGGTTCCAGACAGGCTACCTATTGCAGCAATAGTATATTACCCAGATGAGGTATGTGAGTGCTTTGTTCTAGACAAAATAACTATTGGGGGACAAGTACAATTACTGGACATTTTATGTGAATGCTTTGTTAAAGAAGAATGTCTTAAGTTTAGATTTACGAACGCGTGCTAAGTGATATAAACTGTGACTTGTTCAGGTTTTTTATTATTATTTTTATTTATTTATTTTCTCTGTTGCATTAAGTGCTTTCTTCCAGAAACAACAGACCATATGTCAGCTCCAAATCAATTCATATCACTTAGTTCATATCACTTAACACATTGTTCGTGGCTCGACTTGTCGAGTCTGTTTTTCAAGATATCATGAAAACGCATCCCAGAGAACGATCTACTCGGTAACCATGTGTTAATTACCCCTAGGTTCATTTTTCACCTGAGTTGTCCTTTAATGAAAATAATATGAAAAGAAATCAATAAAATGGGCAACCAGTCTTTGGAAGAAGAGGAGATCTCTGTCTCCCTCTTTAAATTGACCTGTATGAATGGATTTTATTCCCTATCAAATTAAGGTCTAATGGACAGTAGAGATGTTATTTAAAGTGTTTTAGGTATGATATTATGAAAGAAAAAAGCACTAAAAAAGACCAATAACCTTGATTATTAACCTATTGACACAGTATACACCATTTCCCCATGATATATCTACTTACAAGGCATTTGGCCACCGGCAACTATAGTTGCCGCTTGGACTTTTGACTAAGTATATAAAAAACTATAGATCTCTTGTAAGATTTGTTTTGTTTGGATGACTCTAGAGACCTTCATGATTATGTAGATACATAAATGTCAACCAATAATATTTGTTAGTAAAATGAAAATTACCTTTCTTTGGGAGGGTTTGCCTTTGCCATGTTTCTTGGAAGAAGAGGTAAGAAGTTGACAGCCTCATGTGACAAGAAGGAGATAAATACCTTTTCTTTCTTTTTTAAATACTTTATGTGGTTGTTAGCTTGCATGTCATTGAGAAATAAAACATGTATAACATCTAAAAAATTCTTAAAAAAAGGAAAATGACAACTAATATGCACTGTGGCAACTATAGTTGCCGGTGGGCTGAAATGGGTTAATGACAAACATGCTCATTCTGAAACCTAAATAAATAATCATGCTTTGTACCGTATGGGCATGCAATAATTTGCTGGTTTTGTAATTATGTTTTCCAAACTTACAAGTTACCTAAACTCATTTAGAGAAATAACGCTGACCGTCACCGTGTAGCTGAATGTTAAAAAAAAATTTATTTATACCCGTGCCATTAACAGAATGCAGCAGACACACTCACCTTAACGTTTTTTTATAAATCCATTTTCCTGCCCGATTAAAACATAAACATCGCAACTAACACCAGAATTAACAATAATTTACGTACACATATCCTAAAAATTAACCTTGTGCAACTAAGGCCTCATTTACACTGCAAATCTTGATGCCCAATTCTGATTTAATGCCTATATCTGATTTTTTTTACTGTGCGTTTACACATTCTTTCCATTGTGACCCATATCCGATTCATGCGTTTACACTTGACATACATCTGAAACATTGCGCATGTGTAATAGTGTTCTTGCGCCACACATCAAGATGGATAAATAAAACACAACGAAAATTCTTCTGTGTATTTTTTTAATGATTTGCTTAAAGCCGCATCACATTTAAAACTCTGCGTTCTTGATTTATTAATTACATTTTAATGTGTGAATTAAACGCAATTCCAAAACATTTCCCTGCAATCTTTCAAACACTTTAAGGTCAGTAAAATGTTCTATAATTGGTTGTTAATAATCTGTTCAATGATTGGTTAAAGCCTATGCAGCTACTAAATATATGAAGAGTTTCGTTGCAAAACGAGATAAATCCATTTTTTAACATTTTTGTCAAACCATGTTTATTATTATGTTATCATGTTATTATTTTGTTTTATGGTGCTACTTAGCTGTATTTTTAAGTTATGAAGGTTTTAAATCAAAACAAACCAACTGCAATTGCATTGAAATTAATTGGAATGCACAACCAAAAAACGTGATTTCTGAACAATTAAAAAAACGGTGGTTATCTCGTTTTGCAACGAAACTCTTCATATAGGTTTTCAGCAATTCTACCATATTAGCTTTCTCTGGTAAAATAAGCTGCCTTCAAAGCAAGTGTAATTGCGGCATTCACGCGCTTATTGTTATTTTAAGGAAAAATGTAAAAATAACACTGAGACCTACGTTCTTACAAATATGTGTTGTATTTGTATTATTAGGGATGTGCAGGTAGAGATTTTTTCACCCTCTGAACTTATTAAACACACCCCATATTTAAAAAAAAAAAAAAATTTGGCAAAGACGTTCATTACTAGATTACTTTTGTTTTTAAAGTTATTATTAAATATTTCCATTTCTTAAATAAAAAGATTATTTTAAATCTGTGTTTATTATTATTCTTAACGAAAAACTCAAAACCAATAAAACAGTACAATGACAAACTCGCTAAACAGCTTGTTTATTAATAAAACAAATTCGACGGATGGTATCTGCATTCTAACACAAATAAATGAAAGACATAATTTTCCATTACTACGAATGCTTAGTATTTGTTTATTATTATAAAACGGTTAGTTCCAATCCTTGATTCTGATTGGTCAATAGGTGTGCTTTATTCACGATAAAACACTGCTATGACCGCTTCACCCAACTGTTCTATTTAATATCACTGCGCCCTTAGCAACACCCTTAGCAACACATAAACATATAATGAGACAAAGTCTGAGAACAGTTTGTTGTTTTTATTTGAGCTTTTTATGTTGTTGTTCGCAGTCAGGGACTATTTTTTCTAGCGGAAGGAATGCTTTTATTGATTTAACTTCATGAAAGTTGCACTAATATTTTTTTTACTTTAATATTGTGTGGTAACCGTTTTATAAAAGCAATAAGGTACTTGAGGCAAGTGCTGTATCGTGAATAAGTAACGGCTGAAGGGGTTGCAGACACTCCGCTTCACGTCGTGACTAACAACGCCCTTCAGTCGTTACTTATTCACGATACAGCACAGCCTCTCGTACCTTATTGCTTACTTATTTTATTATAACAGAACAGAACAACAATAAATTGCTAAAATTACTCGCTTATATAAAGGAGAAGGTTTAACAAAAACGAATAGATGGAAAACATTTTACTTGCCTTATTACATAAATAGGTCTATAGAGATCCTTAGATTTTTTTTAAAGAAATGATTGGTTTGCTTTTTTCATTTATATAAAACTACAACAATATAAAAAGTTAAGGGAAGAAATGCAACTTGAATCCTATGTATTTTCAAAGCTTTCCGACTTTCACATTTACGTGAAGTTCTAAATTGTCGCAGTTTTAATGATGTACAGAACGTAATGCCTCAGAAAATCCGATCGGCCCGTTTACACTACAGTCGCATAGGCACATATCTGATTTATATCTGATTTATTTCCACATATGAATGAGGCCTGAAACGGATCTCAAAATATCCGAATGTATGCGTTTTTTCCCTGTTTACACTGCCACAGAACACATCCGATCTGTGTCACATATAAGCAAAAAATCGAAATTGGGTCACATTTGACTGACAATGTAAACAAGGCCTAACACGCTATAAAGGGGGTACATTTTGATCATGATTTTGAATGGAAGTCACTCTGCCGGTTGGGTATACCAAGATGGCCGCTCGAACTCTGCGCTGGCTTCACCTCACGCTGTTACGTCAAGCGTTCTACGCGCAATCCAGTCATTTATATAGATCAGTGGTGAGAGGTGCACAAACAGGCAGGAGAGAGTGAGCGAGTGGAGTCCGGTTCTTCAAAGCAACTGTAAACTTCCCTCACCACGACGTAAGGCCCGCCTCTCGCCTCATTCGATTGGACAATGGAAAGACGCAAATGACGTCGGGCGCTCCTTCAAAAGCGCGTGCTGCTGCTGGCGGCAAAAACCACAAGGCGCTCGCCGCGCATAAACAGCGCGCAAACACTCCCTGCCCATAGAATATCATTCAAAAATACACCTGCAACTGCCAAAAACACTTTTGGTGTAATTGGCCCCTTACTGTGCATTCATACCACCACCGGCGAGAGGGTCAAAGTGGCGGGAAGTCATTCATTTTCCATGAGAGCCGGCGATGAGCAGCGGCACGGCGCGTCATGTACAGCGTGAGCGTCGAGGAGAGTTGAAATCAGCTCTATGGTAATGGTAATGAGATATGACCCGGTTTGGCAGCAACCAATCGGAAGGAGGAAATGTTCGGCGGCAACCAATCGGAATGCGGAAACCTCCGCCTGAGAGGAGTTCAGAGAATGTAATCGAGCGTCAGAGCGTCGTTGGCAGGGCAGCCAGAGCTTTTATTGACGCTCCCGCCGGTGGCGGAGTGAATGCACAGTTATGCCTCGGTTGGGATCATTTAGAGCCCTTTGAAACTGTAATTTTAAAATTTCTTCTTGACTGAACACATAAAGACATAAACATCTTGGATGGTGGTGATTAAATATGCTGTTCTTCTTACCAAAGAACAAAGTGTAATAGTCTTTGCTTAGGCCACACCTACTTTATGATCCATTGAATACCACCCACCTAGACAGCATACTTGTACACAATTGTAGTGTGCACTTGTACATAAATCTTAACATAGTTTTCTTATGTTTTCAGATGAACATAGACTCAACAGTGCTCGACTGTGCCTCATCATTCTGACCTGCATAGCTGAGGTAATGCAGTTTTGGATGCAATTTGGTCGGGGTTTTTTTGTGTGTGTGTGTGTTCCCTACTTTGATGGTTTCCACTCGCTCTATGTTAAACAGGACCAGTATGCCGATGCCTTTCTCCACGATGACAACATGAACTTCAGAGTCAGCTTGCACAGAATGGTAAGAGGCTCCGCTTGGATCTCCTAAAATTTAAGTGTAGACAATGAATACAAAGCAACTTCCTCCACGTTACGTCTAATCTGTTGAACAGCAATTTTTATTCACATGTTTTTTAGCCAATGAGACACCGAAAGAAAGTAGCGGATAAAAACATTCCCTCTCGACCTTTAGTGTGTGCAGTGCTGGGTGAGTACAAAACAAGTAATTCAGTATTGAATGTAAGATGAATCATGAAATAAAGTTTGTGTGATTGTCTAATTGACAGATCTGATGGTCGAGTTCATCATTACTCACATGATGAAGGATTTTCCAATGGATCTTTATATGTAAGTTTTCAGTTTGAATACATTGTAATGCTTCTACTACTAAGGATACTATGAGAATAAATATGTGTTAATTTATTTGTAGGCGCTGTGTTCAGATTATTCACAAACTGATCTGCTATCAGAAGAAGTGCAGAATTAGACTACATTACACCTGGAACGAGCTCTGGTCATGTAAGACAGTGACTAATGTGCTTTTGCATTCATTTCTATTTTGTTATTTTCAAATCTGTTTTATTGTTTCTGTTATGTTTAACAAACACAAAATAGACTGAACATTTAACATGACCATCAAATCTTAATACTGACCATGTTTCAGTTACTTGCTTCAATTTATCACTAGTGGATGAAGATGAGCTTAAAAAGACTTAAGGCCCGTTCACATCAAGGATGATTATGACAACTGTAAAGATAAAGTTTAATAAAATCGTAAAATAAAAAATGTAAAAGCATAGAATAAAAATATTTTTTATATATATACTCTCACCTAACAGATTATTAGGAACACCATACTAATACTGTGATTGACCCCCTTTCGCCTTCAGAACTGTCTTAAATCTACGTGGCATTGGTTCAACAAGGTGCTGAAAGCATTCTTTAGAAATGTTGGCCCATATTGATAGGATAGCATCTTGCACTTGATGGAGATTTGTGGGATGCGCATCCAAACATGAAGCTCCCGTTCCATCACATCCCAAAGATGCTTTATCGGGTTGAAATCTGGTGACTGTGGGGGCCATTTTAGTACAGTGAACTTATTGTCATGTTCAAGAAACCAATTTGAAATTATTCAAGCTTTGTGACATGTTGCATTATCCTGCTGGAAGTAGCCATCAGAGAATGGGAACATGGTGGTCATAAAGGGATGGACATGGTCAGAAACAATACTCAGGTAGGCCGTGGCATTTAAATGATGCCCAATTGGCACTAAGAGGCCTAAAGTGTGCCAAGAAAACATCCCCAACACCATTACACCACCACCTGCACAGTGGTAACAAGGCATGATGGATCCATGTTCTCATTCTGTTTACGCCAAATTCTGTCTCTACCATCTGAATGTCTCAACAGAAATCGAGACTCATCAGACCAGGCAACATTTTTCCAGTCTTCAATTGTCCAATTTTGGTGAGCTCGTTCAAATTGTAGCCTCTTTTTCCTGGTGCTACCTGGTGTGGTCTTCTGCTGTTGTAGCCCATCCGCCTCAAGGTTGTGCGTGTTGTGGCTTCACAAATGCTTTGCTGCATACCTCGGTTGTAACGAGTGGTTATTTCAGTCAAAGTTGCTCTTCTTTCAGCTTGAATAAGTCGTCCCATTCTCCTCTCACCTCTAGCATCAACAAGGCATTTTCGTCCACATGACTGCCGCATACTGGATGTTTTTCCCTTTTTACACCATTCTTTGTAAACCCTAGAAATGGTTGTTGCATGAAAATCCCAGTAACTGAGCAGATTGTGAAATACTCAGACCGGCCCGTCTGGCACCAACAACCATGCCACGCTCAAAATTGCTTAAATCACCTTTCTTTCCCATTCTGACATTCAGTTTGGAGTTCAGGACATTGTTTTGACCAGGACCACACCGCTAAATGCATTGAAGCAACTGCCATGTCATATGTTGACTAGATAATTGCATTAATGAGAAACTGAACAGGTGTTCCTAATAATTCTTTAGGTGAGTGTATATATATTTCAAAACGTAATAAATGGCATTAAAAAAAAAATGAGTTACCGCCAAAATCAGTATTGTATCAGGTCAGTATCTAATAGTAATTTCTTAATTTTATGCAAAATACAATACCAAAACATTTTACAGCTGAACGATGTGAAAAAAGTTCAGTGACGATGTCCCAAGTATAACCGCAACAATGTGACAAACTACAAACGTGTTTTGACTAATGCCATTAATATTTAATTTGTGTATACCAATAGTCAACTAATCTGTGTATAACAATAGTCAGGGGTCCCATTATCCGCACTTACGCCCTTGTGCCCCTCAATGCGCATTCTCGCTAAGGGGTACAAGACCGTAGGGTGTCCGATTCTCTAATGGTGTTCTCCAGGGGTGATCATGAGCGCCCTTAATGCACCCCTTTAGCAAGTGCGCATTAGACCGCACTTTGCTATAGGCTATTACCCAGACTCCTTGCAGTGTCGTGACGTTTCGAACAGCTAACCAACGAGGGAGCAAAACGGTTGCTATGGTCGGACGCCGGGAAAACTCAGAAGGAAAACATTTAAAATGTTTACTTTACAAAGATAAGTTTAATGAGGAATTCATACTCCTAAAATAATAGAGTTTAATGGCTTACTTCAGTAATATCACGAAACACATAGTATTAGTGAAAATATTACAATAGAACACACTTCACCCTCCGCGTCCATCTCTGTCATGCGGACGCATGTGTGCGGGAGACAGAACCGGGCACGTAGAGTTAAGCACCCGCATGATGGACCGATTGGGAGATTAGGGAATGATATTTTTACTCACTGCACTTTCTTCATACACTAGCTGGTTTCTGTTGCAACAGCAAATAACATCTTCTATAGTCATTACAAGGTGGTTAAAAGATTAATGGACTGATAACCTCATGAGCAGGGTTGAATAATTTGTTTCAAAGCTTGTCATTTTATTCTTAAAACAAACATTTAAGATGTTCTTAATATTTGAGAAATTCTTAAGAAATGTTGGAGAATTGCATTTGTGAATCCAGCCCCAGATCACAACAGAAGTGACGTAGATAGTGACGTGTGCAAAACTGTCCCAATTCTGCTCTTCGCAGCTTCAGGCCCTTGCGCATTTACTCTGCTAAGTGCACTTTCAACAAGTGTCCACTTCGAGGAAGACCTTAGGGTTTAGTGTGAATATTGGGACAGGGCCTAAATGAATATAACATGGCAAAGATGAATGCACATTTATATATTGATTCAATAGATTTATAGCATTTTGAAGAAAAATCTTTGAAAATCAAATTATGGATTTGAATTTTTTATGTTTTTATAACCTAAGGATGCTATGTGAAAGTTTGTTACATATATACATATATATAAAATTTCGGTAAAAACGTGTTTTAATAAGGGGTGTAACGGTACGCAAAATCACGGTTCGGTGCATATCTCGGTTTTAAAGCCACGTTCGGTTCATTTTCGGTACAGTAAGGGAAAAATGCAAACATTAAACTGCAGGTTGTTTATTACTATAAACTTTTTTTACAAATTCTTTACACTTTTGAAACACTTTTTATTCAAATATAATAAATAAAATATATATAAAATAAAAAATTATTAATAAAATACTATTGCAACGTTTTCCGCTAATTAACATACTTTTTTTTACATTATTTTATAACAGTAGGTAACTCTTTTCTTAACCTTAAACGTTTTCTACTAAAACCTTGCACTAAACTAACAAATTCAATTCTTGAATACATTTATGAACTATTAGCCTACATTTTTGCCACCAAAAAAAGTTTCTGTTTTAATTTATTTTGGATTGTTTAACTCGCAGTATTGAATTGGTTATGTACCACCTCTGTATAAAAAATAATATTACTGCTCTATGTGTAACTGCATAGCAAGCAACAGGATGATATACTTATTATACACTCAAATTTAGATGAGTGAGTTGCATACATAGCCATCTTTTATCTTTTGCATGTTTCTCCTAATCTTTGCTTGTGTCGTCAATGTAAGCTGTGATTTAAACTAACATAACCCCCTTATCGCAGCTGAGTAAGCCCGGGTTACAGCTCTTCTCTGTCCCGACCAGCTGATCGCATTGTGACAATGACATGATTGACGTGAGGTGCAGATGAAAATCCGATCACGCATTCCTTCTCACTGTCATTGAAAACGCGTCTCATGATTGCGTAGCAACGAAAAACGCGCAACCTCTCACGCACTTTTGAAAGAACAAAACAGCGCGTTGAGACGCGCTTTTAGACGCGACACGTAAGCGGCCCGTAAACATTTACATCAATAATCAAACGAATATACAACTAAGTAAATAAAAATCTTTCTGCTGGCCGAATTATGTTATATGTTTGACGAAAATGTATCTATGTTCCGCACAAAAAAGATTGCATTCGGCCCTTCGGTGCATATGTGCACCGTGCCGAAAGCCCTGTACCGAAAAGGTCCGGTACAAATACAGGTACCGTTACACCCCTAATATATATATATATATATATGAAGAGTTTCGTTGCAAAACGAGATAAATCCATTTTTTTACATTTTTGTCAAAACATGTTTATTATTATGTTATCATGTTATTCTTTTGTTTTATGGTGCTACTTAGCTGTATTTTTAAGTTATGAAGGTTTAAATCAAAACAAACCAACTGCAGTTGCATTGAAATCAATTGGAATGCACAACCAAAAAACACGATTTCTGAACAATTAAAAAAATGGTGGTTATCTCGTTTTGCAACGAAACACTTCATATAGACTGTTTCAGCAGTAACAACATAAACCCGCAGCTTTCGTGGTCATCACGTAACTTCCGGTAAACTCTGCGAAGAATAAGTAACAACAAAGTCCTTTTAAAGTAGTTTATTTATATAACAAGCAAAATAAACAAAACGTAGATTACATAGGAACCCAATACAGGGCTGTCAAAATTACACAGAATTACAGTTTTAAAAATATCTGTTTTGGCAAGAATTCACAGATATAATCTGTTATGTCTTAAGTAAATGTTTGAGGAAAAATATCTGATGTGTTACATTATATTAGATCCCAGCATTACAGTAGATCTTAAAACTGTCTGTCTCAATGTCAATCAAACAATAAAAGAAAGAAGAAAGTTCAACATATATTGATATTGTTTTTGACTTTGTCTAAATTGTCATGTTGAAAATAATAATTCAAATTGATGCAGAGTTGTGTAAGTTCACATGAGCGATGATTTTTGTGTGAGGATATCAGTCTCACCCAATGGCTTTCATGTGGCTCTGTTAATTGTGTTTCTTTAGCTCTCATTAACCTTCTGAAGTTTCTGATGTCTAATGAGACCATCCTTCTGGCAAAACACAATATCTTCCAGCTGGCCCTTCAGGTAAAATAACACTAGACGTCAGCAACAGTTTGTCAGCTCGTTACGCGCGAATACACTTGGGGCTTATTTAAATTTTCCTTTGGTCACCTCTCTTATCTTACTCGACTAGGTTGTGAACCTCTTTAACATGTTCATCACGTATGGAGACACGTTTCTGCCCACGCCCAGCAGTTACGACGAACTCTATTACGAGATTATTCGCATGCATCAGGTGTTTGACAACCTCTACTGCATGGGTGAGTCACGTGACCACCGAATCACTTTAGTCCAGCTTTGAATAGATGTTTGCTTTTGTTTGTCGCTAACCTGATTTTCATGACATCACAGTGCTGAGAGTCTCCACCAACACAGGACAATGGAAGGAGCCGGCTAGTAAAGTAACTCATGCACTCATCAATGTCAGGTAAGAAATATTAGTCTGTATAAGTATAAACTTACCAACTGTGTATATGTGTATATATACAGTATATTTATAAAACGGTTAGTTCCAGTCCTTGATTCTGATTGGTCAATTGTATAATTATAAACTTACCAACTGCGTATATGTGTATATATACAGGATATTTATAAAACGGTTAGTTCCAGTCCTTGATTCTGATTGGTCAATAGCTGTGTGTTATTTATGATAAAACACATCTATGACATCTATGAGCGCTGCACCCAACGAGTGTATGACTGCGCAGCACCCTTAGCAATGTAAACATATGTAAAACTGTTACCGTTTACAGTCAGTCAGGGACTATTTATTTCAGTGAAAGGAAGACTTTTTGAGGCTGTTTAAACTTGGCATTAACATTCGTTTTCGTCGATCGGATCACAAGTGGACGATGTTAATGCCAGGTGTAAAACATTTTGAACGCGTCCACTTCCGACCACTTTCAACCACATTCAGGGGTAGTCGAAACCCCCTTTGATCGGATTGCTTTTGTATTGTAAACGCACATGTGGTTGAATGTGTTCGAACAGCCACACGCGACCGCCTTCTCTCCGCCCATCTGAGGTACTGAACACAATGTAATAAACAAGATAATGTATAGGCAGCAGGTTGTTAACGCAGAAATTAGCCCCGACATGCAGCGGTATCACATTGAAGGGACTTATTTCACGATAACAACCTGCTGCTTGTACATTATCCTGTTTATAACACGGCTGTTTACCTCATAACTAAGGTGAGAAAGATTAAATATTGATTTGAAATATTATATTTGCTCATTTTTGTTTACTTTCGGTTTTAAGAAAGACAGGACGTTCAAATGTCATTAACACACCATTTGGTTTAATCATGTATAAATATTATGTCATATATGTTAATAAAATACATATTTATATTTAATTTCTGTGTAATATTAAACCGTATCTGTCAAAATGACTTGCAGCATCCGCCTTACCGTGGGTCATTCGTTTTAAGTGGTAGTTACCTTGAAATGTTGTGACTGGCCAATCAGAATCAAGTATTTTAAAGTGCCGTGTAATAATTTTTATAAAGGCCTAGTTGGATAGTTTTAAAATATATATCTACATATATAAATAAATAAATTGTCTAAAAAAAACCAAATGAGTTCAAGTCTGAGACTGAAATGTTGGAATAGTAAAACTTGCTGTCCAATGCTTATTATTTTGGTGTGTGTGCATGGAGGTTGCAAAGAAGACGGTGAATAAATTATTGATTTTGGAGTCTGAGGTAATGCTTAAGCAATCTCCAGCATTCAAAGTTGTGACCATGTGTTTGCGCACACACAAAAGCAGTTGAATGGTTTTCTGAAGCATGCATAATGCAAAGGATTACAGCAGAATATTCAAAAGAGCTTTTTGTCCAGGAAAAGTGGGACGGCACGGTTTCCAAAAAAGATTCCAATGCAAACCTTTCGTTATGCAACAATGTATGCGTTTCATTGCGTGATTGTCTTTATTTCTGTTTTTTTAGGGCAATTATTAACCATTTCAACCCTAAGATTGAGTCATACGCTGCAGTGAATCACATCTCTCAGCTTTCAGAAGATCAGGTAAATACCATCAAGAAACAAGACAAATAAACTTAAAACCATATTTTGTTGTTTATTATGATGACACCCCCAAATCGAGGTACTGTAGATCTTTACAACACTTGTCACACCCGTTGACTATTTCAGATCCACAAATTTTACATCTATATTAACCTTGGCAAAGCTGTCTTTACAAATGACCTGGTTACGGACTAGTATCATATATTTCGGTTTATCCGAACGCCTCGCAGATAACATTTTATTAGAAAAGTCGTTCATTAGTAAGACACACGCTGGTGTTTGTGGTCACAGGTGTTGTGTAATTACCCCTTGATCTGTAGGGTAATGATGATACGCAGCAGAAGTCAGGTCAGTTTTACAGATGGTCACCCCAGCTTATCGCTCACATTCATGAATCCTCTTCTCTTTCATCTCGCCATGCCAGATGCTACCTCATGACCTCCATTAGACCTCTATCTGCTTTCCCGCTCTGAATTTTTCTCATAGGTCCCCGCTGCTTCACGACCCCCAAAGTTCTGTATGAACAACAATAATAATGATGTAGTGAAATAATAATGTCTCAGTCAAGACGTAGACAAAGTTGTCTCATCCAACCTAAAAGCAGAGCCACAAAAGATGGTTACATTTACTTTTTAAAGAAAAGTAGTTAATAAAAATGAACCAAAGCACTATTTGGAATCTTTGCAGTGTGGTTTTTGCATCTCACATTTGTCGTTGTTTTCTCTTCTAGGTACTGGAGGTCGTACGGTCAAACTATGACACGTTGACGCTGAAGCTACAGGACGGTCTGGATCAGTTCGAGCGTTACTCTGAACAGCCCAAAGAGGCGGCGTTCTTCAAAGACCTGGTGAGGTCACAGGTTCTGAGATACGAGGTGTTCCTGACCATAGATATGTATACTAATGAAAGCTAGATGTGTTACGGCGGAGTCTCTAACATCATCGCCTGGCGGCCATCTTACCTCAGACAGCTCGCTCACTCGTAGCATTGAGTTTAATGGTGCAGGTACTTTTAAATGACCATAACTTGCTCAATTTTCTACCGAATTTCAAACTGTTTGGTTTCTTACAAACGTTATTAGCATTGCTATAATTCTGGATGCTTTTACATGATTCATGAAAATGATTCATTAAGTATGCAGTGTCATAGGTAGTGATGGGAGAAACAAAGCTTTTCGAAGCTTCGAATCAATTGAACCAATTGCTTCGCAAATTGATTCAGTTTTTCGAAGCGTTCGAAACATCACACACGCTGGCGACGCCTGCTGGTCAAAATAGTGTAAAAGCGGCAAGATCTGTCCAAACATTTTACACTTTTTACAAAATAATAGCAAGATTGTTCTAAAAATATGTTTTTAAGAAAAATAAGTTTTTTAATTCAATTAAGAGATAATTAAAAGTGTATTGTGTGTTTTTAGTTTTATTTATGGCAAACAAATCATTAAAACTCCCTTTTTAATTATGCACATTTTTTGTCATTAAATCTGTCTATAAACAAAAAGTAGACAAAATGGTAGTGTTTTAGTCAGAAGGATGAATGCTTCATGAACTTTTATAATAAAACTGACCCGAGTTCACCTACACTGGTCATTTGTGATCAACTCCCCCTAGTGGTGAATCGTTGGATTTTCGAAACAGTTGTGACGTAATGAAGCCTCGTTTGCTAAAATCACGTGACTTTGGCCAGTTTGAAACAAGCTCCGAACCAATGATTCGAAACAAAAGATTCGTAAATGTTTCGAAGACTAATGAAGCGTGCTTCGAAATCGCCCATCATTAGTCATAGGTACATCTCTGACGTTTATAACAAACCAAACCGTTTGAAAATCGGTAGAGAATTGAGCAAGTTATGGTCATTTAAATGTACGTGCGACATTAAACGCAATGCTATGAGTGAGCAAGCGCCCTGTGGTAAGATGGCCGCCAAATGCGGACGTTCAACTCAATATCTATGTTCCTGACCTCATTTTGTAGAGCGCAGCGTCACGAGCGTAATGGGGCTTTAACATAGGATGCGGTGTGCGCTGCGCTATGAAACCCATTCATGTCAATGGGTTGCGTCCCGCAAGGGCGTTTTTTTTGTTGTGTTGAGCAAAGCGCTAGCGCAGCTTGCGCTCACGCCGTGGTCAAAGTTCAAAATAGTTTTAACTTTTGCGCTACGCTCTGTGGCGATTACCTGCGCGGCCAATAGAAACGGGGCATCCAAACAAGCTAATCAAAATGGACAAAAAGCTTACTGTGTGTTTCGGAAATCCAGGAGCTTTATAATACAAGTTTTCTATCCTAGAGAGACATTGGAAAGAAAGCCGTGTCATGGAAATACGTAGCAATTCAAGTTGGCATCCCTACTGAAAAATCCAGCTAAGACCAGCATAAGCTGGTGAGCTGGTTTTAGCTGGTCTCCCAGCTTGGTTTTAGCTGGTATTGCTGGTTTAGCAAGCTGGTCTAGCTGTGTTTTGGTCACTTTTTCAGCTGGTCTAGCTGGATTTAGCTGGTCAGGCTGTAAGACCAGCTGCCCCACCAGCTTTGCCAGGCTGGGAGGACCAGCCTAGACCAGCTACTGCCATCTTAAACCAGCTAAAACCACCTACCAGCTTATGCTGGTCTTTGCTGTATTTTTCAGTAGGGATGTCGGGTGTGTTTTAAGTCAAGTAGTTTGTTGAAGGTAGGCAGCCTTAAGTTACGTGAAATAGAGACGGGCAACATCAGTCTCTGTATTCCTCATCCACTATTTAACCCAAATATAAACACTGTAGTAATTTATTGAAAACCCGGCCTACTTTGGTCTGGCCAGCAGAGCACAAATCGATTGGCTGCGCTGAACCCAGCGGCGAGCGCAGCGCACACCGCTTCCTATGTGAACGCCGCATAAAGGGCATGGGCCCAGGAAACATGCATACTGATAAAATGTATATCTTGAATGCAAGTATAAGTTGATTCGGATAAAAGCGCCTGCTAAATGCATACATTTTAAAGGTCTGATTTTAGACGACTTGAGTTAGGAGAGTGAAGATGCAACAAAGTTAAGTGGTCACGGACCTCATTTTTATTCAAATTAAAATACTACATGAATTAAAAATTCTTGTGCTGAGCTGCCTCAAAGCGATACTGTCTATTATTTGTCCAAATAAAGTAATCCAAAACATTTTTGTCTGGAAAAAAAATTATACTCTGAAGTGCGTCTCACGCTGTTTTTTGGAGGAATTGACAGATTGTTACATTTAGGATTGGGTTTAGCCTATTCAGTCACCCAGGTATGTTTTGTATGCAATTAGGTATGATGACAACATTTTCAAAAAACCCAAAGCTCAAAATTTATCACGTGACTAGACAGAGCAGATGTTCCCATTTACAAAGATACCTGAAAAATCCGTTAAGGATTAAGAAAGTTATGATATTTTTAATATTAGAAATCAAAGGGAAAAGTTATATATGGATGTCAATGGAAGGTGTGTGACCGAAAATGCTGCTTATTTACATGTTTTTGTTTTTAACTTTCTCATTATATCTGATATTTGTCTGCAGTTCTGATGTTGTGACATTCGCCAATCTACCACCATAAACTAAATACCAAATTTCTGCGATTCATTTAAATACCTTCTCCTCTATAGGTTTCGATGAAATTTCGTCAGTACCAAGATAAAAGATATATATATATTTTGTCACCCCTAACTTTCAGTTGTGCCCTGAGTCTAGCGAAAGCACACCGACCGGTTGAAAGTGACACAAATTTTCAAACAGTTGCTGTAAAATAAAAACACATCAGGACTGAAAGCCCCAAATATGAAACGCTTCTGGTGATTCTTCTTCATGTATTTATTGTAGTATAGAGGGTATGCATTGACGTCACTTTTCCACGTGACCACGCGAGAGCTCGCCCGGTTGAATGGCAAAACGTGCAACAAAATGTCTGGTTTTCATAGGGGCTGCTGCGAAAATGCCAGTAAACTGACTATTATCAGCTTCGATTAACTTAAGTTGGACTTGAGGTGGACAATACTTAATTAGTTACATTTTCCTATCATCTGTGCTTTATTAGGTTGTTTGTATTGGGAAAAACATTATTTCACTACATAAGCATAGAATCATACTGTGTATTCTTTGATATTGCATATTAAAATGTATTTAATACCTAATTACATTAAAATTGTTTACTTTTACTTGAGTGAATGTACGTTAATGTACTTCAATATTAAATGTAAAGCAAACACGTGTATTTATGAAATGTAATAGAGTAAAAATTATGATAATATGCTTTGGAATGTGTTTTACAAAGAAAAACACGAATAAAATACAAATACTTGAAAAATACTTTTAAGTAGAAAGTAAAACCTCTGCTTGATAGTGACCCTAGCAACTTATCAACCCACCTGTGGTCTGTGGACGTTGGCATGAACGATCTATTTATTTCTCCTTTCTGTGTTTTTTTGGCAGTCTGTAAAACGATAGCGCTGAATTCTTGTTAGTACAGTCTATCGCACAACAGCTTTTTCCCATTTCGACGCGTTTTCACCGTGTTTTCGACGATGTCACGCTGTACTCTAATTAATGCTGCCGCTCTATCTTTTGCCACTCAGTGGGCGTAACCGCAGTCCCTCTCACCGACGGTGACGTCATATGCATACCCTCTATTTAGTAAAAAAATACTACAACCATGCGGCAAAAAGTGGATATTGCATGACACGCATCTTAAAGTAACAAGCCGATTGAAACCCAAAAGTTCGACGCGCGTGTCCGCGATGTCAGTATTGCTAACGCTATTGTGTTAGCGGAATAAATGTACGGACACCTATTCAGCTTACTCTTCTGTTTGCCATTGTTTAGTTAAATAACCTATCCAGATTAAATGTCTGTTCTTGGTCTTGGATTTTGTGAAATCATTTTCTAAATAAATGCGACGTATAGTCCAGTGCGACTTTTATATGATTTTTTCTCTTTAAAACGCATTTTTGACTAATGCGACTTATACTCTTGTAGTCAGGAAAAAACGGTAATGATTTAGCTCAAAAAACTGCACCAAAGTTCTCTAGGATGTACGAACAACTATAATAAGCCCTTAACAACTTTATTCAGCAATTTGTTATGCTTTTTGGTCGTGTGCCGTGACCTGCTGATGTAGTTGTCCGCATAAATACGCACAAAATACGCTGGCAATATTAAGGTTTGTTTTGTGACATTGCACTGATCAAGTCCCATGATCTTTCTCCAGGTACGCTCCATCAGTCTGAACGTGAGGAAGAACGTTTCTTTAAGCACGATGAGTCAAGATCATCTGCTGAAGGAATTCTCCTCGATATCCTGAAGGATAAACTCTCAACGGGAAGACTGATACATCTACATAACGGCCCACACAGCGGCTTCTTAACATTACAGCAGGATAGTACTGGATTTGATCCCGGACTGTATTAATAATGCCGATCTTTCTGTGTTTGGTTTTTGGGTGTGTTTGTGGTCATGCTCAGATCCGACTTGTATTGGCTTAAGAAAGCAATCAGCCAAACTTTGCACAATGTGAATTTTGATTCAGACTAACCGGTATTTACTCTGTTTATTCTTTCGTTGGCGGTCTGGTGTTGTTTCTGTTGAATTATACTCTTATGTGCTTCATTGCCTTAAGACATGATGAAACCAGTGCTCACGTGTTTACCGCTTATTTTCATGGTTCTACATATACCTCTATGAATGTTTGGTTTCTGGTAAAGGATGTGTGGGTGAAAACTTGTTCGGGTCATATAGAAATTATATTTTGCATATATAAAACAAGCTTAGTTTTGGGACTGGTACATTATTACATTTTGTTCAGAATTAAATTAAAGTAAATAATCAAATTCTCATTACCATAATGAATTTTTTTTTATTTCTCATTACCATAATGCAATAATGCAGTCCTTAAAATCCAGTTCAGGTTTTTTTCATTGTGATAATAAGAATTACTAATTACAGTGGAAATGTAAAAAAGGCGTACTTTTTTTTTAAGCAAAATATAATTCTTTATGACTCAGACTTGTTTGTGACAGGTGTGTCGTGAGATATACGAATGCATTAATTCTTAAATCTGACAGTTTATTACTATTTTTCTTCTCAGTATTTCTCTGCATTGCCAGAAGTTTCAGTTCAGTATCATAAAAAAAGATTGCGAAAAGGCTGAAGTTGGAAAAGAAAAACGAAATATTGAGTTATCTAACACTGGGTGGTAAACAAATGTATTAATCTGACAGAAATCTGACTGCTTGTATGTATGGGATAGAAATTATGCTGTTTATATTGGTTTTCATTTCCGTTTCGGCTTAAAACAGTAGGATTACAGAATCCAAACCAGTTCTATTACTAATTACTAGTTTAAACCAGCACATTGAATAAGTGAATAAATAAATCCATTTCAAAGATGTTCATTGTAAATTCTTCCTGGTTTTGGTTCTAGGTGAGTATTTCAGATCGCGCCTGTGCTCCCTTCACCTTAGTATTCTTATTTATGGGTGTTTGTTTCTTAATTAAATCGTATTTTGTACAACACATACAGCGATGGTCAGTTTCTTTGAATTGTGGTGTTTATTACAGCAAGCGTCGCTACTGTTCCTCATATTTAGACAATTTATGCTTTGGACATGAATGACAAATTTGTTAGATTTTTGAATTCATCATGCTTTTTCTTTATTCTGTTTTACCTTGCACAGCTAAATGCAAAACAATGAATTAAGCTATAGAGGTCAATTGACAAATTGAAAAAGTTCATATGTGATTTGTCATACATTGCAAACCTTCTGGAAAGTAATACAGAGAAAGTTCTCTTTAGTTCTTCAGTCAGCTCATAGTTTACTGCTGTTGTTGTTGTTGTTGAATGAATCAATGTTATAAATCTGTTGTTGGGAGCATTTGGAGCCCCACCATAAATAATGAACAACCAATTAATATCCATCACTGTTTTCTCTTATTTAATATGCAGACTGTGATTGATAAATCTAAAACGGACGTTTTCTGTGCTTCGCCTTCTTATTTATGGGTGTTTACCAGCTGTATTGTTAAAAGTGCTTTATGAATGCTGTTTTCATTGCCATTTATTTTTATTTGCTTAGGCTTATATGATTTAGGGCAATTTCTGCATATCTTAAGCAACCACACTTGCATTTTATTTGAAAGCTCCTCAATTTTATGCAGATTTTGCTATAATCTCTTATTTATCATCTTCACCCAGGCCTCAGACTTTAAACTGTAAACCAATTCAGCAAAATTTATTTTCTTTTGCTGAATAAACGGCCCACCATGAAAACTTTGCAGAAAGCTCTGCAGTTTTCTGTAAGATTGAAACGCCCGTCGTCATCAAAGTTTTACTGCCCAACTGCCTTTTGGAGTTGCCGCCCATCTTAAGTTTATGTCCCCATTTGGAGATCTCTGTCCTACCATTAGATCTACTTGTTTCAGACTAGTGATGCTCAAACAAACAAACAAACCAATGTTTTGATAGTGCCATGCACTTTAACTCATTCCCTGCCAGCCATATTTTGAAAAGTTGCCCCCCAACATTTTTTGTAATTTTCACAAAAGTTTCACAAAATACCTTCCAGACCCTCTGCTTTCAAACAAACAAAACGGGAAAAAGTTTAATCTTAGTTTTTCTCTGCTTATAAACTCTTAAATATGGGTATTTTTTCTTTAAAAACATTTTTTTTACCAAAAAGCTAAAGTAATTGCATTTTTGTGAATTTTTTTGTTAGAGATCAGATTCAGAATGATTATCAAAACATACACAGAGTTAAAAAATGAGTAAATAATGTTTTGGCTTCAGTTTTTTATAAATTGGGTAGTGTGCCTAGTGAATAATCGCGGTATTGCAGATTAACATAAAAATTCTTTTTTATGCAAATGTTTTTTTCTTAATTGACGAGATAACTCATTAATGGCGGGGAAAGAGTTAAAAAAAGTGGAACAATGGAAAAATTTAGCTGAAAAACATTTCAAATTTTTAGTTCAATTGGTAATACCTAAAAAAAAGCTTTATCAACTTAAATTTTTCACTTAAAGTTAGTAATTGAAGTAAGTTAATCCAACTTTCACTTTTTACAGTTTAGTAGAGCCCGACCGATATATCGGCAGGCCGATATTAGGCATTTTCCAAACTATCGGTATCAGCATTCATAATGGCCGATAAATGAATAAAAAAAAAAGGACGAAATAGCCTTCAACCATGTCATGAGTGTTCCCGTTGTATAGTTTGTCCACCAGAGGGCACTCTACAACCTCCCTGTTGGAAACACTCGTGTATAAGGCGTAACACATCCTGCAACCTGCTGATTTTGCCAGAGTCGGGCAGAGAGAACAACGGTTAAGTGAGTTCATAGTGAGTTGGTCACGAGAAAATAAAAGAAACAAGTTTCTTTTTAAAATGCATTATCATATTTTTTAGTTAAAGCAACACTAAAGACTTATTGCTCTTTGCTCCCCCTACAGGTTAGAAGCGTAATTGTTCATTACCACTGTCGTAAATACTGCAGCATAGCTGGCTCTGATTGGATTGTAGGTCTGCCGTAAAGCAAGTTTTTGTAGTTTTCACTCGAACTACAGGACCACTACCCGACGGTTGGAAACTTCTTTAGTGCGATTTTGGCCGATAGAGGGCTGCAACGTGTATGTGAAAGTGCCATTCACACTGTTTTGAGTGGATGAACCACTGAAACTTTTTTGGAAACGTTATTTTAAGGTAAAAAAAACCTCTTTGGTGTTGCTTTAAAACTCATACATAACTACAAATAACTAATGTTGGGGAAATCTGTTAATGGTTTGTTGCGCGTTTAAAAAAAAAAAAATCGTCCGATATATCGGAATATCGGATTTTAAAACCAACAAACATTTGTATCGGTATCGGCCTTTAAAATCCTTTATCGGTCGGGCTCTACAGTTTAGTGTTTCTTTTTTTGTGTAAATCAAAATGTTTTCTTTACTGTCGCTGTCGTTACATATTAGTCTGAGATTCGAGAAAGTATTCGCCGAACAAGAGGTTCTCCACATGCAATTTTCACAATATACAAAATTACTGACTTCATGTTGGACGGAGTTAAAAAAAAAAGAACATTTATGGGACCAAAGTGGGCACTACAGGGCCCCCCTTCTATGCCCATGTGGCATCCTTTGATTTTAAGGACTTCAATAACATTTGAACAAATAATAATATTCATTTTCAGCACTTTTTCAAGAAAGTATTCACCATGGAAAACTTTCACACATCCCCTCTAAATAAAAAGATTTTAATCACGAACGTTTGCTATAGATCTTTAAAGCATGTTTTTCACTGTAATTCACCTTTTATGGACATCTGCACTGGTCGATCTACAATATAGACAACTTGCGATGTATCCCATGTTATGTCATGGCCCTATCATGCACAAAATAATTAATACACGTTTAGGCCGAACAAGAGGTTTACCACACGCAATTTTTACAAAATCCAAAATGACTGATTTCATGTTAGATGGAGCTAATAAATAAACGTTTATGGGACCCAAAATGGGCACTACAGGGGCCCCCTTCCATGCCCATGTGGCATCCTTTGCCCAGGCAAAGTTTTTGAGCATTTTAAGGACTTCACTAACATTTGAACAAATAATAATATTCATTTTCAGCACTTTTTCAGACTCAACTAATGTACAAATGTATACAGCCAATAGATTTGTACACCAGTATTATGTCATCAATGCAGCTTTCAAGAGATGAGGTTTTTATTTTGACTGGTTTAAAAATAGTACAAGACAAAAAATATTTCACAAAAAGTTGTTGTCTTTCATCCTTGCATAGTGGCATGCTGTCTGATCCATTAAATATTAAATAGATGAAAAATGCTTAACCGCGGGAAATGCATGACTTATTCATATTATATTGGCATTTTGAAGACTAATTTGAAAAGAAAAGGTGTTTTGATGAGATGTTTAATGTTCCTATTATGACAGCATCATTGAATATGGACTGATGTGTCTTATTTAAGCTCTCATGATCAATTCTTTTGTTTTCATTTGCTTTAATAGGTTTGTTTATAGATGCGTACCTAGAGTGGGCATTACATAGGTGTCTGCAGTATTTCAAACTAGGGCTCAAACTACAGTTATGTCTCTCATGCAATCTTTGAAACGCTTTTGAAAAGAAAATACCTTCAAATGTGCCACAAATGCAAATCATGCTGACGTAAAATTCATCAACATTACATTTCAAAATGTTACTTTAATATAGACGGTGTCAGCAGTAACAACATAAACAAGCGGCTGTCGCGGTCCGCAGTAACTTCCGGTAAACTCCGCTAATAATAAATAACAACAAAGTACTTTAAACGTAGTTTATTTATATAACAAGCAAAACAACAAAACATAGATTACCTAGGAAACCAAAACATTTGTTATTTTTGACGAGGCATTTGTTCAGAGATCAGTTTAGCAACTTAGACCATAAAAAAAACGAAACCGGAAGTAAGGTTCGGATCCAGACGTGTATCACGTGCGTCCGATGAAACCGTGAATGCATAGATATATTTTGTTGGAACTTGCCACAAATGATGTTGATTGGAATAAAATTCTGCTGATGTGGAACATCCAAAAATGTTGTAAATTTGAAATATTAGCTTATTGTTATTTGTTATATGTTAGTTATTATTCACAATGTGCAAAATGTTGTGCGGCAAACCGCAAAAATGCATAGATATATTTTGTTGGAACTTGCCAAAAAATACTGTTGATTGGAAGTGTGATAAAATTCTGCTGATGTGGAACATCCAAAAATGTTGTAAATTTGAAATATTAGCTTATTGTTATTTGTTATATGTTAGTTATTATTCACAATGTGCAAAATGTTGTGCGGCAAATGCTGTTGATTTGAAACAAAACTGTGCTAAAATTCTGTTGATAGGGAACATATAAAAAATTACAAAAATTTGAAATATGCACACTAAAATAGGTTGGTTTAAACGAATTGAAATTAACTTTGAAACCTGGTATTTTTAGATTGTGTCTTTTTTTAGCCTTTTGTTTCTTTTACCCCTTCAAAGTGCTGGTATTTGTCGGTCTTAACCCGCGCACGTCTGGCGCGCCACCAATCAAAATGGTTCAAAATCGCGCTAAAATTGGCTAACAAAAAAGTAAATTTTTAATGTAACATACAGTTTTTGTTTAAAAACTATTCAACCTGGTGTTAATTTTTACACACTTATTATTCATAACACGTAAAATGCTTGTGATAAGCAGGGATGGGCAGTATTTCAAATACATGTATTTAAAATACGTATTTGAAATACAAAATAGTATTTTGTATTTTGTATTTTAAAGCCTTTGAAAAAAATGAAATGTAATTTGTATTTAAATACATTTAAGATGAGTATTTTTGTATTTTTAAAATACTCAAAATACTTTGAGCCAGTCAACCAGTCAGGGTGCTGTTTTCATGCATCAACTAGTTCAGACCAGACAACAGAGTTCAGGTAAGCAAATATATCTGTGCAGCTTTTAGTGGGCAATAATTGAAATGTTGGAGTGGGAAATAAAGCAAAGGCGATTGAATTATTGGGTGTGATGTGATTTGTGTTATAACTGTCGCAAAAGGAAATTCAAATTCACACTTGCACGTTGGCAGGCAGTTGCACGCTACAGTTGCACTTGCACATTGCACAACTGAAAATAAAACGTAGCGCTTTTCTAAGCGGATTTAAAAGAGGAACTATATTGTATGGCGTAATAGCACTTTTGGGAGTACTTTGACTCACCTGAAAAGTCCGCTCCCCTTCTCCCTCTCATAATGGTAGAGGGAGGGTGTTACTGCGCCGAGTCGAAGTACTCCCAAAAGTGCTATTACGCCATAAAATATAGTTCCTCTTTTAAATCCGCTTAGAAAAGCGATACGTTTTATTTTGTACCACCAAACTTGCTCGTATAACTACTCGTCTTAAATAGGAAATACGTTGATGTGTTTGGTCACTTCTAACTTATCTCTGAATAGTACCATTGAATGAATGGGGCTAAGCTAAATGCTATTGAAGTGTCGCAGCGCGCTCCAGCGCTTACGTGCACGCACACAGATGATAGAGGGATGTATCAACAATTCTTAGTTAAGGTAATAACATATTTTAATATTGAAAATGAGTAGACTATTCCTTTAACATATAAACTGATTAGGTTGTGGGTCATTTTGACGACACATAAAAACATCATAAAAACTTTTTCATAAAACATCACTTTACTTGAAGGGGTGTTCATAAGGCTGACATGACACATTCATAATCATAACATGACACGTGTCATGAATATGAAGGAGATTTTATGGATGTTTATGACAACTGTCATTAAGTGTCATTTGTTCAATTATGTCATTTTTATTGCAAAGATGACATTGTTTGAGATGTCTTTGTTATTACAAATTGACATTAAAGCAACACTATGTAGTTTTTTACATTTAAATAATGTCTCTAAAATTATTTCAGTGATAGAACAACTTTTAACTGGACAAATTGTACTGTTGCTGCAACCTGAGCAGCCTCCTAGCTGCTACAAGCACACTCTGAAAGTGGCGGTGGAGGGTAGGAAACACAGTCCCGCCCCTCCCCCTGCCTGCAGAAGAGTGTCTGATAACAGGCACTGTTGCACTTTCAACAACATGGGGGAGCTGTAAGTCATTTTTAACATGGAAACTACATAGTGTTGCTTTAACCCATACATCATAACTTGCCATGACATCTTGACATTAACCAAGACAACATAACTGACCACTTTTTACCAGTGATACAAATATAATTTGTCATTAAAATTTCATTAAGTGTTAATACTCTGTTAAATAGTTTTATAAGAGCATCATGAATATTCTTCAGTTCATAATGTTTATTTGATGGGTATTAATAATATTTGACATAGTATTAACACTTTCTGACATTTAAATCATGGTTTAATGCATTGTTAACCCACAAAGCTAGGTAGTTTCTTAAGTTTGATAATTATTGTTTATAATTTATAACAAGTTGTGTTGTATTGGTTTATGTGTCAAGTTGTCACAACAAAGACATCTCAAACAATGTCATCCTTGCATCAAAAATTACATAATTGAGCAAATGACACCCAATGGCAGCTGCCACAAACGTGCACAAAATCTTCTTCACGTCCACGACACATGTCATGCCACGATCATGAATGTGTCATGTCAGCCCCACGCACACCCCTTCAAGCAAAGTGTTACCAAGTTTTTTTTCTAGTTTTTTATTTTTTACAGGGCAGGGGAAAGCAAGAGGTACCTAAAAAAAAAAAAAAAAAAAACGTTTTTAAGCAGTTGCAAACATCTAAATGCTTTTTGGCATTCAGAAATAGACCCAGATAGATTTCAGTCTAATAGGGATACTTGCACAGAATCACCAATTTCACATGTATTTTGTGTATTTTCAAAATACAAAATACTGTATTTGTATTTAAATACATTTTTCCTCACAGTATTTTGTATTTGTATTTAAATACATTTTTCGACACAGTATTTTGTATTTGTATTTGAAATACATTTCCATGTATTTATGCCCATCTCTGGTGATAAGAAAAGCGCTCACTTTTGTTAGGGTCTCAGTAGGTTTTGCGACACACCCACACACATCTGATAGCTAAAGAGCTTCATTCAGATGATGCAGAGGACAGATGTTGTTCGGGTGATGCAGAGCCTTTTAACATTGATAGTGAAGTAAAAACACACGTGCGTTGTGCTGCTGCATGAAGACGCTCGAGCAAATCCATGCGCGTGAACTTTTTCGTGGACTTATAACGTGATACGCTGCAAAGATTGCTTGGTATATATTTGCGTTATAAAGCAGTGGATTTATTATTATTAATATTCACTACGGAGGGATTATTTATCTGACTGTATGTTTGGTGGCGAGGACGATATGAAGGTGAAATCTAGAGATGAGAGTTTGAACACTTCTGGAGATTTGGATGGATCTAATGATCTGCTGACGGGTAAGAACATTAAATGACATGATGCTACAAACTAAAGAGTATCATTTCTTATTCATAGACATAACGGGATAGAAATGTTTAGGTATGCAGAAATGACTTAAATTAAATTAAAATACACTAACAAAACGAAACATAGGTGTTTTGGCGTATTGATTACATATTCAATCAAGGTTTTGGAGCAAAACCACGGTTGTTTGTAATAACCATGAATTACTACAGTAAACATCTTTTTTTAACTTAAGTAAAGGCATGGTTAATTTTCGTAAGGGTACTGTCACATTCTTATCCACATGAAAAAATACTGTAGTATATTTACTAAACTGTAGATACTGTAGTGTGTTTTGAACCTTACAATAGTAAATATTGAAGTATACAATATAGTATTTACTACAGTTTATCAATACAGTATAGTTAATATTACAGAATACTCACGTAAACATTAACAAAGTGTACTATTTACTGTAATATGCTAGTTTACTTTAGTATGCATACTATTTTAATTGAAGAAAGGCACATGTGACTGAGAGAGGTGTTCAAGGTGTTTGTTTTCATTTCTTTACATGTTCAAAGCGTATACTCATCGTCTATACTTAAGCTATGGTTAGATGTCTATTAGACTTTCACTGACAGCCCAAATTTTGCCTTGTTTTAGCCAAGATTGCTTGCTGGGTACAAACCTGTATAACTTTTTTTGATTTGATGAACACAAAACAAGATATTTTGAGGAATGTTTGTAACATCACTTCCATAGTATTCCTTTTCCCTACTATGGAAGTATATGGGGCTCATGATCTGTTTGGTTACAAACATTCTTCAAAATATCTCCCTTTTATGTTTATCAGAACAAAGAAATTTATGCAGGTTTGTGACTAGGCATGGGCCTGTATAAGATTCTGGCGGTATGGTAACCTTTAGCAAAAAAACACTAAAATGTGTTATTTTCAAATGCCAGATAAAAATAAAGCCTTTAAATTATAATATGCTTTCAAAAATATATAAAATTTTTGTAATGTATATTAAATGTAAACATCAAATCAATCACATGACTTAATGATTTAATGAATTTGTATAAACACAGCTCATACGTTGGAGATGGTATCACAGAACATTTTAGTGGTTT